>NW_021940682.1:11909141-12252401 GCF_001715985.3 Manacus vitellinus
AGAGGGTGTCCGGCAGGGGAGCCCCGGGCCGCGGGAAGGGCGCTGCGCTCCTCGGCCGGCGGAGGAGCTCTTCTTCCTCCTCCTCCCCACCAGAAAGGCGGACCCCCGCACCTCGCCGCCGCTGCGGCCCTTCAGAGACTGGCGTTCATCACCTGTGGACAAAGTTAGTTTCCCGATGTTTGTGGAGATGCTGAAGTTAAGCTATGCTGTACTCAAAGAAGTCCCTGGAGCTCCGTCTACCCCCCACCTCCCTGCGCCTCTCCCTCCCCTCGCTCCAAGCTTTTCCTCTCGTTTCCATCATAGAATGCTTCCAATTTTTTTTTGGTGAATTTTTTATGATAAGAAAATCTATTTGTATCTATCCTAACCCGGTTGGGGATATATTAAGCTATTTTTGTACATAAGAGAGAGAGAGATTTATAGAGGTTTTGTACAAATGGTTTAAAATGTGTATATCTTGATACTTTTTTTAATATGTAATGCTTATTACCTCTTCATGTTTAGACTTGTAGTCGACGTTACCTTACAACTGCCATTTTTGTATGTGGTTTTGTAAAGGACTTGGATTTCCTCCAGATGTACTTTAGCACCAACGTGTCTTACTTTATAGAAACTTTGTTAATGTATTAATAATGTTATTAAACAATGTTCAAAGTGAACAAAGTTTATGCAGCTATTGTCCAAACGCAAAACGGTAGCCATTTGTTTTTATATGCTGCCTTTTGAAAAAAAAAAGCAAAAAAAAAAAGCAAAAACACACAAACAAAACCCCTACATCACTGCCTTTTCTTACTGTTTTATTACAGACTTACAAAGGTCCTGTATAACTCTGTTTTATATAAACTAGTTTCGTAATAAAACTTTTTTTTAATTAAAATTATCAGCTGCCTACCGCATGCAATTTTTTTTTTCTTTCTGCCATTGACAACCATGAATGTAAGGACAGAATGTTAATTGATGTTATACCGGAGCTAAGTTGCATATGAAGTGTTTGTATCTGATGGATGTAACATATATATCTTTATCTATCTCTATATAAATATGCAAAGATCTAGCGGTATCACCATTGTTTTCTTGCCCTTCTGTGTTGCAAATGTGTATCCAATTCAAAAGGCGAGGGAATGATTAATGATTGCATTGTGCTTCCTGAAATCACTGCACATTAAAGAATTCCCCCGAAAGCCCAAGTATTAAAAAAAGAGGGCGCTCCATCTCGCGTTTCGGCGGTGTGACCCTGTCCTCCTCCACGGCTCTGACCCAACGGAGCTGAAAAACACGGGGGATAGCACAGTCGCCGCCACCCAAAACATGGGCTGCTGTGTTGCCGCTGCAAAGATAGTGGCTGAGTAAATAAAACCGTCGCGGGGAAGACGGGAAGCGAGAGGCGAAGGGAGATAAAAATAAATAAATAAATAAAGTAGTAGAAATGGGTGGCACCTTAGAGACATTGGTCTTTCTAAGCTTGTTATTCTACCCAAATAGCGTGATCTGCCTGTAAAAGTACCCAATTACCAAGACTCAAATAGGAATTGGACTCTTCCCCCCATTCCCCGCTTTTTTTTTTTTTTTTTTTTTTGGCTAGCCTGCTTGTTGTCAGTTAGCAAGGACGTGACCAGAATTCGCCTTCTTTTCGCCTGGCTCCTGCATCACTTGCAAATTCAGTTTGCGTGCACCAAGCCAAGCGGAAAGCAAAGCGCAAAATGCATCTTACAAAAAAAAAAAAAAAAAAGCAACAAAGAGCGAGGAGAGCCAGTGTGGTGTATGGAGCTAAAAAAAAAAAATCTAGCCAGCTCCGCTACAAATGCGCCATCGAGTTGCGAGGGATGCGCTATTTTTAAAAAAGAGGGAAAAACTTTAGGGGAGGACCCCGGAATTTTCCCTGTGTGTGTGTGTGTGTATGTGTCACTATACATGTATATGCACAGATGCATATGCACACATGGACATTGATACATGTGTATATCAATGCATAGTCCTTCCCGCATTGCTTTAAAAGTATACCCACATTTGCCCCTTGGCCTCCTCCCCTCATGCCCTGAAATGATCAATACGTGATTTAATCGCGGGGGGGGGCGGGCGGGAAGGACGGGACGGGGTGGGACGGGACACGCTGGGGTCACGAAATCCTTCATTACTTTAGCACAAACACTCTTTGTTTTAACCGCTCGTGGAACTAATGTTTAGTTATGAAAATAATAACCGTTATATGCCGCCATCCGCTCTCCCTTTACAGCATCTCCCTTTTTATTTACCCACTTTTGCAAGTGTACAGATAAGGTATGCAAAGAAAGTGTAGCGAGTAATTTATAGCTATGAATATAACATTAGGATAATGTTTCATTCTGTTACAAAGGCGAAATTTCTCTTCCTTGTGTAGACAGGTGTTCTTTTTTGCTCACTTCTGAATAGTAAATATCCAGACTCATTAAACTAAAGGCAAAGTTACGCTGTTGTTCGCTACAATGTATAAGACAGGCTCAGAAATTCACCACCTCCTCCCTCCCTTTTCCCCTCAGCCTCCTCCAGAAAGAAAGAAAGAAAGAAAGAAAGAAAGAAAACACACACACACAATTTTACTGAAGATAGGGAAAGGGCAAAGCAGGATTGGGGTAAATCTCATTACATCTGCTCTAATCGCTTAGCAACACAAAGCCTTTTCTTGTATTAGCGCGGAGAGCCTTTCAGCGCTGCCTGACAGACAGTATTCAGTTAGCATTAGTAAACTCCATAAATCAGGGACTTCTTTGGGTGCAGTATAAGTTTTAGAACTACTCAGGATTTGGTGGGGGTGGGGAAAGAGAAGCGGAGAGGGGTGTGTGTGCAGATGAAGGTTGCAGGGCCACGGATTTATTATTTCATGTACTACCTATGTACTTATTTATCGTAGTGCTGGAAAGGTGCCCCGTTAACAAATGCTTCTCTTATGAGTGTGTGCACCCGCCTCTGCTCCCCCAAATCAAGACCCTCGGGCAGAGATGGGGTAGCACGGCGAGGCACCCACGGCGGCCACACTGGGCCGGGCGATGGGCAGCGCTGCCCCCGCCTCTGGTTCGAGATCCGCGCCCTCGGAGCCGGGGGCAGCCGGCGTGGGGTATCCCCTCACTCCCTATTCCTGCTGCGCCGCTGCCCACACTCCCCACACCCCCTCCTCTGCCCAAACTTTTTTTCCGCACGCGGAGCAGCGCCGGCCCCGCGGAGCTTCCGCGCCCTCTCCCCCCTCCTCCCGCGCAGGTAAGAGTGGAGAGAGAAGAGCCCCCGGCCCTGCCCCCGGAAAGGGATGTGCTCACCCCGGAGAGCCTCCTGGTGCCTCAGCCCGTCTTTCTCACCGTCCCCTGGGAGAGAGGCGCCAGCAGCAGCCTTTGGGGAGCCCGTGGCTCTATCCCTCTTCTAAAAATCTTTTTTTTAACTCTCTTTTGCTTTTTTTTTGTTTTAAATTTGTTTATTTGTTTGTCCATTCCCCCCACACTCCCCCTCCATTCCTTTCTCCTTTTTTCTTTCCCCCCATCCTCCCTCCCCCCTCTGCGCAGGTCCTGCCTTTTGTGTGCGGGCTCGCAGGGGCAACAAGGGGGGCCGCCGGGGCCGGGCAGGCAGCGGGCAGCGCTGTCCCCGCGCGTGTCATGCCTCAGCCTTTATCCGGCGGCGCGGCGCGGCGGGGCCCCGCCGGGCTCAGGGGCGGCGTGCGCCTCCACAGCTGCCGCCCGCCCCGCTCCGCGCCGCGCCGCGCCCGCCGCTCCGCTCCGCGCTGCCCGGCCCGCACGCGAGGACAGCGGGCACCTGCCCAAGGCGAGGCGGGCGCGGTGACACGCAAACACATGGGACGCCCTGGCTCGCCGCTGCGCGCTGCTCCATAATGCAGCGCCTATTACTCAGTGCATTCAGGGATTAGCCCGGCTTGAAGTGTGTGGGGGATTCTGTGTCTCCCCGCTCCCCTTTCCAAGAGGCGAGGAGCGGGGAGAAGCGTCCCCCCCGGCCGCCACCCCGGTTCGTCCCAGCGCGCAGCAACTTCTTGCTCCCAAGCGGACTCGCTCTTAGCGTGGCAGCCCGCACAATGCGGGGCTAATTCCTGCTGCAAAAGGCAAGTGGTGAAGAATCAATCGCAGGCTTTATACAATCAAAAGGGATGATGGGTTTGGGATTGGGATTTTTTTTTTTTTTTTAGTTCCCTGCCCCTGTCTGAATTTCTTCTGCTCCTTACCCCGTCCTATTAATAATCCCATGCAGGCGATTGCAGACCGAGGTAAAGCTATCATTTGTACGCGCCTGAAGATTAATTTCCCCCATGTACCAACTCAACGGCATAGTTATCTCTTTAACAGGGAAAACAGTTTGGCTCCATTGTCGGGTTGCCAAGACCGCCTTTTGAGAAAGGGAGCCCGGCTAGCCTCTGATCAAACTCAAAGGTTAGTTAAAAGACAAAAACAGCTGAAAATCTTCATGAATAATGCTGTTTCCCCGAGCCCAGTGTAGTGCAAGCGCACATTTCAATGCCAGAGCATTTTGTTATGCTGCTCGCCTAAGTCAGAATTTCACAGAAAAGGCAGAGAAGAAAAGCTCCAACAATTAGAGGGGGCCTGTCAGAAAACATTAACGCCTTCCTCGCCCAGCCTGTCAAGCGTGCTGGAAATAAAAAACGGGCATAGCGAATCGCACCTCCACCCTCCGGAGCTGCAGGAGGGAGAGGGAGGGGGGTTAGGGGACAGAGGAGTAAAGAGAGAGAGACAAATGGACAGGCCCAGGCAGTTAACAGTCCCCCTCGGCTTTGCAGTTCATCCAAAAGCTGGAAAAAGAAGGGGAAAGGACTTGCAGCTTGATGTTCTCACTTGATATTCATCCTTCTGTTTCATGCTCCAGAATTATATTTTCTCTCAGGACCATCACATACATACGCTCACACTGTCTCTCTGCATCCTCAACCCTTTCCTGCATCAGTCCTGCAAAGCACACAAGCTACCTGGTGAAACAGCAGCACAGCAGAGCTGTTATCTCTTTTCACTTTCTTCTCCCTCCAAAGTCTCACTTTTAAAGTTTCCATGTCTGTGGCCATGCAGATGTCCAGTGTGGCTGACCTGCAGCTGTGCTAAAGCACCTCATGTCAGAGAAGCTGTGCTCATGTATAGCACCAGAGCTATCTTACTCTTTGGATTTTTTTAGGAAAATGTGTTTCAAATGTACACCTTTAACTAGCCAGACCAACTCCCCACATGCTCGAGTCCTTTTCCCTTATTAAATACCTATGGGACAGAGACACTAAAATATTTAAAGCTTCTCCTGCACTGATGTTCATTTCTGTAAGTGAACATTCAGACTGACTTTCCCAGCTGAAGCACAGATTTTTACCAGTTATTTAAATAACAGAGCTCTGGTCTTTCTCTTACTGTAAGCAAAACCTCAGACCATCACTTAAATAGTTCTTTTCTTTTGCTCTTGTTGCCTTTGTTGTCTAATTGCAAATACAAATATATGTTAATATCTGATAAGGACCGCATCAGCACTGTGCAGCTTCTATAGCCTGGCTTTTGCTGGGTGGTACAGAGTGGGGGAGAGTATACAACAGTATACTGTTGTGTATTGTAGTATTCATGTGTGTGTTGAAAAAAATAAAATTCCAGCAAAATACGAAGTGACTGAAGAAAAGGAGTAGCTCCAAACCTCATCTGGGGTGTTTAGGGGATTCAATCTGTAAAGGGATACGGCAACACGGTTCAGACTTTGCCTATGGTTAGAGCTGTGTGATTCCTACATATTCCATGGGGAAGAAACTCTAACCATAGGGATGGGATCCCCAATCCTCCATGCCATGCACACCCGGAGCAGCACAGTACATCCAGGTAACATCCAGATACTTGCTGCCCTCCTTCAGAGAACGTATGTGTTTCTGGTGGCTTTGGAGCCAAGTATGTCCTCAGAAGGATGTAAGCAAAAGAAAAGCCCCACTGGGCACTGGGACTTTCATTGGCTCTGACACTTCTGTCCTGGGGAAACACAAGCAACCAGTAGGAGAGAAGTTTCAAGAGATCCTTTTTCTCCCTCTATCTGGCTGCCTAATTCTAATTACAGAGGGAAAAGATGGGTAAAAGTGCAGAGAAGGGAGACTAAGGGCATTGATCATAGACTGAAACCATCTAGATTCATTGCTGGCTGTGATTTGGTCCTGACTCAATCCACTTTAGCCTGAGATCCACAATTGCTAAACTGAGACCATAAATAGTTCCTCTCAGATGCCTGGGGATATACAGTGTTGGGAAAACATGAGAAAACTGGCAAAACAGAGGGAGTCTCTGATCCAGACTCTTCTCTTGTGCAAGGTGCTCTGGGAAGAGCCAGTGCATATTAATAGTCTGCCTTGTTTTTCTGGGGGACATACAATCCACGTTTCCTTTTATCCCACTTCAAACAAGATTCAATCCAGTTTTTGTTCTTCACCTGCTACCCAGAAAGGGACAGTTATGTATCCTAAGACATCAGAGTATACATCTGTATGTTACCTGGAAGTTGCTTGGGCATAAAATTCCTTTGAAGATGTCACCCACCAGGTCATGTGCTTACATCTTCTCTTAGACCCTGTAAACAACTACAGCAGTCAAGCTGCAAAGTTTTCTGTTGATCACTCCTACTTTGCAGCAACATGTAGCTTTCTTGCTTTCTGCTTTTATAAACTCCCAGTAGCACTTGGGAAGGGAAGGTAAACTTCACAAAGACCCCTATAACCGGACCCAGTGGCATAATCCCAACCTCTGCGATACGGGTGGGGATTGTCTTCTGAAATGGAGCCCAAACTCATTTGGTCCAATTTCACAGAAGCAGATCACAGAAAGAGCACAGGTTCCAGTTTTGGGATGGGGTCCTCCTCCCTCCCCACTGGTCACACCATTCTCTTGCTCACTTTCCCCTCCTCCTGCTGGTCACAGCTTGGGGCTATTTTAATTTGCACTTGCTGCACTGGCAGGGCTATATTACTCTGGAACAGGAAAGGAAAAGCCCCATATTAGTAAAGTGTGAAATGCAGTTTTGACTGAAAAGGGAAGCCATTTCGACAGGATTATACCGTGACAGTGCAGATTAAAACCCTGCCATATGGCCTAAGATAGGCTTGCTCTTACTTTCAGGTAACAACGCATTGCTAATGAAGTGGTGATGACATTCCCAAATGAAAAAGAAAAAAGAAAAAAAGAAAAAAAGCTATCTGTATGTGAAATAAAGACAATCAAGTGAAGGGAAGACATTAATCGGTGCTGATAACAGTGGAAGTCAGCCCCCTTTTCATCATTGCGGTTTGCTTTGAATAGGAGAGGGAATTTGTTTGATTTGTTATTGAGTAAACAATAATTCATGTGTGCACTTGTAGAAGTGAACATGGTGCTCCTGAAAGGCACCCGACTGACAGCACAAGAGAGCAAAGTCCTGCATCACATCCAGGACAAACACAGCCTGGGCAATAGCACGGAGAGTTTCCCCACCCTGCTTTGTCAAGGACTTGCAAGAGGGTGGTGGAGGGTTTCCCTGAGCAAGGCAGGAAGCCAGCCAGCCTGCCTGCTTAAATGTCAGTCACATTTAAGCCCATAATTTAGTGTCTCTCTGTATCAGAGATCTTCACTTTTTCATCTCTGAGGATGCAGCAGCAAATGGTGGTAGAACCGGGTTGACATAGAACCTACAGTCCTGCCTACATCCACTACTGTGTCACTGTGGGGCAGCAATAGCCGTAAAACAATAAATGGAATACTATAATAATATCAGACGGTTGGTCTACAAGAAAAGGGTGACTGGTAATTAATAACCATCCTTTGAGACTTTCAGATAAAGGATGTTCTTTAAAGACCCAAGATTTTTACTTCAAGTTTCTGAGCAATATCTGTATATATGTACTTCCCTGCCATACAAACTCCATTTGGAGCAGTTGATCCAAAAGTCTGAAAAACAGGCAGTGAGACACACTTTGCTTCATCCTGTTTTAACTGTTATAGAAAACCACATTTAGATCTAATGCACATCACATGGGCCTACCCAGCTATGAGCCCTGAGATAGCAAGGACATTTACAGTGCCATATCAAAAAAAAAAGCTCAACTGTATCTCTTCCATCTCTTCCTGGCTGTGTTGTCCCTCAGATAAACTCCAGAGTTTCATGTGGTTCTCACAGATTTTGCATGCTCAATGATTTGAAGTTGTAATTTAGCAGCAGTTAAGGTTCTAGACAGATGTATGTCTACGGATGAGCCTGGCAGCACTGCTTTCTGCTCTCAATTTTTTTACTTCCTTCTTCTTGACCTCTTTGGCCTCCTGCTTCTTATATCTGGGCTGCAGCAGTTTCCAGGGTAAACATGCATTTACAAACATCTTCATGCAGACACATCTCTCACTACCACAATATATGGAGAACAAATGTTGATTGGAAGGAGACCAGCAAACCAAGAAGAAAGCACAGACAAACTCTTCAGAAACACCTAATTGCAGGTACTACCTACCTGAATCTAAATCCCCATGGTCTTCACTGAAAATTTGGGTTTCTGACTCTTAGGGACTTGCTGGTGAGGATGGTGGACAACTTCTCCTGCCTCCAAGGCCAGCAAGCCTGTAGAAGATGGGTAAAAATGCTGGCAATTGTCTCTATATGTGCAGAAAGGAGGATGGCATAGACCTACAGTGTTACAGGATGCAGTGCAAGATGCTGTGGCATAAAGTCACAGAAATCACAAAAGGGAGAAAGGTCCCTACCAAACAGCTGTGCCATGTACTGCTGGGCAGAATATCAGCACAGAGCAGGGTTGCTGATGAGCAAAATGAAAGCGTATAGAAAGAGCAATGCTGGGCAGATACTCCTGAGACCCAAGCAGTGTCAGGCCCAAGAGATTATCCCATAGCAGCCAGCAGCACTATGGGGATCCCACAGGTCCCTCTCCTTGTGTTAATGCATATGTCGGAAGAGACATGTTCATGCAAGCAGCTTGTAGAGGAGACTGTCAGGAGTGTGAGACAAGCACAGGAGGATGATGGCTTTATCCTTCATTCACCTACCTGGTGTCTTTCAGAACCCAGATACATTTTCACTTTCTACAACACCCTGTGGCAATCACTGTTAAGAGATTATGATGCACAGACAAACAGAGATAAAACAGCTGCTGGAGAAAGTGGTGAGCAAACCATCTCTCTTCCTCCCCTGCTCCAAAGTTTCATGTCAGAACATCACTACAGCCATAGGAGCAGGTGATGAGGACAATGACAGGTCCACGAGGGGCAGTCTCCTCAGTCTGGGTTGTCCCTTGGCTTATCTGCATGGCCAAATCCTGTCTTGGCACTTCATTTTAGTTACCAGTGCTCCTCTCTCTCTGTGTGGGGAACTGCTACTGACCAATGGAGCATTTATAAATAGAACAATGTTTAATTAACACAACAGTAGGACAGACTTGTTGAAATACTTCCCAGACAGCAGGCAAGATTCCTGTCAAGGAGACTATTATGGGAATTTTAATGAATACTTCCAGAATGGGACAGCTTCCATACACCTACATTGCAATGACTAATTTTGTTTGTGAAAATTGTATTGGTAAATGATGCAGAGTGACAATAACGTTGGAGACCAGCAAACTGAATAAAGTCACTGGGTGACTATGTGAAATACTGCCTACAGAGAGAACAGTGCTTACTAAATGCAGTGCAGTCATGGGTCCGAGTGCCCAAAAGCCCACGTCAGACCCAGCTACAAATGTAGTTTGCATAAGGCAGGCAAAGAAGCAATTAAATAACCCAAACAAGGATCTAGCTGTGCCAGATGACACCACAGCGTGAAAAGAAACAAGAACTGAACAACTACTTCTGTGAGAAGTACAACCAGGAGCATGTGCCTTATTAACACCACTGTTAAATGCATGCCTGCTAGCTGCTACTGCTATAATTGAGATCACTCACAGATATCCTTGCCATCTCCCTTTCTAAGAAAACAGGAAATTAAAATTGTGTGCCTCAGTGATGGGCCTGTGTAAGGTTCTCACCTATGATACAGCAGCCTACTTCTTCTAAAAGGGATGTGTGAAATGTGAATCAAGGGGCTCTGAAAGGACAAGGTGTACAATGTCAGTGCGTTCCCTTGAGCCCCGCTCCTCCTAGCTCTGTAAACTGTTCTTGATCCTCTAGCAGAGACATTGTACACCATCACTAACTCAATGGCCATAAATAATAAGCGATAATGAGCTCAGAATTTCAGAAACACTTCTTATCCTTAAAGATCTTAAGAAATGAAATTCCCAGGAAGAGTGTCTGTGATGACAAATGGGCTGTTCTTGAATTTACCAGTTCAGCTGTCCACTGCTATACTGTATGGACAGTAACCAGCAAGCAACTCTCTGCAGACCCTGTTCTGGCTTCATCATTATACATCTGAGGTTCTTTTTCCCCAAGGATCTATATTTTAATGGATGGATTTGAGATATGCCTTATCTAGCCAGGAAGCCTGGGCACCACCAGTTTTTTTCTCTAGTTTTGCCATTTTCTTTCCCTTACAGGCATGTGACATTTTTTTCTGCAATACAATAAATTAGGTGAGTGCACATTGATTATTGAAACACATTGCAATACATTCCAAAGAAAATGGTGTTGGAAGGTTAACTTTGCATGGAAATGTGTGCTAGAATACTAAGATGAGTAATCAAATACAGGTTTTGGTGCATTACTTTGCACAGTCAGGAGCAAAATCATCTCTGAATTGTTGGTCTTGACAACGATGTACACAGACCTAGACAAGAAAGCCAACAAAATTACTGCCGAAAACTTCAGTAACACATAAGGATTTAACTGAACTGGAGTCAAACTTTGCAAACTGCTTGCCATAAGCCTTGGTTTACTGAGGAAAAGAGATGAGAAAGAAGAGGCTATGCTCTTTCTACCGCTACAGATGCTGTACTTGGAGGCGCAGGTTGCAAAAACATTGACTAATTTTTATCCACATGCATCTGTTTCCTGTTGAATTATTCCTTTTGCATAATGTGGAGTCTTGCCTGTCAGATTAACACAGTGCTTCACCCCCAGACAAAAGTGCTGGCCTCTGACAAATCCATCTACAGCACACCTAGCTCCATCGGTGGGCATATTATGAAAGGTAATGAGCTTGACACTCCCCTCAGCTCCAGCTGCTGTAGCAGCGTGTAATGAGCTCTGCTCTATGGACTCCAGCGCTCACACTAAAACACCATTGAGAACTGAGACAGCATGCCTCTGAATTTAATTTACTGCTTAGCATCAGCTGGCCCCAGATGATGGAAGGTCATCTGGATGGAGGGTCAAGTGGGATAAACAGCTCCAAATCTCCTTCTGCCCAAGGGTTTGGAGCCAGTAAGCCCCAGGGCAAGCAGGCACAGACCTGACAGGGGCACGTTGGCTGAGCAGGCTCCACAGGCAAATACCTTTGGAGCATCTGCTCTCCCAGATGAGGAACCCCTCCCACTGACTGTATCCCATCAGCATTTTCACAGCAATTTAGAGAAAATCCAATGCAATAGGTCAGGCTCTTTGGAGGAGTTAGTCTGCCATTGTGGGTACTTATTTTCTGATGGAATAACTTTCCTACTTTCATAACATCACACTGTATTTTGCTTATAAGGTACCAAGAATTTTCAGATCACAAAGTACTATCATATTGTTTCAAGAAAGTGAGGCTGGAGGGAAGGTTTGAGTAGTTCAGAAAGGAACAATGTCAGAAGTTGAAGGGAAAAAATAAGAAAAGGGGAGCACATGCTGATACCACCTTCAGATATGTGAGGAGCCAAAGGCAGTTACATGGTATTTAATTCCTCCCAGAGATTTTTTCTGCCATGGACTTGTATAAATATGTTGTGACTCTAGCCTTTGTGTGTATTTAAAATTCAACCCAACCAATGAGAAAATTTAAAAGATTCATTTGTTATGTTCAACCTAAGAGTCAGACCTGTCTCTGCTGACAGAGACTAACTAGTCATCCTATGTGCCCTAGGATTATGATCCTGAGAGAATGGGGCTGAGAAACACCAGCCTGGCAGGGGACAGGGGCTATTTCCTGTTGGGAAGATGGGTTATACTCTTTAAGGATGTCCCAGCCTTAAACCAAGAGATGTGACTGCAGTAAGGAATAGCACAGCCAGATCAAGGCCTCTGAAAAACATAAAGCTGCTAGTGGGGATGGGGCCCTGGGGCATGATGTGCTCCAGGCAATTTCTGCATCTGCTCTTCAAAGACACAGCTATTGAATCCAGAGAGACCACCTGAGGAGTAGGAAACCTTCCTAAGAGAGCAACAGAAGCAGAATCAGACCCCCAGGGAGTGAATATAGGTCTTTAAAAATTTATCTTACTGTGCGGTGGCAGGTTTCTAGCTGGCTTGTGTGCCTGCATGCTCTCTTACCTATCTGTACTGCTCAGTGCTTGTGCTTGGCTTAATGCAGACCATACTTGTGCATGTTGTACAGGCCACAGACCCACATGTGGGGCTGGCAGGGCCCAAAGACAAAGCTGCACACCTACCTCCACGTGGGCAGGTTGTGTGGCACAAAGACAGGTACCGTCGCTTTTCCTGCATACCGGTATTGCATGGACTGAGCTCACATCCATGCCCCAAATGTTTCCCTTTCTTTAGATATTGTCACCTCTTCCAGCACGGACAAAGACCTGTTTGTGAGGCTGTGCTCCTTTTCTGTGGGGATGACAGGTGGGAATGGAGGTTTGATATAAATATACCCTGATTTGAAGTGGGTCATGAGCAGGATCTAGTCTAATTTTCAACCCTGAACAAACAATTTTACTTCATGCAAACTTTCCCTAAAGAGAATAAGCTCAATTAAGAAAACCACAACACCACAAGTTTTAAAAAATACCATCGTTATTGTTCATGTGGGTTTTGGGTGGGCTGTGGAAATTGATTTACGAGTCAACCACTTTTCTCTTTTCTTGCCATCTCTCGCTTGAGTGGTTTGTAGGCCTTGGCCCTTTCTTTCACTCAAGGAGAATAAGGTTGTCTATGGAAGAGGTCAGCATTTCAAATTGGTGGAGTTCAACTGCACAAATGACATAGAACTGACAAGAAAAGACAGGGGGTTTGGAGGTCATAGACTGCATAGGTCCTGGTTAGGGTTTTTGCTTTGTGATGGGACCTGGCACCAAAATGAATTAAATAACAGGCTTAAGGACTATTGAGGGAGGGCTGAATGCAAATCAAAGATAAGTAGAAGTTTTCTTTCCTAAAAGGGGAATAATTTTTTTCCTTACCTCCCCCTTTCCATATCTGCACAGGCAAGGTCTGCATGTTAAACATGATTTAGCAGGCATTATTCTGGAGCCTTTTCATCAGGTTTCTGCAGTGATTGCCTATCTTGGCCTATGATTAATGATCTGCTGTGCAATTTGGAGGCTATAATGACTCAACAATCCACACACAAACTATATAGTCGCATTCCTTTTGCAGATTTGCCAAGCTGTTACCAAGGGGCCCACAACCAAGCAGGATTGTTAGAGAGATAGCTAAACATTTCTGCAAATGCCATTCTGCCCTTATCTTGCTGAGAAGTGCGTTGGGCAGCAGGCTCATTTACAAAATTCAAAGCCTAGATTTTAGTGGTTCCTTAAAAAAAAAAAAATTCTGGACTGAAATAATCATTAAAAAGGTTGGTAAGAAAAGATCCCGGTATATGGCCTCTCAGTGATTATAGGGACAAAATACTTTCTTTGTTTCCAAATTTTGAATCTGATTAATTGAGGCCTAATGCTATTAATGCTGTTTGAAAGAGAAAAGTTAATCTTTGGAAACCCATGCCATAAACGAAATCTGAAAATCTAAGCAGATTTTGTAGTGGAAGCTTTGTCTTCATTTCAGTTTCTATACAGGAATAGGTTATGAGGATTTATTAATAGACTTCAACTGGGCCTATATCTAGTTAAAAACTGCCTGTAGAAAAACCTCCTTATAATTTTTTTTTTTTTAAACATTGGTTCTGATGGGACTCATCTTAGGAAATCTAGTTTCTGTTTATGAGTTTGTTTTCAATACAAGTAAGTGTAAACAGGAGAAGTAAGGACAGAGTTACAGATGGAGTCTGTCTCTCAGAAGTTATCTTATGAAAAATAATTTTAGAATAATCTAAATATGTCCCTGTTTCCGTTATTAATTGTTAGATGCAGTCCAAATAATTCAGTCATAACCAAAAAGAGTTTGGGTATTAGCAGGTTGCAATCACATTCAGTTAAATAATTCATCTGGTTTCGTTTTCCATTTTGTTGTAGACATGATGGGATGAGAACTAGAAGGGCATATTGCATGTCCCTCCTGTACATCATATAGGTATTATTATTATTTTTGCTATTGCTACTATTATTATTATTAATAATAATAATAATATTGTTATTATTATTGAATGCTTGGAAGCTTTAAACACTGTGATAATATTGAACCTTCATAATAACACTGAGTCCTCATGGTGAATGATATCTTCTAGTCCTGTATGTAATGCTCTGAGATCCTGATTGTAGAAATACTTTATGGTTCCATATTTAAGTACAAGTGTAAGTGATTCTCTGCATCCAGGCTTAAGCAGCTGTGTCGCAGTTTAGTCCATGTCCAAAGTGAAGCCTGAGATGTGTCCAAGCTGTTTGAGAAGAAAGCCTTTCTCTGATCCCACTGTAGGCGACAGCAACCTCCCCCCTGCTCTGGCCTCAGAGCTCAACATGTTAGAGAGCACCTGTTTAAAGAAACATTTTTAATACTATATACAAATAGGAAATATATAATATGCAACTTGAAGACTCAGAGCCATCACAGTTTCCTACTGAGGGGAGACAGGAATAAGAAATATCCAGCTATAAACACATTCAAACAAAGCAGCATTTATCCTCCCCTCTCTTCATACAGGCTTTCATCCTTATGCCAAGAGCCAACCCACAACTGTGTGCTGTGGATGCCCTACTATTTTGTAGGTTTTAAACTAATCTTTTCCTCAAATACATACATAAATAAATAAAATCAGCTGTGAGCACACTGCTGTACAGCCATGATAGTGTTGCTGTGCATTTAAGTCTATTAATCTATGAATGGTTGTGTAGCTGACACTGCCTTCAGGGCAAAGGAGTGGACTAGATCAGGGTCAGCAACTTTTCAGTGGTGCTCTGCTAGCCTGTGGTTATCAGCCCCAAAGCAGAGGTTAAGCAGGACAGTCAGAGGTCCTTGGTAGCTGGAAGATACTGTCTCTGAGAGAGGCAAAAACCTGCTGCTACAGGGGCATCATTGGCCTGTGTGAAAACCACTCAACTGGCTCAGGGGGTGAAGCAAAGGCAGCAGTGAGGAGTCCTGTCACTCTCAGCATGCCATGGCCTCTAGCTCCCAGCCTTGCCTGTGCCTCTGAAAATCAGTTCCTGTCCTCTCAGATGGATGGTGTCTCCAAGTTTGTTTGTGACTCCTCTTCTTTGACTTCATGGAAGTCAGGAAACAGCAAAAGTATGCACTTTCCACACAATAAAAACAGGACCAGAGCAGGTCTATACAGAGACCTGGGAACCCACAGGTCATTCTGAAAAAGATGAAAAAGTCAACAAAAAATGAAAGCTAATCCAAAAGCATCTTTAGTTGCTTCCTGGGTAAGTGGAACTTCCTCTGCACCTTCATATCCATAAGGATAGTAACTTGGATGGGAGTAAGACAAGAATCCCCATGGGCATCACGCCTCCACCAACCTCTGTATAAAATGGCACTAAGGGGGACACAGAGTCTCCACAACAGCCATGTCCTTTTTTTTTCTACTGGAACCAGCTGTTACAAATGTCAGATGTGCTTCCTGTGAGACAACCAACAGCCTCCTAGGAAGTGTGATGAGCTCAGCCTGATTTCACAGTGGTCACCGTCTCTCTGTCTCTTGTGTTTAGTGACCTTAGTTTGAACTGTTGTCTAATGGTGAAGTGGACCCAGATTTTCAGAGAGCATGGCCAAGTCTGAAGACCAAGATGTCTGGGTATCCGAGAGGGAACATTTCAGGAGTTTAATTTTCCTGAAAGACATTTTCAATGTTTTCCAAAAACCAAGCTCCTTCAAGGTATCTCTCCCTCAACACTCAGAATTACTAGTCAGTTTTGGAAAAGCTCTTCCACGAATTTTGTCATAATCCCAGTTATCTGAGTGAGTCAGCTTCACATTTGACATGAAGCATGTACAGCTACCAATTGAACTGGAATATGGATGAGAAGATGAATTGTCCATTAGGTTTCTTAATATACTACCTTAGATCCAGTCAGACTAGAAACATGCTATAACCCGGTCTTTTGAAGCACTTTGGCACTTTTTTTTCCAACTCAGACAAAGGAGAACAGATAGGAGAGGCGGGGAAATAATTTATACCGTTTCAACAGTCAGAAAAAGTTTGACTGAGGTGTGGCTCAGATATTATTACCATTCATTGGCAGGGAAAGAGCAGGTTTCTTTCCTTTGATTTCTCATGCCAAGGCATTTCATACACTGAAAGTTCCCAGGTACTGCTTGTCTACCTATATTTGTGCTCTGTGTGCAACAACTGTAAGGATGGACACTAAAGAAAATACTGAGAAAATTAGTCATTCTCATTGAAACTGGGTGACTTGGCAGTATGAAAGAGACAGAAGCTATGTTTATATGGACATGCCATACTGAGGCCACCATCAGTTTGCATACACAATAAATTTAACTGGTAGGCACAGTTTATGTTCCAAGAATGGCTTGCATGTCAACACAGGAGGAATATGAACCACTCCAGCTTCACTCATGGCAATTTTTGTAGTCCAGGTGTTCCCAGGAAGAAAGACTCTGTCTTCAGTGCTGGCTCAGCATTCCTGGAGGGCCAGAATTGAAGTGTTAGGATTCAAGATTTAGGGAAGTTTGAGACTTTTACATGCATCTGCAAGGCATATAGTAGTGTGTTTTGGAATCTGAGAATGACAAGCCAGGCCTCTCCTCTGATGAAAGAGAAAGTGAATTTTGTAGCTTCAAGGATGTGGACAAGTGGGTGATTTTCCACATGTCAGTAAGATGAAGATGAATTGCATCAGAAGGTGAAAAATATGCCCCAGAATCACCCAGAATTACTTCAAGCATTGACATACATGTCAGTGACTAGTTGCCAAACTAACACACAGTGAATACCTCAGCTAGTAGATCATTTATTCAAAATGGGTGTAACAAACAATCATGCTAGCTGTTGGCAAACAGTGGCTGACAGTTGCAAACACCATTTTCATGGATTGTTTTGAAAGTCAAGACTGTGTAATTTGAGACAGGCAAGCAGGGATGATCACATCTATTTCTAGGTAGGCCCAGACACAAAAGAACAGCTTGCCCAGAGTTGTATCGCTCTGTTCACTTGGAAACCATAATTTTTGCCCAGCTTACAGAATCATATTTAGCATGCATGTCAGCCAGTTGCAAAGACAGGAACTAGAAGTTAACTCTTTTAAATAAATAGAAAGCACTGAGTGATCAGTCCTCCTATAGAGAATCCTTTTCTCCATGCCTTTTTAAAGTTATTTGAGCACCCTTATATGCTAAAGATAGGTTAAATGGGGTCATAGGGCTAAAATAGCTAAGAACTTGGGAGAGACTTAGAAAGGAATATGAATGCCTCTTTCCTGCACTGCCTCTACTCATGCAGAAGCACAACAGTCTGTGTTCCAGGAATAATAATCTTGGTGATCTGAAATATTTTGCTACATAGTTGCTAACTAAAGGCAGAACAAGACAGAAATCTCTACTATATCTTCTGTACTCTATTGGTTGTAATATGAACCATGAGGCTGACCTTCCACAGACCAAGCTGCTGGGTTTTGCTGTATTTGCTTTAAGCCAAGCACTGTAATTCAGAGATTAATAGAATAAATATCAAGGGCTAAGACAACATATTTTTCAAACCTAAGAACAGTTGTGTTATACAGGTTGGACCAGAAATCTGAGCTTCAGATTACCTAGTTAAGGGATCAGAATCACATAAAGGGTTAATGTCTGCTCCTCCAGATGTGAACTTCATTAATTTAATCTAAAGCATCTTGAGATAATAATACACATATTTTCAATTACAACAATTATTTAAACAGCCCTAATCTCACACTTCATGAAACCATTTACATTCACTGTAACATCAAACTCTGCAGGGGAATATGTTAACTGAGGAAATTTGGCATCTTCTAATTACAGTACTTCTATGAAAGAGAAACAAAACTGAGTTTTGAAGGCTGAGCTGAAAGCAGGAACTATTCCATGGCAGACAGGAATGCAGAAGCACCAGGACCAGTGGCAGATATATGGGTATACTATATTTTATCCTCTGGGAAGACACTGGCACACATGTTCAGGAACAGATGTATGATTATAGAATGTACATGTCATTTTGGAGTAAGAACACACTCTCATTGACCAAGTAGCTTCCATAGTTATAGGTCATAAAAGAGGACTACTGTGTTGTCATATGCTCTGATTTTCCTACAACCCTGACAGAGCTCATCAGACAGTCACAACCCAAAATCATATACAGAATGAATAGCATCTATCCAATATTTTCAGTTTCTTGCTCAAAACAAGAGAGGCAACTCTAACCTTGGTCATCTACTGTGGAGAGAGTAGCAAAGGGCAGCAAAGTATTTCCTTGTTGGTCAGACCTGAGGCTATCTGAAAGCACCAGTCACATTTCACTACTGGGGCTTTATTTTAGCTGTGAAGGGTTCCATGGTGCTCACACCACAGGCAGCTGCCTCAGGCTGACCCCCTGCATGGTTCTGTGAAGCTCAGTTCTTGGGGTCACCACAGCAGCTTGGAAGGTACAGCTAAGAAACCAGTCCCCAGGCCAGGACATCATGTTAATATACTGAACCTTTAAAGGAAATTTCAGGAAAAACAATGTCAATTTGCAGATGGAAAAACTTCAGATTATTACTCTAGACATGGTGCTGACACTGCATCAGTGTGTTGTCCTCCATGCAGTGGAAATGCATCCACTGCTATCATGGATACATGGGTGGGCAGCTCAGAGATTTTCATGGTCCCTTGAAATTCACTGTCAGTTAAGTACCACATTGCCTCAACTGTGTTTATAAATCCTGGCCTTACTTTTTCCAGCTACCCTGTAAGATTTTCCGAACAGTGACAATGACTTTACTGCTTTGTAACAGTAACAGTCCACAAGTAATATGATGATAGTAGGCAAAGACACCAGTTTATGCTGGAACCCTTTGTATGACATGTCACACAAAGAACAAAGATTATTTCAATCAAGTGAAACTTGCTGTAAAGAGCTTTTCTGTTGCATCATTGCACTCAGTCACCAAAATGTATCTGCAACTTTTTGGAGATGCAGCAGCTTAATTCCCTCTTTGAATTTGACTGGACCACTGACTGTCTATAGCTAACAAACTGGCTGCAGAAATGCAAGCATAGAAATATGTCTTTCCTGGAATAAATACATATGTGTGTGCATGTGTATTGAAACCCAGCATCCACCACACTTGATTACCTCAACTGTTTGGTGTAACTTAGTGGTGCTATGCTTATGCTGTACAGGTGTGTTACTGTCCCCCTTCCCAACTCTACACCCCTCTCAGTAGCAGGTCGTTTACTGGCAGACAACACAAGAAGAATGGCGGTTCTTGTAAGAAGAATGCAGCACACACAAAGAAATCAAGATCTGCCTTAAAATAATTAATCAACCTTTTGTGCAAAAAGTTTCCAAGTGTTGCAAAGGCTCATCCATCTAATAAATGCCCCCCAGCCCCCCTGCCAGTGGAAAGGTTCAGCAGTGCAGGGGACTGGGGCTGGGAGAAGGTGATAGGGAGGGATTTTTTTTTTTTTTTTTCAAATTGCAATTGTTTGGGTTGTTGATCCAAGGTAAATGACAAGAAATCGAAAAACACCCCCAACACACATATTTCAACTAAAGCAACCGCTTGGGATTATTTTTTCCCCCTCTGAGTCTGTTTGAAGGTATTCTGTGAAGTTGACAAGCACGTGTTTTGGAGACCATTGAAAAGTTTCTGCCATAAATAGAGAAGGCAGCTTGGCTTAAGTGTTGCTAGGGAATACCTGGCAACAGGCAACAATAGTCCTTTTAGAGAGCCCAGGGCAAACAGTGACCGTGGTAATGGGGTGGGCTTAAGGGAGGCTCCTTGCCCAAAGCCCCTCCACTCATACTGCGCCTCCAGCCCTGGGCTGTGTTCCGGAAATTCCGTACACAAAGCCCGCCATTCAATGGGAGGTGGGCCCGTGCGTGTGCTTTTCTGGCAGGGAGGGGGGTTGCAGAGAGAGGGGGCCTTCTTAGAAAAAAAAAAATCCAAATTTTTTTTTTTTTTTTTTTTTTTTTGCAAAGGCTAAAAGAAGCACAGAAAGTGCTAAGTTTGTAAAAGAAGCTGAAAAGGTTCAGAAAGGAGCATAATGAGGCCAGGGAATGCCCCATGAATTTTGAACAGAGAGCAGAAAAGAGACCCTAAAAAGCAATTAGTGATGCTGCTTGTCGCTGAAGAGGGAGCTTGAAGGAGGTGGAAAGGAGCAAAAGGAAGAGGGCAACTCCAATCACTTAGTAAAGTACGAGGGAAAGCGGGGGCAGGCACAGGGAGAGAGAGAGACAGAGAGACTGGAGCATTCGCGAATTTTTATAGTAAAAGTAGATGGAGGCACACGGCAAAGGCAGCGTCCAAGGAGTGTCTATAGCCAAAGGCACATGCCAAGATGGGACTTGGCTTTGCCTCCCCTGCCCATTTCTGCAAAATCAGGGAAGCAGCAGGGTCAGGGTGCTGTCTCTCTGCTAGCCCAACAGGCTCAGCCTCAAATCCTCACCTATCCCTCCTGAGCCAAGGGTCTCTCTGCCTGACAGATGAAGGTGAGGGGGACATTTCTAAAAGACCTGCAGTCTCGCTTCCTCTGCTTTCTTCACCTCATTCCATTTCCAGAGCCATGCACAGACGCCTATTTAGCCATACATTCCCTGCACAAAATAAAAGTAACGCTGTCTGCTCATTAGCTGGGAGTAGTTAGGGGGAAAAAAAGAAGGAAAAAAGGGCTGTCTGAACAGGGCTGAATAGCTATAACCTTAATGGGTTGTCAGAAGTCTGCAGGCAGCAGGGTGAGGGGAGCCAATCCCCCTCTAGTCTTTTGTCCTAGACATTGTTTAGGATCAGTGGTAGCTCATTAGGTCGGGACAGTAATATTCCTAACGATCCTGTGGGGCTGAGGCTTCAGAATGTGTCTTCAGCTGTTTTCCTGATGTCAGTCTGATTCATAGAGAGGCATTTATCTCGACAGAGATCCTTTGCTAGAAAGTGTTATTTACCTTTCATACCCCGATTACTAACCTTTGACAAAAGTTGCAGCTGGAAGGGGAAAAGGGGGAAGCTAAGAGTCCTGCCGGCATAAACTGAGGTGTGTTATAGTGAAAGGCAAGCTGGAAAAGCCAAATAAATGGGGCCCTGGCCTACAATTTGACCCTTCAGTTTGCTTGCTTGTATTTCAGATTCCATCTGTAAAGTAAGGATAATCACCGATTTTGCGTTCTGGCGATGGTGGAGAAGAAAACATTAGATTGTGAGGTTTCCAGGCAATGGGCCAGACAAATAGCTAAATTAATACCTTTCCTGTATTCAGGGGTCCTAGAAGGACTGTGAATTTTCTTTTTTTTTTTTTTTTTTTTTTTTTTAGTTCTTTAGTTCTTTCATTTTTATCGTTCCTAACAAAAAAAAAAACAAACAAACAAACAAAAAAAAAACCAAACGGAATTAAATTGTAAATCAGAATGGATTTTTCAGTTGTGTATAATTTCCCTTACATCCTATACTTATTTTCAGCCTAGAAACATGAATCTGCTGAAGAGGGAAGCAAAGTTAAACTCCCACCTTCCCTCTGGCACCTTTAATTCTGAGAAACTGCATACAGGCATGGGGCTGAGCAGATGCTGTTCACTGAGATAGGTCATACATGTTGTTTGACAGTGTCATAAATCCAAAATGACATATTAGTAAGGTGATGAAATCAAAGAATAATTGATCATATGGCAGATTTCCTTGTGATTAGGCAACACATTATATATCCACTTGCCAGTCTTGCCAAGCACAGAGAGCAAAGTACATTGTCATTCTCTGCCCTCTCCAAGACTTTGCGTCTGTATTTAAGGCCTGGGGTTTTCTAAGGAAACTCTCAGAGCTCTGTGCAGCTGCCCTGTATCCCTATTAAAAAACAGCCAAACTAACAAATAATGATGAAATGATTTCCTTATTTATTTTGTGTTAGAAAACAGAGACGACAATGAACTGCTCTCTGAAACAAAGGGGCAAGAACTACTCGTCCCTTTCACTCCAGTAAGAGGATGGTAAGTACGCAAAGGTCAGCATACAGACACTGAAAGGTTCAAACCAAGACCATGAGGCAATGGAAACAGCATCCCCAGATCCTCAGTGAGTGTAAAGCCCACTAGCAGCTGCCTCTGTGGTGCTCCAGAGCTGGCCAGAGCTGGAGCAGCTGCTGTGGGCATCCTGCGAACCAAAACAGCCCCCAGTGGCTCTGTCACATTCCCTATGCTAAGATCCTGGGAAAGGATTTGGTGCCCCATAAGACACCATCAAAACACATGGAGAGACACACAGAAAAAGGCTTTTGGCTTCTCCACTGTGGCTTAGCTGTGATTGCATTTAGGTAACACTGCTACCTGGGTTCAGTTGTAAATGAGCATTGTGAATGATGAGTTCTCCATGAAGAACCCTCCCAACCATGCCAAGGAGGGATGGAATTTCACACTCACATTAGTATATTCTTACAATGGGAGGCATATTCTACTGTCAGTGAAAAGCCTGTTGGGCTAAAGATTATTCTTCACAGGTTACCTATTTATAAGAGAGCATGAGCATCAAAAGGTGCCTGCCATCATCAGAACATGACAGAGTGAACAGGCCGTGCCTCTTGAATAGATGCAGAATGGTTATCTAGATGATGGACAGCAGAAGAAATGCTGCCCAGAGGTGAAGCAATGGGACACATCCCATCAGCTGCAAGACGGCTTTTGCTGAACAACCTTGTTGGTTTGTCTGGTACCCCAGAAATATTAAATATTCAGTCCCATACCTGGGCTGCAGCTGAGAGAAGTGCCAGCTGTGCCCAAATTCACATGAACTATTCAAGTTTGGTAAGATATAGCAAAAAGGGTGGGTTTTTTTCAGCAAGTTATTAAATAACCAGCACATTACTGTTATATGACTGAAATACTACAACAGCTAAAGGCATATGTTCTTCTCTCTACCAGAACCAAGCACAGAAAATACGATCACCAGAATCACTCACAGATTTCTGAAATATTTCAATCTATTTTAAAACAGTCTCTGTGTGGTATTTTTAACAGAGGAAGTAAAGGGATATGAAGGCAATGGTAACTCGTAGAGTTTCCCCTGGTTCATACTGATTTATCTATCCCGAGCAGGGTTTGAAAATGGCAGACCTGTAAGGAACTTGTGAGAGTTGCACTGACAGTCTGACTGTGTATAATTATAAGATATCAACATGATAAATTTTTAAAATTTTATCAGAAAAAGAATTTCTTCTTAATATCTAATCTAAATCTATCCTCTTTCAGTTTAGAGCCATTCCCCCTTGTCCTATCAGAAGTCTCTCTCCAGGCCCCTCTGTAGGTACTGGAAGGCTGCTCTAAGGTCTATATAAACAAGTACAGCTCAGAATATGCACCCACCCACACATACCTCCATGGGTGCTCATGCACTTGCAGGCACATATACACACCTGAATGCACACGCATACAGATGCACACCTTTGCACACACCCACATAAGCATCCACTTGTGCTCACTCACATTCAAGCACACACACCCTCACACACATCTGTGCACACAGACGTGCAAAAAAATGTGCACTTCCACACATGTATGAATATGAATACCCACACATGTATGTGCACACATACACACACAGATACTTATACTGTGTATATGGGCACATATGCAAAAACACATGCACACCCACACTGACTCTTCACCACTCACACAGTGAAAGAATTCTTTACTATGAGCGTGGTGAAGCACTGAAACTGGTTGCCCAGAGAAGTTGTGGATGCTCCATCCCTGGCAGTGTTCAAGGCCAGGCTGACCTGGTCTAGTAGCCGGTGTCACTGCCCATGGTACTGGGACTGGAACTAGATCCTCTTCAATGTCCCTTCCAGCCCAAAGCGTTTTTTGATTCTGTGATTCCATGACGCACCTTTGCACACGACCACACACGCGACCGCACATGCACGCACCTATACACCCATTCGCAGTCTTACCTGCCCCCCCACACGCGTGCACAGACACAGTCCCGCACGCCCCCGCACACGGGCACCCCCGGGCCGCTGCCGGGGCAGCACCACGGACAGCGCCCGGCCGGCCCGGCCCCGCCGCTGGCTCCGCAGGGCCCTCTCATCCGTGGGCTTGCAACCGTGCTTTAAAAGCATGTGAATTCTTCTGGCACTGAGAGGCAAAGTCACTCTGGAAACGATTCCATTTCCAAGCAAAATGCACGAGATAAAATCCCTGCCGAGTCCCTTTGGTTTCAAAGGAAACATTTTTTAGAATCACCTGGTTTAAACGCTGAGGAAACATACATACCTTGAAACCATTCCTCCAGCTAAGCACATCAAGAAGAACTTTATTTCCACACTGCACAGGGCAGCAAAGGCACAGGTATTTTCTCTGCAATGGTCATGTGTTCTCATGTACATTTCTAATACCTTGTGTGCAGCACCGCAATAAAAGCCATAACTACAGTGCATCTCCTTATGCTCCAGCATGAAGCCACAAAATAGCTTCTCCCTTAGCCAGTGAAGACTTCAGAAGTGATGGCCTGGTTGAGATGATACTCCTAGCTTTCAGGTGAATGTGGCTGTGGTTCTTGCTGAACGTATAGTGGCACTTGGCATTATCAGGACACAAGGGCTGGACTTCAACAAGTCTTAGTGCTCATTACTTGGGCCAAAAAGAGGCTGTTTCAGCAGCAAGATTAAGTGAGCTGAGCCTGTTGGTGATGGTCAGAAAAGCAGATTCATATGTGTTAGAAGAATGATATACAGTCTATGTGTAGAAATTAGCTCCATGACTGGCAGGCAGATCTGAGAGACATCAGCACACGGAGAGTGACTGGCTAATACTGCATTGATCTAGATGTAGTGCAAGGTTCACAGAGTTGAGGTAAAAAGTTTATTCTAACATCTTCAAAATCAAGTACCCTGATAATATTTTTATTGATCAACTATACAGACACTCCTTTCTATATCAACACCGCCTTTCATGGCACCAAGAAGAAACCGATTTTGGATGCTACACAGCAGTATTCAGCCATCCAAGCCTTGAGATTTGTAGGACAAGGGATGTGGGACTAAACACACAGTTAAACTCTGATTCTCAGATTCTGTGTCTGGTCAATCCTTTGGGACTTTTAAAATATGTCTAAGAGAAAGGGTGTTCTGAGTCTCTGAATGGACTGTGAAGAGCATGGATTTTGTCCAATGACCGTGAGACCCCTCACAGTGCTCTGTGGTGTTCTGCCATCCATAAACACCTCAAGAATCTCTTGAATTAGCAATACTCACGAGAAATACAGGGGTATATGTGGCAGATACAACCCCTTCACAGCTGTAACAGATCTGACAGTTTAAGTGGGCACCAGGTGGGAGAAAGGAAGCTTTGCAGCCACCCTTTTGTAAGAAGTGAACTGCCCCTTCCTGTCAGTTGGAAATAGGGACAGAGCCCACGGGAGTGCAGTGGGGGGCTGTACCTCCCTGTGGGGGAACACACTACCATGAGACACACTTACAGCAGGATCAGCAGTTTTATCAGCCTGACACACACACACAGGCTTTTTCTCTCAGCCAGAAGTATTTGCTTGGGCTCAGCATTCTGTCAACACATGCACAGCCTTGAACTAGCAAGTTCAGAGCCAACAGGATGTCTTTTCACTGAACTCCCTCACGATGCAGCCATGATCTCTCTCACCCTGCCTGAGACTCAGCCAAGCATGCAGAGTAGAAAACACTCCTCTGTCCCTCCCCCTTTGTGCTTTCTGGTTGTTTTTTGATGTATGGTGTTAGACAGGGAAAGACACTATAATTTATTACCAATCCTAACTTTTTGGATTGCTTTGCAATCATCCTCCATGACACTCATAGTACTAGATACTGCATACAGTACTGTAATAAAGTACTGACTTTATTATTCCATTTTTATTTTCAGACTTGTGGTTGTCACCTACCATTTGGGTCTAGTTCATGGCATCCCCACAAAGGCTGAATGCAGGCAGTTTGGAACAGAGCAGCAAGGGATGCAGCATGTGCTTGAAAAGCCCAAGTTGGCATTTGCTCAGAGAGGAAGCAAGTTTGCAGTAGCCGAATCCCTTAAGCAGCTTATCTCCTCCTCTGCTGCAGCACTGGGTGATACAGTGCAGTAAGGCCTCCAGCCTCTGCCTGCTGATGCAGAGACACTTTGGACTAGCACAGGGTTGGGATGTTCAGCAGAAACATAAGAAACTGAAGAGGAAGACCTCTGATCTGCATTCTCAGAAAGGAAAATAGAACACACACTTCCCACAGGCAAAGAGCAGATGCACAAACATACTTGGAGGTCAGCATCACTCTGCTCTGGTGAGTAGCTGGTTACTGATGCAGACTCTGACATGTCCAAGAAATGGGTACAGATCCTATGCAGCCTGATAAGTACGGCACTCAGTTACAGTTTGAACCCCCTGGATGGGACTGAACACCCTGAATATTACAGCCTGAAGAGTGGAAAAAGCCTTCTGTGATTTGAGCCAATCTATTCCTACCTAGAAAATCCTAGAAAACTAGCCATTAAAACTAGCTCTTAAAATCCTAGAAAATCCTAGAAAACTAGAAGGTAAAGCATCATAATCACAAAAAATAAAGTCACTTTTCTGGCCGGTGCTAACAGTGGCCTACAGTGCAGACGCTGTGTACAAGGTAAAACACACCACCACAATAGTATGGGCTAAAGCTCACAGTTGGTCATCACATAGCAAATGTATTTCAGTTTTGAAGTTTTGTCATTCCTGAATACAGATCCTATAATGAACTCCAGAAGAGACCTTAACCTTTTCCTCTTAAGGGTGGGTGGGCAGTTGTGATTTGTAGAGCTCATTGAAAGGAAAATAGTGAGATGAAGAAGTATGAAGGCCTTTAAAGAAAAATTATCATCTTCCAGTCCAAATCATTAGTCAAGAAACTTTCTACAAAAGGAATAAACATAGAAAAACATTTTCAAAGTGATTGTGGGAAAAAGGTGGATCCTTTTGGGATTAATGTCCAGTAAAGTATTAGGAATATTGTTCCCCAAAGTAAGATAGGAAGTGACTACATGAAAGAGAGGAAATGCAATTTTAGGTAGAGCCATCTGAAATAAATCTGAAAAATAGGACCAGATCAAATTTCTTGTTTATATTGTATGTAAAAGTGTTTGCCACACTAGCTGTGATGGTGGTGTGTGCTGCCCACTCACCTTATCCCCACATGGATGCACGGTGGCTGCACAGAGCCAAGCAAACGTGGGAGAGCCAGTGCCAGCTCTTCAAAGCTCACACCTGGCCCAGACCCACCCCACATCTGTCCAGATGTCTGATGTCTGTCAGGCCTTGAGAACGTTCACATGGAGACCCTCATCAAGCAGTGTGGCCCTGACAACCTTGTGCTCACCACAACGAGTTCAGTCGTTTCCCACTGTGCTCTGACCATTGCAAGCCATGCCCTGAAACATGTCAGCAACTAAAACACAGCATCTCCTCAGTGGCTGCTCTGTATCTTAGGACACTGTGTGAACACACTGGCGAAGAAAAGGAAAATCTTATCTTTGATTTTAAGTAGCCACAAGGATACAGATCCCAGCAGCAGCAGCCAACTAACAGTCTCAATGAGCTAAAAAGCCAGGCAGAAATGTCAACTTAGTTTTTTTTTTGTCTCAGCTGTTGGATGAATAAATCCTTTCAGACCAGGACAGTTAGATTCTGAAATAACTTATTCTTGCAGAGATAAGAGGGTTGAATTTACATCTTTTCCATGCTGAGGAAACTACTGCAAAGGCGGGCCTTTTCTTGCAGGATCCTCACTTATTAATAAATTATGTCATTTCCCCTTGATGCTGAGGGCTGAAGGTAAGTCCATCATTTTTGCTTAATTCTTCAATGCCAGTTTAGAAAGCCTTATTTGTCCAAGTAAAGTTTCTCTGTCCCTGCAATTCACCGGAAGCGATATCTGTTCAATGGTGACCCACCACTATGGGACAAAAATTTAATCTCTAATTCTTGCAAAAGGCTGCTTTCAGTAGCACTGAAGGAGAAATTGGGGAACCCCATATTTTGGGGAATAGAAAAATATTTAAGAAACAAGTCAGAAATCATTGTTTGGCTTTTTTTATGAAGGATATAGAACAGTATTTAATGAAAGAAATTACCACTACTTGTTGAAAATTGATCTTAAAATTTTCATGAGCAGTTTTCAGCAGTGCTCCTAAATTTTGGGATTCTTTTTTTTTGCCAGAAATTCAGATTCCTTCTCTTTCCCTCTCTCTCCTTTAAAAAAGAAATTAATAGCTTTTTTTAGTAAAGACAATCAGTGAATTTGGGATTCAAAGCCATTATAACAGTCAAGGATGCTGTCCATCTCCTCCAAGCAGAAATTGTGTCTTCAGAGATGCCCCCATCCCCTCCAAGACTGACTTCACCACATGAAACCTACTCTTTTCTCTTGGCTTACATCAGTCTCTAAGAAGGAGAAGACCCTTCCTGCCCATCCCTTGTAGGGCTGGCTCTTTCTTCTGTAAGAGCATTTTGAGTAATTAATTTCTAAAAAGCCTGGCCCTGTATTTGCACTGTAAACACACACACTGCATCAGAAATCTCCTTTCAGTACATTATGGTAAGCTTAAACAAAACTCTTGATTTTGGAAACACTATACAGGACATTGTAAATCACCACCTTTGAAAGCATAAGTCAATGCCTTCCTTTTGCTAAGTACACTTGTAAAACTGCACACAGACATTTTCCAGAACTTTGAACAATTCAGTCTCCTAGTAAGACGAAAAGTGGTTTGCATACACCTGTATGGAAAGTGGTATCTAATCTTTTATGTTTGCTATTGGAGAGTGCTCAGGTCAATCAACAGGCAATAGAAGGTAGTGGTAACTTTTATTTTCTATTTTATTTTACAGTCAAGGCTGAGTATTTGTTTTTGAAAGATTGGAGGACTTGGTTGGCAGTGCCAGGGAATCGGACTCTTTTTATCTGTGTGCTTGTTATGAGGAGGAGGCAGGTGCAAAGCAAGCTTTCTAACACTGTCGGCAGCAATAATCCCCACCTGAACATTGACTGGCCACCTGCTCTTCAGGCACAGAGACAATTCAGGCTCTAAGTTACTGTAGTTCTAAGTCTCTGCTAAGTAAAGACTCATAAATGACTCAAATTACACTAACATCAGTGGGTTTGACAATATATCAATATTTGATCACTGACAGTGATTTCTTCTGGATGCACCTGAAGGCATGCAGCCCAACCTGAAATGGCCTAACCCGACATGATGCACCAATGGTTTACAGAGGACCTGTTGCTGAAGATAGACAGCATCTGACTTCCCAATAACCCCCATGCCATCAGCCACCCAGCTTGTGATTAGAGCCAAGGCACCCTTAAAGCTACTTTTGTTTTGCTTTTCTTTCATTCAGTAGTCAAAATCCATAAGCTTTTCGTGCAGAGATTGGCCCTCAATTTACAGTGGGATTTATCATTTTTATGGGAAGTTACTTTCACATGTTTGGTGACACATGCATCCTAAAATACGCAGCATGAGGCAGCTGTCAAGAGGCACAGCAGAGAGGAAAAGGCAGAGATGTGCAGAAGCAAGTTTGTTAGGAGGCAGTGCAACTTCTCTTATGTGGGGGAAAAAAAAGACAGATGAGGGTTGGCCTCGTTCTTCTGTTATCTAAATTTATTCATTTATTGCCTGTAAATTACAACTGTCTACATGGCAAACATTCCTTGCTCCCCAGTCCTGATATGATGTCATTCCTCCCTACTGATAGAAATACCAGACTTTACTCTCCTGAGACATTTTAAAGCTGTACTTTGCGGAGGTGCCACAAAACACTCCAAGGAAACCATCTGTGGAAGGGAATCCCTGCAGAAATAGAGCTCCATACTTAACCTGCTGGTTTGTTTATTCTTTTCAAAGGAATATGATGCATTCCATAGAAAGACCTGCTGGCTAAACCCCTGTTTACATCACTCTAGCTTTCCTGCAGGGCAGGCATCCCTGGACTAAGAGTAGGTGGCACTGGGCAAGCAGTGCTGGAGTCTGAGCTCGGCTGAGTGGATTGGAGGTCTGTGGAGGAAGAAATACTCAGTAAACACCTCATTAACACACAACTAAGAAGCAGGGAAAGTTATTTGAGGCGGATTTTACAACTGTACCAGGTGAAAATGGAATAAAGTCATTGCCTTCTGCAAGTTTGTAAGGGACAAACTTGTTCACCATAAGATGGACATGATGAAAATGAGACAGTAAGTGAACTGATCTTTGCTGAGTCTTACACAGACCCAACTCAACAAAACCTGCCCAAATCTAGCCCAGCCATCCAGCTCCCCACCTCCACCACCAATTAGGAAACTGCTAAAATTCAAACCTACTGTAGGAACTGCAGGTGAAGCGCAGAATTACCAACACCACCTTTCATGGTGCTGTTGCCTTTTTCTTTGATATGATCTGCAGTAAGCTGCAGGTCTCATTGTCAGCACAACGTACATATATAGAGGATAGAAAAGTTAGATGAAATGGGGGGAAAAATGGAGGGGAGAAAATGAAGCTGTCTGGTGAAAATTAGTGACAGGAATGTACTGCTGGTGAGAGACAGACTAGCATGAAATTGTGAAGTTTTTTCATACTCTTTCTCTCCTTTCTCTTTCTCTCTTACTCTTAACTTAGTGTTTGTTTTGGTTTTTTAATCAAAACATTATCTTTTCCACCCCACTCTTTCAGGCAAGGGGAAAAAAATAAAATAATTTAAAAAATTAAAAAGAAAGAAATCAGCAACTGTTCTGCTGACAGGGCTATAAGACCTGTGATGCTACTATCCTCATTTCCTGTAACCCCTTCAAGCCTCACAAAAATATTAAAAATATCTTAATAAATCAATTTGAAACGCCCCATCAAGAAAATAAAGCCATGATCTCAAGTTTACTAGGAGTTCTAAAAAGTAGTATTTGTTAACTCTGAAAATGTTGTTGGTTATCACTCAGCATATCTTCATGCACATCTCCATCTTATTGATAGTGTGTGTTCCCTTTGCCAGGACTTTCATTTTGTACATACATGATACCTCTTCAAAACAAGTGCTGCTAATGGGTGATCGACGATATGCAGGCAATAAAAGCAGAAAAAACGGCAGCAACATTGCAAATTACATCATTCCTTAATCAGGAACAAGGCCAAGGATATTTTAGCATATTCAGGAAGAAGAAGAAAAAAAGAAAACAGCATGCAGAGAACAGCTCTACACTCTGAATGAAGAGAATACAGTTACTTCATGCTGGATTTATTTCAGCACAACATAACAGCTTTCCACAAAGTGGTTTAGATGGAATTCCCAGGTGACTTGTTGTGTATTTAAATACTGCCTGCCTAGGATTTAAATAAACAGCTTTTATATTAATTAGAAACAAATCCTCTCAATTGGAATGTATTAACTGTTTCTAAATTGCACACACAACAGTTACTCAGACTTTGATTCAGTTACAGGCTTTTAAACTTGTCAGCCACTCGTAGTCTAATATGCTATAACTACAGTTTTCAGAACTGCAATAAAGTATTGATTCAGCTGTTTTAACCTTTCATCGATTGGTGTAACATGTAATTAAGACCTAGGAGCAAGCAAGTAGCTCATTGCTAGCACACCAGCCTAGGTACATATTTACAGCCTACGCCTAGCAGAATTGTTTTACGCGTGTTTTGCAGTAACACACGTGCCAATTATGCCCTTGCTAATTTCTGATTATAGTTTAATCAAAGACACTCAACACTGCGCAAGTAGGACCTGAATATAGGTTGCCAGGCTCTTCACTGACCAAGTACAGTGATTTCACCAGCTGAGAACTTGACTCGGATGTTTCAAAACCCTGATGGCAAAACCGTTTTACCCTTGTAAAAGGGCCTGTGGCTGCCAGAAAGCACAGGAGTTGTTGTTAGATCCACCTGATAAAGATAGTGCAAAACTCCCTCTGAAGGCAGAGCAAAGCTCCCTTCTTAAATTCACAGGATTATTTAGTAGCTCTAAATTTTATAGAGCCTCAGAACAAGCCTTCTCCATAAGATAACTGCCTTGTCTAACTCCTGGGAACAATGCTCTGTTTTTCTTAGCTTTGACCCCATTAGGTAAATCCATGTGGGTTTCTTTTCTGGCTAGCTAGCTGAAACAAGATGTTTTTTCCCTTGGTTTACTTCACACCATTCAAAAAAAGCTAAACAGATTCTCAAAATGTTTGTGATCAGAGTGAATAGGCCAAATTAATCCTTTGTGCTTGCAGCCTGTTTTTCATTAATTAGTGGAAACCCAACCTGACAATACTCAATATCACAGTCTCCAGACTAAGAGTGCATTGCTGAGATAAATGGAGTAGAAGGAAGATGTTAGTTCCTGGCATTATCATCCTCCTGTACAATAGCAGTTTGTTTGTTTATTTGAATATATATGATAGTGGCAGATAATATGTTGGGGTTTTGTTGTGTTTTTTTTTAAAGCCTAGGACATTTCAATGAAGTTATGTAAATGAAATATACAGACCAAGAACAATTATGGTTGTCCAGCTCTTTTGGAAATTTCTATAGTCTTGTACAAAACTCCTCTCTTTTGGGTGCCTTCACAGATATGTTGAATTCCTGGGTGTATTTTCAGAAAAATGAATGTACAGTACCCTTTTCCTAGGAGCACCTTTTCTCTCTCAAAATGTACAGTCACACAGACTTGGTGTTATCCCTGATCTTGGCCTCTCTTGGATGAGTAAACACCAATTACAGCTGTTGAGGACCCTGCGGCACAGCCTGGCACAGCTCTTGGCAGAGCCAGGCACACACATTACCTGTGCAATCAGCACCAGGTATCACAGTCCCACGCTGAGACACTGGCCAAATTGCTAGTGCCTCGTGCCCATGGTCCAACACCACAGAATCATGGAATGGTTTGTGTTGGAAGGGATCTCAAACATCATCTAGTTGCAAGGCCTCTGCCATGGACAGGGACGCCTTCCACTAGACAAGGTTGCTTGAAGCCCAATCCAACTCAGTCTCAAATACTTCCAGGAATCCACAACTTTTCTGGACAACCTGTTCCAGTGTCTCACTACCCTCACAGTAAAGAATTTTTTCATAATATCTAACCTAAACCTATCCTCTTTCAGTTTAGAGCCATTTCCCCTTGTCTTATCATGACATGCCCTTGTAAAAAGTCCCTCTCTGGCTTTCTTGCTGGCCCACTTTAGGAACCATCACAGCTGATCATGTGCACATGAGAAAATCAATCTTCTGGCTCATCCTCCTAAGGCTTGAGCAGAGACCTCTGCTTCAGCCAGCTGTAAAGGTAAAGATGACCATGAGAATATCACTCTTTCTAGATGTCATTCCTTTTAAAATAAACACATTGGCAAGAAATATTAGAATTCTTTAAAATAGCTCTATAAAAAAATTTTCAAATGAGGAGTAGTTATTAAAAAAATCCAACTCAACAAACAAACAAAAGAACCCAACAAAACAAAGCTAAAGTCAGCCTGTCTCCTTTGTAATCTTCCTCCTATGGAAGAGTGAAATTTTTGCTTCACTCTGAGGCTCGAAAACCAAACCCCTATGGGTTTGTAGATTATTCCCTGCACAACAGAGATCAAAGAGCAAGCTGTGATTCCAAGCAGACCACAGAAATGATAACCAGAACCATCCCTCTGTCAGCAAGGCTGACACACCTCACAATGCCCAAGCAGCGCTCCATGACAACGCCTCCATCGCACTTCCCAGTGGCTGGAACACCTTCCTTTTTGTGCCACACAGGTAAGTCAATGTGGCAACCAGCACTTTTCTCATCCACTTTACTCCCTTGCACCTGGAAAATAAACCACTGTTTCTCTTTTGCAAGGATCCATTTCTCCATTAGCCATATTTTCCTGGGGTCTTACACTACTTCCAGATTCAGTTTTGCTTACTAATGTGACAAGTGCTGTGCTCTATATTCCATACTTATTCCTGGTGTACAGTGCTTTTATAAAGCACAATCTACCTGAAGATTTTACTTGCTGTGTAAGTCGCACATCTCAGCCCACTTGTCCAAGCCATCTTTATTTATTTAGGAGAAATTCTTCATGCTCTAAATGGGTAATTTTGTGGCCAATGTGTCTGAACCTCAATTATAACTTCAGTGTTTAACAGCTGGGAGTGGGTTGCCTCTGGAAATCTCTACAGTCTTTACTCTCCTAACTTTGTTTGATCAGTGCAAAGAACACACTAATCCAAAATCTAAGCAAGTTCTGTGGCCAGACCCATTGCTAATGGAAAACTGGAGTCATCCATGGAGAATCACTGATTTGTGTCCCCTAGCAATCTGGCTTACACAAAATGAGACAAAATAGTGGGTTTTAAAGATATTGCAGAAAACACTAGTAATTATCTTCTCAGACTCACAACAAACTCCATTTTGCTGTCGTCCTTCTCAGTGAAATATGCTTGAAAGACATGATGTCCCACAAGAGGTCAAGGGAAGGAGGTGCTGTCCAAGCAGATCTGCATCTGCATTCTACTTGCCTCCATGCAGATCCTCTGCTATTAATAGTACAGCTGAGATTAGGTTTCAGGTTTTATTCCAGTAAGAAACACTCATCTGGCTACTTCTCTTCTAGCCAAGCAGACAAGTTCAAACAATTCAGTCAGCTCAATCAGGTATCGCTTCCTAGGGAACAGGGCTAAATGGGAGGACTACAAAAGAACATCACTATATCCATATCCAAGCATCAGACTTCAGGCAAACCAGTAAGGCAGAAATACTTTGCTTGCTGAGCTCTGCTGTCAGCCTTATTTAATGGAGGAATGTCTTATCTTGGCCACCTCAGCTGATCCTGGCTACTGCATTATCACACAGGAGATACGAATTCTCATGCAGGGCTTGACCTCCAGGAACACGAAACTTTCATCAACTGAAAACTGTCCTGAGGACCATGTAACCAGACTTATGCTGCATTTTCAAATTAAATGCTTCCTCGTTAGGCAGTACAAACCCTGTCAAGCAAAACTGAGTTTACTGATTTTTTTACTAAAAGTAGTAAAAAAAAAAAAAAGAAATTAATTTTGATAATACCAAAGCATTTTGCATTTTGTTTCAGTAAAGTTGTTCCAAAACATGAAAAGTGCTATTTTCACATGTATAAACAGAAATGAAAAAGTTACACAAAGGGAATGAATTTCTGATTTCTGACTTCCTCTGAACTAGACATGATCTCAGATGTCCCCTTTTGGCTATGTTTTGACAGACAAAATAAAATAACAATGTTTAGTTGCTGTCATCAAGTCAACACCGTGACTTTAAATTCAGATAGAAATCAAACCTGATTCACCACAAAGTCTACTGCGTGTTATCTCAGGGCTCTTTTTGAGACAGGAAAGTGTCAGTCCTTCACAGTCCTGGTTGAAGGACTCAAAGCATGTCAGATGAAGAAGTAGGATCAAAATGACAATCAGAAGGGTGATTGGTCTGGTTGGGATGACAGGCAGGGCATGCATGTGGAGTGAGCACATACATGTGTACTCTGTTGCCCCTAAACTCCCTGCTGGCTCTTTTCTTGTGAGCCAGCGGGGCACTGAGCCCGCTGAGAGGACTGAGTTGCAATTTCAATGCCCTTTAGTGATGCACAAGAACAGAGCCGACAGGGAAAGAGGGGATGGGGCATCGCAAGGCTGCTGTTTATTTGCATAGCCGTGAAGCCCGTGATTTGCCCACACCACGTGATTCAGGGACCAGCAGTTACATATTTCTATAATGACAATTCTTTGTAGGAAGTATTCTAAGGAGATCTCTTTTCAAGGGGCCGCCACATCCTAATTACAAAACAAAGCCATAGATGCCTTTAAGGTCTTGCTTAGAATCATAGTGGTCCCACTGAGGGGCATTAGTCAGGGGGAAGGAACACCAATATGCCATCCCAGACCTGTCCTAGTCACTCATACAGAGTTTCTGCAACTTCATGGCATTGTGGGTACTAAAGTGGTTGTAACAAGCCTATAGTTACCTGGAGGCTTACCTCAAATGCCAGGCAATCAGTAAGCTAAACTATGCCTCTGTTCTCAGTGACAGCCAACAGATAGAGGTGACACAGAAATTTGTGGGATGGGACACTTTCCCCAGTGACCCAAATCCCTGAAGTACTGCTTCCTTCCACCACAAAATATTACCAAAGCTATCATTTGAGAGAGAGCTTCCCATGAGGAAGACCTAAATGTTCCCTGAAGTACTGCTTCCTTCCACCACAAAATATTGCCAAAGCTATCATTTGAGAGAGAGCTTCCCATGAGGAAGACCTAAATGTTCCCTTCTCTCCTTACCCAAAATATCCGAGATGTCCATAACCAAATCCTTAACCCTTAACAGCTCTGTTTGTGGTAATTAACAGTAAATATGGAAATGCATCTCTTGATAGCATTTCATACTCAAAAGTAGCACCAACAACCTTCTCTTAGTTTAATCTTGCAAAGGAGCCGTGCAAAAGTACATAATTATTTTCTGAGCTGAAGGGATTAGGAAATGTCCATGTGGCTCTGATGTACACAAATAAATTGACACAAAAAGATAGATTAAAAAGGAAACACCAAAACCAGAATAACAAGAAGCATGTGCTTATGTTGACTGTTTTGCTTGTAAAGATATTTTAACTTCATTTAGAAATCTCTTTCTGGATACACAATGTAGAACATTCAAAAAGAAATCCTGGTTTGTAGGATCCAGTTTGCAAAGGGAGCTATTGGGAAGCAAATTTCAGAGACCATATTCTTCTTATGAGTCATTTTCTCTGCTTCAAAATTATTCCAATTAAAAGATTTTTTTTTGAGGCAAAGCACAATTAAAGTGGCCCCCTTTGCTTAAATTAAAACAAGAGTGAAATGAAGAATATGACCCATTCCTCTAATTTTACATGCTCAGTAGTAATCTAGCTATGTTATTCACTTAGAGAAACCATTCATTTTGCTATGTGGTTGAAACTAGAAGGACTCAGCTTTCTTTCTCTCACTTTTCCCCTCTCCTTTTGCTCTTTGTCTGTGCACCTGTTTGCACCACTTTACCATCCCATTTGAAAAACTTTGGGTAATCCTCTGGCACTAACCCTGGTGTGATAATACTCCTGTTATTCAGCAGCATAATTACAAAGGACAACACAGATAAAACATGTTTTTCAGTTCTGCTGTGAATATGTCAGTTTTGCCTGTCTTCAGGGTGAATGATTTCTAAAACCTCCTGTATTTAATGTTAGTCTAAACTCTCCACATAATGAAACTTCCAGCACCTTACAGAAAAATGGTTACTTTTGACACATCAAAGTGAATGCTAATGGTCAAAAATTTTACAGCAGCTCCTTTAGCTGCAACCCCTTCTCCAGAAAACTCTGTGAACCTTGAACAGACCTGCCTAGGAACAGGTCAGTGTTAGATCTTACTTTGACAAGGGAAAGCTACAGCAGAGGGAAGTGAAATGCTGGTGGCAGGCAGCAGGCCAGTGGCATAGGCAAAACCAATACCTTTAGCTGCTCCATCATAATCTTTTGGGCCTGGTAATGCCACTGAAATTTATGAGCTGGGTATCGTTTGCTTTCCTTTGGTATTTTTGAGACAACTTAACTAATCTTTCACCTGCAGGAAAGTTTGCTACCCACTAAACACGTGGAAAGCTCAACAAGACAATTACATCTCACCTAGTTCCCCAATTAGGGATAGGGAAAGTCAGCATCTTCACATTCCTTTTTCCCTCCCACTTCGTCCCTCAACTGGGAAGGCCAAGATTTGCTCTGTTTTGTTTCTCAGGGCAGGTTTGGACTCATTTGGGTTGGAATCAAGGGGGAACAGCACTGGTGGCTTGGGTTTCTCCTCCTGAATTCCAGACTGGTGGCTGCTCCTGTTAAACCCACAGGAGCATTTGCCTGAATGTCTTATGTGGGTGCAGTGGCTGAAACATGACCCAATAAGAAACCTCATTCAAACAGGTAGGAAATAGGGATCACGTGGGGAGCTATAAAAACAAGATAAATTACCCTGTAATCTCTTTTTGATACCCTAAACAAAACATCTAAGTTTAGAACAAGTTTTTCTCCACCACAGGATAGACAAATGTTGTTCCCTTATGTTTGTCAGGCATGTTGTTTTATTTTTCTCAGACCATTGAGCTATTTGGGGTAGAACAGCTGTTCTATATCCATGCTTAACTCTGGGCCCACAGCTACACATGGTGAATATGCAGTGATGACAACAGCAGATAATTTGACAAGCAAGAGGAATAGCCTTCATTTCTTGGGTGGGGAGTTTATCCGAAAGCATTGCACTCTCATGCTTCGAGAGCACCTGGCAGCAGCTCAGATCAGACTCCTACCTCCTGCTCCACTGAATCACAGAAAAGGATATATCCTCTGTGAATCTTTAAAATATTTGTGATTCTTTCTGGAACCTTTCCTCAGCCATAACAACATACATTTTGCCCGGTTTTACTTCTACACAAACATAGTCAAATGCTTGTCCCCAATGCCTGGCACTCCCTCAAACTTGGTGGCTGCCTAAAAGTGCAATTTCTATTAGCCCTGACTAGAGCTAATGAATCCAAGACTGAGAACCGAAAATAACCCATAAAGTTATCCTTGACTCTGACTCTCTTACCTAACAACTCTTTGGACACACTGAACCAAAAGGGTGACAAGACGAGACAGAAAGTCCCCAAGGACAGGGCTTGCTGGATAGGAGCCAGTCTAGCACAGCCTCCTGTGATCTCTGAGACAGAAGAATAAAGGTATTGATCAGCGCCTAGAAGGAAGTCAACCACATCATGTGGTCCAAGTTAGCAGGAAAAGCTCTGTGTACTCTCAAGATCATCTCCCAAACAACCAGATATTACCCTGTCCCCCAGAGAACTGAATAAGGCCTAAGGAGAAGAGAAACATCTTCAGTTTGTTCTTCACAAACTTGTCAAAAATCGTTTTAGCCAAAATAAGAAAACTGTCCTACAGGAACAATAATTAGCCACATTGTCAGCAAAGGGTAAGACAAGACAGAGAGAAAGACTAACCTCTCCAGCTACGGGTTTTGCTCTTCACAGTCTGTCACAGCATCTCAGATTGATCTGTAAAAATGTCCAGTCTAAATCAAACTGTGCAATGGTGAACAGATCTCCATATATTCTTTCTAATATTTACAGAAAGGCAGTGATTGCTTCCTAATCCTGACATTTTTTTCTTGAGAAAACCCAGTATTTCCTCACAATGAGAGCTCTTTGGTATCAGCCAGTCTGGTTTAACCAAGATGTCCAACGTTCAGATCAACCTGCTGATCAAGCATTTGTGAGTGACAGGTATGGCAAACAAAAATTAAATTATTTTTACTTTCCATGCATCTACAGCACAATATTTAAAACATGCTTATGAGCCTTTCACAGACTCACAGGATCAGAGAATATGCCGAGTTGGAAGGGACCCACAAGGATCATTGAGTCCAACTCCTGGCCCTGCACAGAACCATCCCCAAGAGTCACACCATGTGCCTGAGAGCATTATCCAAACACTTGAACTCTCTCAGGTTTGGTACTGTGACCACTTCCCTGGGGAGACTGTTCCAGTGCCCAACCACCCTCTGGGGGAAGAACCTTTTTCTAATATCCAACCTAAACCTCCCCTGACACAACTTCAGGCCATTCCCTCAGGTGCTGTCCCTTGTCACCACAGAGAAGAGATCAGTGCCTGCCCCTCCTCTTCCCCTCACAAGGAAGCTCTGGACTGCAATGAGGTCTCCCCTCAGTCTCCTCTTCTCCAGGGTGAAGAGACCAAGAGCCCTCAGCTGCTCCTCATACAGCTTCACCTCAAGGCCCTTCACCATCTTTGTTGCCCCCTTTGGACACTCTCTAACAGCTTAATATCTTTCTTATATTGTGGTGCCGAAAACTGCACACAGCACTCAAAGTGAGGCTGCCCCAGTGCAGAGCAGAGTGGGACAATCCCCTCCCTCGACCGGCTGGTGATGCTTTGCCTGATCCCCCCAGGACATGGTTGGCCCTCCTGGCTGCCAGAGCACTGCTGACTCATATTCAACTTGCCATCAACCAGGACCCCCAGGTCCCTTTCCAGCATCTCATTCCCCAGTCTGTATGTACATCCAGGGTTGTCCCATCCCAGGTGCAAAATCCAACAATTTCCCTTGTTGAACTTCATATGGTTGGTGATTGCCCAGTCCTCTAATTCGTTGAGGTCTGGTATAGCACTTGCACCTCTGGATGGTGATACCCTCTCCTCTGGATCAAAGTTATCAGTCTTGTGTATACAACATGAGCTGAGAGCTCAAAAAGTAGAAGAGCAAAAACTTTATGTAGATGACAAGAAGCCTTCCCTGACTCACTATATTCAGAAAATGAAGAGGATGCTCAGTGGGCCTACAGTGAGTACTAAAGCTGAGAAACCATACAATAGTTCTGGGTGATTTCCAGGGTTCTCCCCTAGAGCTGCCAGAAGTAACTCAAATGTCATTAGCTGACTAAGACAGCCTGTAAGATCCGGGGTTAAGGTGGTAGTCTTGAGTGACAGGCCCTCATCATAAAAGATAAAACATTCATTTGATCCACTCTTATATTAACCATGGGGTTGAGAATGAGTTTCAATGCCTGAATGAAGACAGAAGCTGTCTAGGTTTGCATCTTAGTGTCCATGAAAACTTGAAATGCATCAAAAACATCCCAAAGGGAACACAAGTAGCTTATGTACAGTCTATTTCTTCTGTGAAAAGCCTTCCAAGATCAAGAAAAAATAACATCTTCTGCACAAAGAGGCAAAAGAAAAACTTAATGAATTCTCTGTACACAGGTTCCTCAGGTGAAGGATGTCAGTTATTTTGTCGATGGGCACATTTTCAAAGTTTCAAGATAATTAGGATAATTTTATAACAGTTTGGAATCTTGTCAGGATAGAAATTGGGCAAAAATCCTTCTAGATTGTGAGAGATCATTCGTTCCATGGTCCTAGCCAGCTGGAAACACTGTGAATAGCCTCTTCAATGATATTTCAGTCTCCTGTTTTTGGACCCAGATGAAACCAGGAAGTGCTGAGAAATCATAAATACCACTAAAAGACAGAGAGGGAGAAAGATTAACCAGATTTTGGCCAATCTCCAAAACTCTGCATTTCAGTTTGGGGCAAAGGTTCAGGCTGATTTTCACAGAACAGTTTGTCCACCTTAGTTATTTCCCGCTCTTACATGGTATGAAGTGTGTTTGCTTATCTTTCACTCCCTTATACAATAAGTGCTGCTCATATTCCTTATACATCAGGCAATGCGTGTACAGAAAGAGAAAGAGGACTGAAATCATGGCAAGACTCCACAGCTAATTTAGGATCAGAAATAGTGGGCGGGAGAAGCTGATTCCAGCTGCAAGGGGTTATATGGAAATATCCCTCTCAATTTTTCAAAGTCTTGTCCCATGTAGCCCTGTTGGTCATTAGCTAGAAATAATAATATGTATTATTGATCAAAAATGAATAGAGAAATTCATTGCATAGGTCAGCTGAGACAAAAAAAGAAAAGTTTTTTGTCCTGATTGTTAAGGGAGAGGGGGGCCCAGAGGGGTCCATTCCCCCTCATCCTGTCCTGAGAGTTGGACACAAGGTAAGAGTCAGTAGGAGCAAGGAAAAAGGGCTACTTACCCCTTAGCCTCATGGATTTTGAAACAGCTATTCAAATGCTATTGAGCACAAATCTAAGTGGTGTTCTGAGCAGAGATTGGTGTCTTCTCTTACATTTCGAAACACTCTTTTCAGGTGCTGAGCGGCTCCCGCACCCACAGGGTGCCTTCAGCACCCAGCCTCAAACTGCAGTAAGGGGCACTGCCTCAGGATTTGAAATTGTTGTGTCAGATCATCTGAATGGGATAAACTGACTATACACTAATGCCCACAGGGCTCCTGTGAAAGTGTGGCCACAGGCGCTGAACATACCACACACCACTGCTGAAACAATACAGTGGACAGACACGTCCAGAGGAGACCAAGGCAACAGCAATAAAAATAGCAGGTAGAAAGCAGCATATGATTTTTCCAGAAATGATTTTCAGACAAATGATTTTCTTTTCCTTGTGGGGAGAGGGAGGGAAAAGCGAGCTGCATGTCCTTTAGAAACAGTGCTGGTATTATTCATGCTGCCAACCAAACCACTTAAGCTACAGAACCTTTGCAGTACCACAAGTGTAATACAAAAAACAACCAAAAACCACTTACTTCCTTTTTTTTCTCCCCTGAGTATTGACATTCTTGTGCAGTATTAGGAGAGCTAATTTAGCTTCCAGTTCTAAGAATTTTTGAATCTATAGCCAGTAATTATTTGCATTCAGGGGTACAAAAGAGGAAAACAAAGCCCACAAATTCTAGCACATTCATGTGGGATTGGGAGTTGAATTAGGATCCTCACACCCCATTGAATTATCGGCCCCCCTATTAGAGCCTTATTAAAATGGTAATGATTATAATGCCAGTCATAGGCAGGCTGTCGCACCTGTCAAAAAAAATACCCCGATTATCCTGTTCATTCAACTGTCTGGCATTCGAATCCGTGTCTCAGGTTTACTGTTCTGTGAAGTTTTTCTTTTTCTTTCCTTTTTTTTTCTTTTTTTTATGAAGAAAAAGAAAAGATACAGGAACAAACACTTCCACTAAGGTGATAAAAAAAATCCCCTCTAATTTAGCACATCTTACTACCCATGTGGTGTTATGGTATCTGGGACAGCAATATGAGGAAATAGATACTATTTCACTGAATTTCTCTATCGTGAGGAAGAATACAGAGGGCTACACTAAAATCTCTTTATAAAAAGGAACATTGGTTTTTAGAAACAAAAAGAACAATAGGCCTTCCTCTTTCCACACACCCCCCCCATTTCTACACACAGCCAGGATTACGTTAGTCAGAGCAGTAAAGTCTTTCTTCATACACAAAATAAACACCTCGGATGGTTTAAAGGGACAGTCCTCAAAAGATCAACATTAGTCTGCTGGCTTTGCTATGGAAGAAATAGTGTTAATTCATTTTCTCCTTTAAAATTAGTGAACATATAATTCAAAATAAGCAGTACAAATCTAGGGTCTAATCCTGAACACATTTAGTAAAAGGACACTGGGGCTTGGAGACTTCATCCAGTTTCCAATTGAAAATCCTACAGAGATTATTCTAATAACCTGTTGTTAATAGCAAAAACAACAGTATTTTTAATAATAAAGATACATGGGTACTTGGCTTTCCCTAATGTAGAAAGTAAGTAGAAACTGCACAGACAAGTTCCTGAGAATTTAAGTGATAATCAGGTGGAGAGAAGATTAAACATTTTCCACCCTATTCAAAAGATGCCTTTTTCCTTCCCTCTAGCCCAGTTGTATGAGTTTGTCAAATAGCACAGCGTAAAAGAATGTCAGTGGAAGAGCATTTAGGGGCTGAATACCTTCAATAGCATCTGAGACAGATGCTGTGTCACCAAGTGCCCTGGACTCTTTTGGGAAGTGGAGCAACCAACAAAAGACCGGTTGGGTTCTGTTTGTTTTGGTTTGTTCCAGAAAAACATTTTTGATCAAACATTAAAAAGAAAGCTAGGATTTTCTTAGCATTGTGAATAAAGAAGCGTGTAAGAACTGCACTTAGCAGGCATCAGCTCCTGAATGTATGAAGCACTAGATTTGATCCTGTTTTCACAGAATTAACTAGGAAAAAATCCCTTTATTTTAGAAGTCCACTTATTAACTTGCATAATGATTCCCACTCTAAGATGATAGGGATTGTGGCTACATTTTGGTAGAAACAGCCTGTAAATGTATTATTTAGGTCATTCTTTGTGTTTCTAAATACAATTTTTCTGAGCTCACAGCATCTGAAAGAATATCTTTAAGGTGAAAGGGAACAGAATTTGATAGGATGTTGTAATGAAAAACGAGAAGTAAGCATAAGCCAATAAATGAGTGAGCAAACAGTGTACAGCTACTGCCTATCACCTCCTTGGTCTGAACACACACACATACATTTTTATTTTTGGACCTGATGCTCCTCAATATTCTGTTTTCTGCTTTTTTAGATGATACTTAACAGTAGGGATGGATGCTGCTTGTTCAGTGCCTGCAAAGGGAACACTGTGCCTTAAAGAGGACTTTGGGTTATTTAATGGTACAGTGATCCCTTTTTAAAAAACCCCAGTTATATCCATGCAACTAGAGCTGGGCTAAGCTCAGAAATCCTGTCTATAAATAATCACAATCACTTTAACCCAATCACTCACACAATCAGAGATATCCGAACAATGTGGTTGAACTGTGAGAAATAAGCAATCTACACATATTTCCATTCTCCACTTCTAAATTCAGGGGGTGACCAGAAGGCTGAAGCAGCCTTTGGATCAAATTCAAGAAGTTTGGAGGTCATCTAAGCTTTTGTGAGGGGTTAAGGATGCTCTGAGACCATACCAATAACCTCATAGCATGTGCCACCCTGACTCTGCTGCCTACTCACTTTTTACTGCCTCAACTGGCCTCTGTCAGCTCAGAGCTCCTTATCCCTCATCCCTGTCTCCTTACTGTGAATTGCTGAAATGAGAGAAGTTACAAAGGATGGGGAGACTGTGACAGGATAGATGCAAGTGCTGTCTGAATGTATTTCTGCAGGTGGCACATAGCTTGGATCAGGTGACAAGTAGCTGCAGCAGTGGAGCCACGAGCTGCTTCCCACCATCTTAGTGCACCTCATCTCAGATGCTTCAATCTGCAAGAAAACCTGCAAGAAAATTCAGCAATCTCTTCTGAGAGCATTACTGAGTGAATGCTGGAATTGATTAAACACTACCATAGCAATGGAGACTAACAGCTTCACCGAGAAGGGTCTCCAGATCACTTCACCAATGACTCACTTGCCCAGAATTTGCCTGCCAGTGTTCAGAATGTGAGTATTTGAGGGGATGTCCCAGGTTGCATCCTCCTCTTTGAGTCATTTTCCTGCTTGAATTTCACCAACACTCATGTGGTTCTGTGGCTTTTCATTTTGAGTGAATGAATGTTGCCACCCTTGTTGATGTGGTAGCTAGAGAAACTATCCATTCCTTCAAAAAAATCCTCAACTAGAAACAGACCACCTACCCATTATTAACCAGGGTTACCAGTTAAAAATGTTCGAAGGGGGTCACATGAATGGAGAGCAGTGTGCATGTTTTATTAGTTTGAACAACAAGGGAATAGATGGATGAAAGATAAGGTAATGATTTGTGACAGGGGTCCAAAATTTGATTTCAACAATTAAATTATCCTTCTAAGAGATCCCCAAGGAAATCTATTAAAATACCATCTTCCCCTATCCCCAAAGTATACAAAAGCTGCCTAGTAACTGTCCAGTATCACTGCCTTTGTGACATGTTGGATGATTCCCAAGACAAAAACCATATGCTGTCGGATGAATGGTAGAGCAATCAACAAGGAAAGGCTATTCTTTAAATTACTTGCCAAAAAAAAAAAAAAAAGAGAGAGAAACTAATGGCTATGCCACAAAGTTTGCACTAGAACACAGGGTTTGGTTTTGCTCACTTGGTTTTTCACCCAATAATCAGAATTACTCCCAAGTCACAAAATCACATCCCTAGAAAGTGTGAGGATTGTCACTTTTGAGGCCATAAAACTCTGCACCAAAGGCAATTCCCATGTTCAGAGGAGCACGTAGCAGTGAAAAGTGTGTTGGCTGATGCTTGATCATCATATTAACCCTTTCATCCATTCCCTGGGACTGTTATTGAAGTCTAAGCTTTCCCTTTCACCACCACTCTTAAGCTATCTTATGCTACCGTTTTATCTAAGCTTACCCCTACTGCATAAATATTGTTGTTTCAACCGAGAAGTTTCAGATGTAAAGCATGGAAAAAAAAAAGGTAGAATGAACTGCTGCATCATCATAGAGATAAGGGAGACTTTTGCTTTGACTTGAGTTGCACATAACCTTTTGGCTTAAAAAAAACCACTTGGAGCCAAATGCAGAATACAAAGCAAGACTGAGCAACATGGGACTTGGGTTCTTACATACCTGTGTCACAACTCAGGTGCTCAATTTATTTACCGATGAAAAATGTATCTGCTGATGATAAGAAATGAAGCTATGGTGCAGATGTGGCATTTTGAAATACCAACATGTTATCTGATACAAGAAATCAATATCATGCACCCATGTGGCTGGTATCATGGACAAAGCTTGCTCCCAGTCAGTGGCTCATTATAGTTCAGAATACTTCCCTATAGACTGCTTTCATCCGACATTATATCAAAAAACTCCAACTTACTCTCTATATAGTGCAATACTACATGTTCAGAAGCTATGAATAAAAAGCATTTTTTAATGACAAACCTCCCCTTTGAGAGGCAAGCATATATCTCAGTTTACTGCTTTGTTCACACACATGCTCCAAATCCACAAATTTAGGCATTCACGTAACTTTCATTGAATTTCTTTTTCAGAATAACAAAAACTCGTCACAATGTGCAGAATTTTAAGCAAATGAGCAGTTTCTGTTTAGGCAGATGCATAATGTTATGTCTTTGTAGGACCTGGACTTAAGAGACCTGGTATCCAGATACAGAGGGCTACATACAGCTCAGCTAGAACATTTTCAATACCAAGGCCTTCAGGTCTATGCAACTAATCAACAATCTCATAAAACTGCTGCAAAATTCAACAACAACAGAAAAAGAAAAAAAAAAAGAAAAAAAAGATAATTTTTTGCATACTGTGATTTCCCTTCTCTTAGGGAAAACCTCAAACTTTTAGAAAAACTAAAGAAATGTCAGAGTCTGATACCTATGAATTTTCCAGATATGCTTTTCTCTATATATTATTATTTATGATCCTGACACCAAAAACCCAGATTTGAAAACCGCCCAAACCCTTCTCCAGTCTGGCCCCAAGTCTAGTTAGCATTCTGTTCAGAATATCCTACTTTGACTGTGAAAAGGAGCAGTTACCTCTTTCATAAGCTGCTTTAGAGAGAAGAGAAAAAAAAAAAGAAAAAAAAAAAAGAAAGAAAGAGAGAAAAGGAAAAAGAAATATTCTGTCCTTGAAAGGCTTGAATAGATGCATACCATTATGGGTCTGGTAAAAGTGACTGGGACAAGTACCTGAAAACATACTGAGGCCAAAACCCCCTCTGATTTACCAAGGTCAGGATTTTACTCCATTGCTCCACAAAACACATCTATGTATAAATTCTGACAAGCTGCTGCCTAACCCCAGGCACAGGTGGGGTCCCTGTTCTAGTATTTCTAAGGATCCCTAAAGATGTTGTGTTGACATGGGTATGACCATTTAAGTCCTGGTGTCTGGAATGTACTTAGACTACACATAAACCTGCTGAGATACCTGGTGATGTTCTCCTGCTTATTTTGTCTGCAAGACATGACAATCTGTGTTTCCTGTGCCCATCAGTAACATTCAAAATGCAGCAAAGAGTTATCTGTAGCCTATATGGTTCCCCACTTTTACTTATTTTGGTTTCCATTCCTGACTGCATTTGTCTTCTTATCTTTCTTATGCAGCTTTAGCACCCCACTTGGATCTGGGGATGCTCCTGGATCATGAATACTCTGGGGTCTTGAAGGTACAGTTTATGGATGTAGCTGTGAGTCTGTCACTTAGTAAATCCTGCATGGGGGTCTACTGTAGCTGGGACTTCAACATCATAGTATTTATTTTACTGTGTTTCATGAAGACTTTACTAGCAGTGATGACTCACCCAAGAGTTATACATGGTAATTACCAGGACAACTGAAATTCAAGATTTTCAAGCAGGGGTTTGACTCCTCACAGGTGTGTATACCACACAGGAATGAAATCAGTGGGATTATTCCAGCCTAGTTTCAAAGTAAGACCAGATCATGCTCATTAATTTATACCCAAACTATAAACAGCACTGAAGCATACTGCAGGCGGCTGTTTTTCTTTGAACATTCCTGCTTTTCACCATGGGAGACAAGAAGAAACACCTGCCCTGCTGCAGTATCAGTTGGGTGTAACTACACAATAGATAACTAGGAATTACACAGAGCCTGCTTTCCGAAGTTAGTCCTTTAGTATTGCAGCAGATCTGAACGTGATAACAGGAAACACAATATTTACAGGATTAGTGGATTGTGGCTGTTTTCGAATGGCAATGATCACGTAAGGCATGGCCTCAAAACATTCTACTGCTTCCTATTACCTGTGACAGTGGAAGCTGCTGTAGCTCTACACACAAAACTCTTGTCAGGAGATACACATGCAGTGCTTCTTGGTACTTTTATACTATCCTGGGCCATACAGTGGACACTGACCTGTTGGGAAGAAAAAAATTAAAACAGTTTAATTTTTTTTCCCATTCTGATCATTTCAACAGGTAAAAAAGAGAAGTCGGTAGTTGATATACAGTGTACAGTGGAATAGGAGACCATTTCTAGGTGTTTGTACTGAAAAGCATCTTTGGCTATTATTGTGGTTTCTGACAAACTTAATTCTTCAGTGACAGACAAAAAAAAGGTCACTTTTACTTTTCTTATGAATACTTTTTGTCACCTTGTAACTTCCTGGTTTGTTAAAATGACCAGGAAGAGACTGTATGATACTGTGTAGGATACTGACAGGGATTTCCAAATGTCTCCAAAACTCTCCAAATCAAATCCTTTTAACTGGGATTTAGTCATTATTCCTTACTCAGGTGAAACCAACACAACGTAAACTCCATGAAACAACACGTGGTAAGGGAGAGGTGGAAGAGTCCAGCAAGCTCTCTGCCATGTGCCCAACCAACATCTGATGGCACTGTTATGCACTGTGGCCACAGTGCACTCTTTCTCTATCATCCCAAGTGGGTCATTTGGAGGATGCTTTGGGTGTATTGAGCATGTCCGGGCAGTAGCCAGTCCACAACAAATGAATGTCTGCTTTGCCCGGCATTCAAGCAGGCAGGATTCAGCCCAGTGACTTCAAATGTAGAGAAGGACATGACACTGTGGAAGTAACGCACAAAATAAGCTAACAAATACACACACACGCACACTTTAGCTTTGATTCTCATCTCTGACTTTCATAGTGTGACCCTAGTAAAGTCACTACACCTTCAGATCTCATGTTTCCAGGTGTAAAACATCCATTCATTCTCTATTTAGCACAACAGGGGCTAAATGCTAACCTAATACAAATAACAAGCAGCAGATGTATGCTTCTAGAGAGCCTTTTGCCAGTCATGTTTCCAGTAACCAGGAAAAAATGCTGGTTATTTCCACAAACAGAAGGAGGGGAGCTCAATCAGGGGCACTCTGTCTCTGTACCTCCTGGATTCCAGCAACACAAGAGCTGCCTGTGCCTCCTTGCCAAAGCCAAGGGATTGTTTCCAAATCTGTGAGCCAAAAGTGTGATTATACCTTTTTGGACACACCTCCTTTTCCCCGGTTGCTCCTTTCTACACCTCTCGTTCCAGCAGAAATCTCATTGTCTCTTATCTCCCCTCCACAGGATCTTTTCTATTTTTAGCCAGAGTGATGTCAGGTTTTATTTCCTCTTCTTTCTCTCCATCTAGTAGCCCCTAACACAGCCCCCCACCCCCTCCACCACTCTGTGCATTTGCAACAAAAATGTAAACTTCAGAAACTATTTGTATTTCACGAGCACTCACACATTATGCCAAAATGATGGCCCAAAACTTTGGCGGGTAATCTCAACCCCAGAATTCGTGAGCTGATGATGAATGGCTGTGAAGCCTTTGTGATTGCTCAGGCTCCATTGTGGCTGGAACAATGGAGGAGGACACAAGTCTGGCTCAGGAGAGCAACGGATAAAACTGTTGGGGAGAATGGCGGGCTCCTGCCGACATGACCACTTGTTGACATTGAAAGGATTCAAAAACAAGTGAGCAGAAACAGAAACGATTCTGTTCGGCGAGGCTATTAGTTGCAACGTGTGGCAGTGGAGCGGTCACTCCTGATGTGTTTCCTCGCTAATGAGCCCTGAATGCCCTATTAAACTGGGATGCTATAGGCCCAGTGCCACTGGGACAATGCTATGCATGAACGACTCCCCCAGCACCTATTGGTTGCCCGCATGAAGGAAGCAACTGGCAACACTCAGATTTAAACGAGGCTGACAGTACAGTTAAATGATCATTAATTAGAGTTGCTGAACAGATAGGGACTCAAAGCAATTCTTAATGACAAGATAACAGTCTAGTATTACTCAGCTTTGCACAAGTTCAAGCTTGCACCCCATCTCGGTCTTTGTACTGTACAGACGGGTGTCAAGTTGATTTTGGTTTCATTCATATATTCACAAACCAGAAGAAATCGTGACTGTGTGTTGAGGCAGTAATAGAGATTTTTATATGTAAAAATGAAAATTAGCCTGTGATAAAAGTAGATTTTGTGTAGAAGAGTTCACATTAGAAAATGGAAAAGAGAGCAGTAAAAAGAATCACTCTTCTATTAACATTTGTAAATGAATTTATAAGAAAGCCACCATTCACCCTTTTTGTGTGCTCTTTCATCAGCCTCTCTCCCTGGGATTTAACATGCTCTATTCATCCAACTTCAGTCCAGCCTTACAACTCAAACTCCTGGTTTGCTTGATCAATCTCTGAACACGGATCTGGAAAAACAAGAGCAAAACTCAGCATCAAAGTATCAAATGTCAGAAGCAAAAAGAACAAGAGATGAACTCTCTGGCTTGAGGGCATCATCCCCATCCATCGTTTGGGAAGAGCCTTTCCCCAAGAGCACATTATCTCCTAATCACCAGCTTCTGGGCTGTTTGCATCATTCTGTGAAACAACATGTACGGTCCCTTCTTGCAACAGGATATTGGATTAGCATGAGTATGATTTCCTACAAGAAATCCTGTTCATTGAAGATTATTGTTGACTATATATAATTCAGTATAGCATATAGTATAGTATCAAGAGGTTCAAAAATACACAGTATGGTTCTTAAAGACTTACAGGCCCAGGGCATTTGTGCAAGTTCTCCCACCAGGGAACGAAGTGGTGAAACAAACAATGTGCATTTGTGACTAGAATAGTAAAGACCAGTGTTTGGCAGTGTACTTTTATTTGGCATTGTGATTTTTGTTAGAACATATTCTTAAACTGTGAAAAGTATACTGCAATAACCACTTCAGTTCCACAACAGGTTATGTAGAAACATACATGTATATGTTTGATACTGTGAAGTAAGAATAAGTTTCTTGATTGAATCATAAGACTTACATAAACTCTTAATAATACATTATTCTGAAACTTTTTATAACTCTATTTGCACATTTTAAGAAACAACGATATTGTAAAGAGGGAGGTAGATTGTAGCTATGATGAGATTGTTGTAGATTGCTGAGAAACTCACTTTAGCAATTATTCATATTCCACATGAAATTCTGTGATATGATGCATACAATACCACATGATTACATTCTATGACTCTTAACACATCTCCATACAACCTCTAATACAAGAAGTCTCTGGTCCAAAGCATTTCTGAGCCATCACTGAATGCAACTGCCAAATAAACAAACTTTTACTTTCATCTCTTCCCTCCTCATCTCTGTTGAAGAAAGTAGCCTTTTTAAAGGAAACAACAATTTCACAGTAGGTGCCACATCACTTAAGAAATGTGTCACATTCTTATCTGCTTTTAATTTTTTTTTATGGCAGATTTTCTGGAGGTTTTTTTTTCTTTTACTTTGCGAATTAGGCAGTGAAAGCTTAACCAAAGAGAGAAGGATCCTTTGCTGTAAATGAACGATCTGATAGTTAGGCCATCTCAGTGACTATAGCTGTACCAACTGTAGACTGCCAGTGCCAGCAATATACAGCCACTGCTGCTTCACATGCTGCCTTTGCATGTGTCGGGGGGGGAGAGGCATGTGCACAATGTGAACATACATCTTTGTAAGCCTTGTTATTAGGAGGGATACATCAGTAAAGGGCAATAACAGGAGAAGAAGAAAAAGCCACAAACATATGGAAAACTGAAGCACTTGGTTTCATCACAAAGCTATATCCCTTTCAAACTCTAAATATAGACACAAGGATATTGACTTTTCAGACATCTCTGCCTCCCCCAGAACACTCAATCCAGATTCAGTTTTAGTTTCTCTGAAGGGAAAGGAGGAGAATGACTGTCAAGCCTGGGATTATGGGAAGAAAACAGTTTTCCCTTTAGCAGCAGGTCAGCAAGCATTGCTCCACAATCACTACTGAGGTGCAAAACAGCCTGTGAAATGGTATACTGCTTAACAGGTTTCAAATCTTGCTTTCTGAGTGTAAAATTTTCCCAGCTAAAGAGGAATTGGAAAGGTAATTATGCAAAGGATAGTATTACTTTTCAGGTGATGTGAGTCTCATCATGTTTCACTGATCAACAGGATGGCTGGAGAGGAGGATGAGGTTGTCTCTCTACTTCCCTCTTTATTTTCCCCTTTTTCCTTCAACAGTGCTGCCAGCGTCCCTTCCAGCACATACAGACAGCCTCAGCAGCAGAGGGTGATGGACTTACCCATTTTGATCCATTAAATGCTGGGCCAGGATATGGCAAAACTCACTCTGACATCATGAGGTTGGGGGTCTATTTTACAGAGGCAGCAGGTGGTCAGTCTCTTTGGCAGGAAAGACAGCCTATCTACATCAAATTCCAGCACTCAGACTCTCAATCACGTCTGAATTTTCAGACATCTCAAGAAAATCTGTTCTTTAATTTCTGACTTACAGGCATTAAACATAGCCTCAGACAGTAAATCTCTAGATTTGTTGAGCCTGTCATAACACTATTTTTTTTTTTTAATGAACAAATTTTAGGTACCTCCCTGGAACTGTGAAATAACAGGGTTGATTGACAAAGTGAAAACATAGGCCAAACCCTTGCATTATTCTAAAGACACTCACTGATTTTATAATTCTCTGGAGCTTTACATGACATATTTTGTGGGACTTTCCACAAGGCACGTGAAAACATGAGGGACCTTGTGAGAAATATGAGAGGAGGGAGTGACACAGATACAGATTTGACTATTTGGGGGTTTATTGGTATTAAAAAGTTTTACAGAAACTGAAAGACAATCATGCTGCTGGGCACTTCCCTCCGAGAATTTGTAAATCAGCCTGTTGTGGTGATATTTGTATAATAATCCCTATTTTACTTTTCCAGCTCAGGCCTCCATCATTCAGGTGGTTGCTGCAATGTCCAGAGGTCCCAGTGAGAGAGGCCCCAGGATGAACATATAGGCTTTATTATGTTAAAGGCCACACAATAATTACATCCTCCTCTTGGCAAAGGGACCATTGAAGACGAGTATTGTGCATTTGCTATTATCTCTCCTCCTTTGATGCCTGGGCTGAGTTCTCATTAGGCCTAATTGGACGTTTGCCCTCAGTGGAGGATATACCTGTGTGTTCTCTGTGCCCAAGGACTGCCTGGGAAAGGGGATGGATGGGTCCTTCGGGGAGGCTTTGAGGCCATATCGTGCTGGCCAGATGAAGACCTCTGAGGGCCAACACTTCCAGAGCATGGCTGACAGGCCCCATGAGCAGTGGCCAGGGTTGAGACCTCAGCAACAGCAAGATAGAGAGCTGCAACATCCCAGAAGCCCCCTTGCCCGGTCTGGAGAAGGGGAAAGATGCTGGGTCCGAGCACACTTTGTCCCAGTGGGTTTAATTACTTCACTTTTTGTAAAGCAGTGCTACAGCTTTCAGATTGGACTGCACTTTGTCCACTCAGGGACCCTGTTAGACTCCCTGTTATTTATGACAAAGTCAAAAAAACCTTGCTCTTTTGCATATGCTGGGCTCTATTTTAGTTGTTAAGAGCAGGATAAATAACACTGTATTTAAGGTAAGCTGGGAGGCAATGCATGGCCAGCTTTCCTACCTACCTTATATATCTATTACGTCTCCTCTGTTGATGTAAACCTCGGTGTTCATTTATACTGTCTGAAATGAAAACCAAAACCAAAACAAACCCCACTTTTGTAAAGGAATATTCAAAGGAATGTCGTGTCAGCAAAACTTCAATGGAAGCAAGGAGCATTGAGATGCATAAAAGTATAATGTCTTCAGTCCCACATACTTCTGTACCATATGGCCAGAGAGAAGCAGATGGGCCGGGTCACAGCGGGGGAAGAGAGGGAGAGACTCGGGATTGTTATCTGACCCAGTGGGCCAACACTAACAGGCTGTCCCCTGTGACCAGGCTATTATTATCAGAAAGGGGTGATAAGAATGTGATCCCCACATTTATTTGCCCTCAGGTAGTTCTCACATGTGACGCCCCATCAAAATGACCTTTTTTTTTGGCAGATGTTTATTTTGGGGCTGGAATGTTCGACTCACAAAGAAGCAGTGAATTGCACTTGCACTTGTCTTTTATTGATTTTAGATGCCAGTTATTCCTATCTGTTTATTTGACTAAAGTTCAGAAAGTGCCTTGTCTAAATGAGATAAATTCAACAACAAATAATGTAAAAAGGTATTTTTTTCAAATTATTATTATTGCTGTCACATGGCAGTGTAAACATCAGCCCAGCAAAAATAAGCCAGAACAGAATGGTTTCTGTCAGAAAAATTCTGAGATATCTGACATGATTTCAGCAGAAGATTTCTATGTTACTGTGTTTCTCAGTGAACTGCCTGGTATCATCAATAAGAAAAGTTCCCCAAACTATTAAATTGTGTAGTTAACTAATTATTACAGGGAAAGAGTTTTGGAGGTATTGTTGAAGAAAAAAAACAAATGAAACAAAACAAAACGGTACAAAACTGCATGAAAAAATGCTTGCATATCAAAGTCAGAGACAGAAGTCAGCTATTTCTGGTTGTGATTCAAAGAGGCTAAATATTTCACCAGAGTTGCAGAATGGAACCTATTAAGGGCAGTCACTGCAGGTTTTACTTGTGAGTAAGCTTATCTGTGTTGGATATTACAGCTCTTCTTCTCAAACACCTTATAGTCCACAGCTGATGCCCACCTGAAGGACTAAGTACCACTACTCTCAGCTTTGCATCTAGCAGACCACACCAGAGGAGAGTTCAGCATCTGGTCTGCAGTGTAGAGCTCCTGGCCTCCCAGATCCTGGCAGCAGTCCCCAAAATCACAGCCATCCTTGTTCCCACTGCTAAAAAAGGGACCTCAACCATGAACATGAGGGACCAATGCTCTTGCTAGAGTCAGGTCACCCTGTCCCTGCAACATTTGGCTTTGCAGGACACCCAGCATGCCCAATGGAGCAGTGGGTTTCATGAAGTGTCCAGCTCTCCTTCAGCATTTGGGCTGAAACCAAACTCACTTTAGACAGATCGTCCAACAGCTGCCAGACTGTCACGACTTTTGGTGAAGCATGACCTTGGCAGGCTCAGATTGGTTAAGTGGAGATGAAAACCACCCTGAATTGTCCCTACAGAGAACAGGTTACACATACAGAGGAACTGCAACTGCAGAAGCAGCGGCCATACACACTGCCCAAGCAACATCTCCCTAAACCTGTTCCTTTTGGCCCTACTAAAAATACAAGAGACTGAAGTATGTCCACTGCCCACTTTTGTCTGTTGTCCAGAGATGCTGGGGAAAGTTTTGCCTTTGCCACTTGCGGAAGCCAGTACTGTCCATTGGCAGCTACCTGCAGCACCCCTTTTATTGGGCTGCAGGTGGGATTAGCCCATGCGTTGGCAGTGGGGAGGGAAGAGCATCCCTCTCTCCCTCCCTCCATCCCAGCCTTGTTGTATTCTACACCCACAAACAGTTGTGACATAAGAATGAAACATTTATTTTTAATAACTGAAAAAGATCACATTTCATGTCTCTCTTTCTACACAGAATGAACAAAATTATCATGTCACTGCTTGGTATCTCCAGCCAGCTGGAATACTTACCAAGGTTTCTTCTGCCCAAGACTGGATGCTGATGTTCCTTTTGGGGGAGTTGTTTCATAGCTGTGACACTTGGCTAAACAACAGGTAGAGAAAGAGAAGCCAATTTTACAACAGTGATACCATTTGCAAAGATATTTTGTAAAATGAAGACTTTGCTGACCAGATATTGCGCACAACTAACTAGTTATTATGGGCTGCAAAAGCAGGAAAGCTCTGCGTCCAGAATCTCTAGACCTTATTAAAATGGCCATTTGGGACACTGTCACTCTAATTAAAACAGAAACTTATTGCTGCTAAAAGACATTACTAGTGCTCATAGAGCCTAGGCAGATCATTACCTTTTGCTGAGCCTGGAGCCTCTGGCTGACCTCTGTATGCGTCCTCTCCTTGATACACCATCCTTGGGAAACTCAAGACTTGCACAGAGCCACAGAGATTTGGCCAGAAGAGAGGTAGTTTTCTATGTCCCAAAAGTGCAATGGAAGATCTCTGGGGTCTCCCTGTATTACAGCACTTCAGGTTGGAGATGTGCTGAGGGAAGGGATGTATGTCTGTATGTATGTGTGCATCTGCATACGGGCAGGGGCAGTGGACAAGGGGTAATCAAGCTCTTCAAAGAGAATTTTGTCCCTCCAGGATAGTCTATACCACTTACCAGTGTTTGGGGCTGTGGGCTAGCTCTGGGTCAGGGTCCAATGCAAAATGTGGCTTAGCACACATTTTGCTAAGTGTTATATAGAGTAGTTATTCTTTTCAGACTTTGTGGGCTGAAATTAAACTTTTCCATGACTGACTTTCAATGAGACAAGTATTCCTAAACTACAGGACCATGGAAGGAAGGCCCATCCGTCACCTGTAGAGGTGTCAGAGCACATCTAAGAGAAGAAAGGGGAGATATTTGCTGGCTTACCACTCCTGGATTTTCCCCTCTGCTGATAACTTGGTAAGGCTCCTACTGAAAATTAAGGTTATTCAAGGTAATTCAAACATTTCTGGGGTAAAAAAGTCCTGGAGTCCCTGCTGTGAGCACGAGTGTGAGGAACCTCTGAACCTGCACCAGTGGAGCTGGCAACACTGTTGTGGGAGACACACAGCACCTATCTTAGCCATATGCTGCCTGCTCAGACAAATGCCCAGCTTTCTTCTGCTTCTGGATAAGATTTTAGCCAGGTTAAACAGACTGGCATATAAATACAACATGGTCTCAACAGACTACCATTATTTTCAGTTCAATGGAGGCTCATTTGATGTCTTTATTTTCGTGCTCTTCTGTCTCTGAAGTACCTTACTCCATTTATTTTAATTTAGTCTAGTCTTAAAAATAGTATAAACCAGCTCTGGTTTGAATACCTGACCAATTGCTTTAAAGATGCTCTTTGCTCTTCTGAACTGACTGTCCTTTCTCCCTACTTCCCCTACTTTACAAGAAAAAGCTTCCATTGACTGGTCAGACACAGAAATATTTCTGAAAGACACACAGTTAGATTTCTGGGAAAGGGAATGATATATTCAGAAACTTCTTAGAGATGACAAAAAGCTACATGAGAGTGCCAAAACTGTGGTTGCTCACAAGAACTCTTTTAACATACATACAGAAACAAGAATGTCAAAGAACAAAGAAGACAGAAGAGGTAGAGAGGGCAGGAAAACTAAGTCCCCCAGTATTAAATGTTTAGAGACAAAATACTGATCATTTAATGCAAGTGATTTCCCCTGCTAACCAGGAATGTGATAGAAACAAAAAGTTTAACTCTGCTCAATATACATTGTTCCAGCTTGATGCTGCAAAGTATGCTTCATTACAAGCCAAAAGAACAGCCTTCACTGATGCTTACTTGAATGTCTCAATTTCTGGATTAAGCTGTCCCATTGTTTTGAAGCATAGTTATGGTTTAGAGATCAATGGGACATAGACTATCCTAATCTACTATGAACAGTCTGTAGTAGCAAAGGGATACTCTGCACTAGAGAGCCATCTAAGTCTTCTAATTACTTCTGCGACTGATAGATTGGCTCTTACCCCCTTGAATTCCTTTGTCACTGAGGAGTTAAAATTCATGAGCGTCTATGCTGCTGAATGCTTACTCCAGTGCTGCTATTTTCTGCGCCAAGCTAGCCATCACTGCAAAGAGTTGGAGGTCTGTCAGGCCATCTGTTACATAATAGTCAACAATCTCTAAAATCTGGGGAAACTGAGATGGAGAGAGCAAAGATGATGAAGGGTTTAAAGAGAACAGATTGCTGCCCTGCTTGGAGGGGAGGGAGGCAGGGGGAAGGGGGAAAGCTGAATAATAAGACCTGATGGAAGCAGAGACAAACCTGATTAGCACAGCCAGCAAAACAATCCCCCCAAAATATTAATGCTTTCTCCAAAGAAGTTGATAAGGACACCAGACTGGTGGGGAAAAAATGCTTTGGGGTTGGAAAGCTGAAGGAGGCCTCAAAAAATTACAGCTATAATTTAGGCATTGCCACACACAACTAGGCACTGAAGATACTTCAAGAACATCCTCTAAATCAGTAAAGAAAACCACCCCAAATATTTCTGTCTCTCAGTGTTATACAAGACACTGTCTGCTCTACTACAGGAAAGTAAGTGTAATATTTTCATTCCACAGTTTTCCTTTCCTCCTTTCCCCCTCCCTCCGTAAAGGAGGTGTTTGCTGATTTTTAAGGCATCAGAATGGTGACAACTTACAAGTAGGACTCAGCTACCTCATATTTGTCTTGCTACTTGTCCACATTTTAAAAAAGACTCACTATATCTGGTGCAAAATGCTTTCAGGAGACATTATCCATTTAACTCCCTTTGCAGCCACTGAAATAGTGAAACATCCAGCTGCAATAAAACTCTCCTAATATGAGCTGACTTCCAGTCTGTTCTGCCCAGTTCTGTCTGGTCTTACACTTGCTCCTCTCACTAATGCTTGCAGAGGTTACTCTATCAGCTATAAGCATAATGCTGATGTCTTCTCGATTTTCTCGGCATATGGGGATGCGTCGGCCTAAATGCACTGCAGGTCTCACCACCAGACTCCTTTGAGCTTCCTCCAAATGGATGTCCGTTCCACATCAAGGTCCAGATTTTACCTCCAGACTCTCTTAACATGAAATATCACTGGGAATCAAAGGCCTTATGGCAGTTTGAGGCAGTTGTTTCTGCTTGAACAGCAGTGTGGAACAACAATCAGAATCTCAGTTTCGGTTCTGTCAGCCCTCTGTCTTTTAGGGGCTAGTTCTTGCCCACGGGACCTCAGTGGCCTCTTGCAAAATGAAAACACATGAACTTAACTCCTGTAAAATTCATTTCTTTCAGAGCATCTTGTCAGACCAAACTGGAGTTGTACGTGCTCTGATTTAGTATCCCTCTGAGCAAATAATTTTTAAACTATAGCAGAAAACCCAATATATGGCTGTTGAGGAAGGGAGAAGAAAGGAATATTTTCTGAATGCACATACATAAACAACTAAAGATGTAGGGATAACTTTACTGGTTAACTTTTCATATGACAGTAACCACTGCCAAAGCAAACACATCACAATGGAAGCAATTAAAATCTGTGTTCATTCATTCATTATTGTTACTATAGGATAAGGTGGTTCATTAACTGAGATCCAAGTGTATAGTGTAATTCATCCCTCTTAGTTGTATTAATGGATCACATAAGATAATGCTGACAGATGGAAAAGATGAGCTTTATAGGTCTGATAAAAATAAACAATAAATACAGGCACTGCTGAACTGGATTATCATAGTGCAACATGAGTTGTGTAACGATGTTAGCACTGGCGCCTGCCTTAGAGCTGATGCCTCAGAATACTAACATTGAGCCACTTGATACGTGTTTGATGTCTAAACAAGTCACATCCTTTGCTGAGAGGAACAAATTGCAATGGAGACTGGCTGCAGGGCTCCAAGTTTCAGATAAAAATCTGCCCAGAACAACTCCATACAAAATAATTGTCCAAAAGACTTTCGTTTTAAATTGTATGAAATATGTGTTGAAAATGTTGAACCCTTTTTTCTTCCTTTTTTTTTTTTTTAAACATCCAAAGAACTTGGTCCCTGCTCTACTGCTAAAGCCTTGTCTAACATTTCGTGCTGGGAATGCAAAGCAGGACACCAAGTACAGTAGTACAAATAACACTTTATTTACAGTTTCATGGCTTTCAGATTTCCTGTCTCCATAATCACTTCCTACTAATTTCCTTCTGTTTTGTTTGAAATGGTGGTCTTTTCAAAGCAAGTGCCCAAAGAAACAACGCCTTTGTAAGGTTTGGATTAAATCATGGAGGTTTTTATACTTCTTTTTCTGTATTTCCTAGTACCGGTTTTCTGCATTAACAGAGTTCGTGCTGTATGTCTGGAGAGTTCAAACAGGATCATGATAAGAGAACTGCAAAAAGGCCAGCAGTGAAGTGCTGAAGGCTCAGCTGGAGGAAGCAGGCACATCTCCATTGATGTGCATCAGCTACAAACCAGCAGCATTTGAAGAGCCAAATGTTTTAATGCTGGACTTGAAAAACTTTCAAGCACTACCATGACACCAGGAAAATTTTCTCATACTTGAGCACATACAAAACATTTAGATAAAATCAGATGTCTTTGTTGTGGGAAGTAAATAAAAGCAACTACCACAGAAGTGCAGTTTCTATGCAGGGAGACTAGATGGGTCTGAAATTAAATACACAGAGTATTTGACATATTTTTATCTTGTCTAGTGGTTTCAGTTGCCTAATGAGCAACATCTCCTACAGCTATATTTAGACTCCTCTACGTTATGCCAACTTGGCTGACCAAAATGGGACAGATCCCAAATCCCCTGTCACTTTTCAAAATGTAGCTGACAATTGAGAAAAGAAAATCTGTGCAAAAACATAACATTGAGTAACATGATTAGACTGTACCCTTAGTGCTATCTCTTGATTCTCTTTCAACTACTTGGCCAGAATTACCTGTATAAGAACGAAGGTATACACCCCATTTCCACTGCTAGCCTCTGATCTTCCCCTTCCTTCACAGCTTTGATTTCTTCCCAGGCCTTTCAGACCTTGAGCATTACTGTTACTTCCAGAAGCTGAAGAAAAAGGAAGGTGTGGTATTTAATCTGTTATTGGGGTTATGTATAGAATTGTTTAATAAATAAATATCTCACACATGCGCTAGTATTGCTGCTGGTCCGGTTGCTTCCCTTTATTTAAGGAGAGCATTGACCAACCAAATATCACAAACAAATGATGAAGGTATAAATACTGGAAATGTTTGCCACCCCTTCTCACACTTTTCCAGGAATGGATCCCTTGGCTTTACTTACATTGTAAGTCAATGCTTCTGGAGGCAGCAACTTCTTTCAAGGCCATCAAAATTTGCTAGGAATTCTAGTACCCATCTCATCAGTAAAAGCCTGGAAGGACACTCACAATATCAGTTTTCAGAAAATTAGACAGTCACCTCTGGGCAGAACTCCAGTGTCTCAGAGTGTGGTTTTGACAATGCGCAGTTAAGCTCTGCTTTCATTTTTCAGTTTGAAGGAAACTCTCAAAACCTCTTACTCTTCCCCTTCGCTGAGCACAGAGGCACAGTAGTTTAGCTTTTTTTGGCTCTCCACCACCTTCTTCACCAATTACTTGTTTTCCAATACATAATACAGAAGTAGCAGCAGGAGAAGAATAAGTGAAAATTCAAAAATCTTATGAAAATATAGAAATTCTGAAAGAATGGAGGGATTTGACATCTCTCTATGACTTTCCATTATACTGAACTAAAATACACTATAAGCACTACAGTCTTTCCACAGAGACACTAAAGTTCATTAAGTTTCTCAGTGAGATAACCCATGAGATATTTACAGACACTGCACAGGCTTTATGATCTTCTGGAGAAGATGTAGACAGAGAAGAAAAGATCTGTACAGGCAAGAATTTATGTGGTTTTCAGTTCCTTTTACTCAAACCAACCCCTTTTACTTAAAAGTAATTCACATATAAGACTTCCTTTTTTTTTTTGTCACCCCAACTGTCTCTCATAGTGTACTCCTTTCAACCAATAAGTCAGAGTAGAGGAAGAAACTGTGCAACTCCCTGGTATTTGATGGTCTAGAATAACTCAGGGCATCCTGAAATAAACAGCCTAACTCCTGTCATAGAGCTTCAGTGCTTACCTGCCTAATTATAAGAAGCAATGACTTTTTGACTGGAAATGTCATTACAACAATCCACAGCACACTTACTAGATTTGGAACACCTAAGTCACACAGGAGATGACTGTCATGTCTACATCATCTCCCTCAGCTGACTGAGACCTGAACTGCTATATTTATGTGTTCCAGTGCACCAACAGCCTACGCCAACCAGCAACTTATCCACAGTCAGGGAAGTGCTGCTCTTGAATCCCCACGCCTCGTCCTCAATAGGACACATTAATTAGGCTGTGCACCTTTTAACACAGCTGCTGAGCTTCTGGGCTTGCCTTGCCTCATGCTGAGCTGTGCTGGCTCCCTCTGGACCACAGATCCTTACACATCCACTTAGAGGTTTACATGAATTAAGGTAAATAAATGTGATCAGTGGGGAAAATCTGTTCACACTAAGAGCATGTTTTCTTATTACACTTGAAGCTTTACCAGTCTCATCTGTCTTAGTCAGACTGGCATACTGACTTATACATGTCCCTTATAGGATCATTATAAAACATTTCCTCTTCAGATTTAACAATCCACACAGGACATGGTTCAGGATTGTGAGCTCTCTTAAAACTTTGTGTTCAACCCTCTGTTTACTAGTTGTCCAGGAGTTAGAGAAGTAAGATCAGTTCTCTGTCATTGCAGGGATAGATGCAAAGATTTTCCTTAAGAAGAGTTTAAGTAGAGGTAGAATTTATCTCTTAGAGACTTTTATCAACCTCTGATGGTGCTTAGAACCTCCAGAAATAATTAGTAATGACAATTTAAAAAAAAACCAAACAAACCTTATTCCATGTTAAAGCAGGTCTTGCTTACAAACTAGGAAAATCTTTCATAGGAAAAGTGTATAAACACTGATGTAATGCAGAGATTGGGCAAAAAGAGCATAGTTTGTGTTTTCTGGGGAAAGAGATTGAGAAGGAAATATGGAAACATTCCATATGCTTCTTATAACCACAAAGTTGTGGATTCCCTCCCCTGTTCTCAAGTTCACTCACTGTGCTGGTTTATACTTGTATTTCAATCAAGTTGACAATGAAGTAATAGCATTCAGAGAATGGCACATAGAAATGAAAAAGTAGTCTCAGGCATAACCTGAAGCTTGAGCATCCTACTTCAATCAATTTTTTATACCATGTAAGAAACTTGTAAGGGTGAGAGCTTAGCAAAGCTCTTTAAATACGCCTTTGATCTGTTCAGATGCTCAAGAGAGAGTCCAAGGCCAGAAATTTCGCACCCAGGGGAGCTTTTATCCAGAGAAAGGTGCTCTTCAGGTCTCCACTGAATGAGGAGAGGGGCTGAAGCTGTGTGGGAGGTGTTCTTCAGCTGTGGAGAGATGTAAACACTTTGCTGCTGTCCTAATATTTCACATCCCAGACCAGGCCACAAGACAAACAAACCGGGTGTTGTTTCAACTGTCTCATTTGACATGGTCTAATGCTACAAGGAGTGAAAGAAAACCTTAGCACCCCCTCCCGCCCCCCTCCTTGGACCAATTGAGCTGTCACTGTCTGCACAGAAAGTGATTGTTCAGTCGAAAACACATTTCGGCCTGATGCAAACTGAACAGTCTTGAAAAGTGGAGTTTCCTTTTGTGCCTCCCCTCCAAGGAGAGTGAAAGGCATCAAGAAAGGCAGGAGGGAGGAAGATGACCACTTTGCACTACCAGCACTCCATACTGCCTGTTCGTAGCCTGTCCTCAGCAGGCAGCCCCAAAGGCAGCTGGCTGTGGCCTTACCAGTGGGGTGAACAGCCTTGTGCTGGCAGGGACAGATATTTGCATGGGGAAATGTTCAGAGGGAGCTGGAAGAAAGTGTTGGAGTGATGGAGTTTCAAAACCAGAGCTTTGTTAAGCAGCAGGTTGCAACCTTCGGTTAGAGTTGATCTTCCAGAGATTGGTAGCTTAGCAACAAGGAGTTTTTTCATTTGTTTAATACAAACAGAATAAACAGCATCAGGCATGTCAGAGTACAGATGTGACAAGGCATCAGGGGAGAATCACCAGGGAACAGTGATTTGCAGCAGAGATGAACAGGGGTACCCATCTCCAGCAAGATGCGACTTCACACATGGGAATGAGAATGAGAATGAGATTGTCAGGACAAGATCCCATCCAGATTGAAGTCACTCCCATTCAATTTTACCAACCAACAGATGGTAAGAGTCTATTGTCAGTTTTAAAGATGTCCATGAAGTATCCTTGATGGAGGTGACTTCCTATTTTGAAGAGTATCTCTGACTACTAAAGCTCACTTTAATTTGGGTGCAGAATAATGTAATATATGAGATAAAACTGGGGGAGGGGGAAGCAAGTAGCTAATAGCTGCTCTGCCATCATACAAACTGGGAAATTTGTGCTTTTGCTGTATTTTTGGAGCATAACTGGACTATCGATCTCTGCCCCCATTCAGCATCTTTCCAGGCAGCAGTTTTCACTTCAGGTTCAGTACTGAAAATCAACAATGGAGAAGCTGTCACATCCCATCACATCGTTTCCTCCATTTGCTGCCTTGAGACTCTGCATACACAGCCAGTACCTCTTTCTGTTCAAGTCCATAAGTATTTTGATGGCTGAATACTGATGCACTTCACAGACTCACAACAGAGAAAGTACAGCAGCAGAAGGGAAAAGATGCTATAATTACTCACAGGTAATGATCTCAAGTTCTCACTATACATTTATATCCTTATGCTCTGCTAATGAATTCATTATGTAGTAAGTGTTGAGCAACACAGGGGAAAGCATGCCTTACACAGCCAGTCTGATGTACAGCTCTGACACTGTTGCATAGGTCACCCTCTGCTCCAATAAGTTTTCATCTTAAAAAGGTGAGAGGCCAAAATCCTCAAGACTTCCATTGGCAAACCTTCAGGCAAACAATGCAGGGGTTCCCTACCCCAGCACATGCTTGGGGACCACTCAGTGCCCCCATGGGGGTCTGCCTGCTCTCCATATACCTGCCAGACATGCAGTGAATAAGGTAGGACTCCAAAGAAGAGGGGATCTTTCACCATTACTCTTAGACACTTTGAAAGAGAAGTAAACTGTACAGAAATGCTCTCTCCAGCTAAACAAATTTGTGCAAACAGCCCTCAGACCACAGGTTGACACAGGTCTTACTGACACTGGCAGCACCACAGGGTCATTTGCACACAGATGATCTCGGCCTGGCAGTACATTAGGAACTAAGACTTTTGTTACACTCTACCACAAAGATCTTGTTGTTTGGAAGTTGTTTGAGCAAGCTTAGTTGACAGCATGGAAACCAATGTAACTCAGTGACTGGAAAACATAGTCCCTTCGTCATATCCAGTCACTACACTGCCTTTCACTGCCATGGAAAGACTGTTTTATCAGCAAAATTACAGAAAGAGAGTAAAGTGGACTTAGGAAACCACTAGGATCAGCTTGCCAACTCCTAACATTCAAATATCTTAAAGTGGATCATCCTAAATCAGAAGGTTTTGTAGTGCTGGGGGGTGCAGGGGGAAGACATAAGTTAGAAGTGTTTGTGTACTGTTCGTTTTAGTTTTATGTATTTCACTTCTATCTTTTTTAAACACATACACAAATACACACCTCTCACGCTTTATGTGATACATAGCATGAATTTTGTCAGGTTGCACAAATATTTATGCTGAGAAACCAAATATTTCTACTTCTTGCAAGAGCTCTCAACAAACAGAAGGTTCCAGCAAATCTACAGTGGCACCTCACCTGAGAAAAATGTCAGTGCCCAAATTCAGCTCACCTGAAGCTTTCAAAGGATCAGAACATGTAAGTAAATGTTCACACCTAAAGAAATTAATTGGATTCAAAACTTCCAACCTGCCAGATGAAAATCTTCCATAAGCAATGATCTATGCCATCAACAACTTAAATTTTAAGACCGAAGTGATTTTCTTGAAAGGGCAAGCTGGTTTCCTTAAGCCAATTCTTTATAGTTTGGCAGTCCTGCAAAAGGACTTTATTTCTTCAGCAAGGCCAAAACATCTTCATCACCCAAAGCACAACTCAACAAAGTGTCCCCACGACGGCATAAGAGAGAACTCTCACTAGTCAGTTCAATTCCTTAAAAGCACAGCCTAAATTATATGAATCAACATCTAAATGTAATTCCAGGCTCAATATTCTGAATTAAAAGTGACTCCTAGAATTATAACTATTCCATCCTTAAAAGGGTAGGTGGAGAAAACAAGAGAAAGGAAGGGCATGGAAGGAAAGAGAGGGAAACAGAAAAAGGACATCTTTGTCATAGAGAGTCACAGATTTGGCTAATTCAGTAATATTCACAGGATAAAAGAATCTTGTAGTCCTTTTCCTCTTCCTGGTCAGCAACACTAGGCTCAGGTGAGCAAATACGTAGCAGGCAAAGCAGTCATTTAATTAGCAAAAGGTTAAAACAGAGAAGGATCAGGGTCTCTCATAGAATTGGAAGTTAGTGAGGACTGAAGGGGCAAAGTTCAGGTGAATGGCTGAAGGTACATAATTCAGGATTAAGAATAGGATTTTCTGTGTTAGTCAGGGACATGACAAAAAAAGGTGACAGAGGAGACTGAAGTTCATGTGAGACTGACTGAGCAAGAGAGATTTATGAGCTAGAAATACAATGCTGATGTGAAGAACATGATTGTAAGGTCTATTGAGGGGGATATTTCCAGTAGAGAATCACTAGTTAAGCAGCAGTGGAAAGACTATTTGTGCTGATGGCTGTAGGTCTGCTTACTCTCTTTCCAGACTGCCAGAGCCCTCTCTGATCACCCCAAAGGGCTCTGCTGCTGCTCCCCGGCTCCTGGGGGCTGAACTGCAGGGTCAGCCTTGACATGGCACTGTTGACTAACCTTGATGATTGGACTGCGTGGAGCCTCAATGGGGCCTCTACCTGTTGGCCCAGGAGCTGTGTTTAAGCTCCAACACTTGCCCTTGGACTCCATACAAGAGACATTGTTGACCCTGACCTGTGGACTGACTTCTTGGCTTGACCTCAGACCTCCCTCATTGCTATGGATGGGTCTGCAGCCATTGGGCTGCATCTGACCCTGGTGACTGATGGTGAACCTGCCCTACTCACCTCTCTTCAGCACCGTGGGGCTTGCCAGTGAGTCCACTGCCCTATCCACACCACCACCTCCCCCGCTCTCACTCCTGACTCCCCTGCCCTTTGCTGTGCCTCGATGCAGGAGATAGTCAGTGTGGAGCAGGTTCAGGGTGATGAGCACAAGGGAGACTGACAGAGCTTGCTTTTGTCAGCCTTGCAGTGCCACAGCTGAGCTGGAGCACAACTGCCCCACTAAATATCTCTAAGGTAAGCAGGCGGAAAAAGGAAGCTAAACTAGCTGGCAATGTTAACATGAAAACAAATGTAATTTGGAAATTAGACACAGATTTCTTACAACCAAAGCAGTCCAGATCTTGAAAGGCCTGTTAATCAGTGCAAAGGGAGCAGGCAAACAGCTCTTAGATGGAGCTTGAGCAGTTCAGAAGACATTGTATGACAGGGAGAGCAAGGGCCAGATTCAAGCTCTTCTTTGTGCAACGAGCACAGCAATGCTCAGCATACTCCTGGGGCTGGCAGCAGGCCAGGGAAAGGGGGATACCTGAGGGAAGCAAACTTTTTCTTCTCATTTGTCTTTTTGCCACAACATTTGTGCCTTGTTTCCCAGCATCCTTCTCCGCTGCATATTCCTGGCATTGTGATTCCAACACAGCTGGCTAAGAGGAAGGAGGTAGAAGTCCTCATTTATCTTTTTGGTAAAATCCCCCTTTTTTTTTAATATTAGTGCTACTATGTTCATTTTAGGTGTGCCTGATTCAGTCCTTGGTTCTTCACGTGGTGAATAACTCAAGTAAATGACAGTTAGCATGCTCACTGCAGTTGACCATTTGCTCTGCGCTGTTCTCTCAGGGTGAGCTAAAGAGGAAACCTGAGCACATATTTGAAATCCTCATTCAAATACTGCTTTCAGACAAACAGTTTAAAATTGCTTTTGGGTAGGGAGAAAAGAGGGAGCAGTCTTGAGGGAAGTGTGGTCTTGTATTTGGTGACTGCTGCAAAGCTGGAACAGCACAGAGAAGGAAGGGCCTGTTTTTTGATATCCAGAGTAGGGAATTTAATTTAAGGCTGATGCGTTGCTGGTTGGAAATACATATTAAATACCCAGATGCAAGAGAAATGGGTGCAGAAAACAGCAAAATAAAAACAGGATATTGGCTCATTTATGTGGAGGGCTGATTTCCTAAACCTGGCACATTGGGGATTCACTGCCTGCCCTGATTTTGTGTGTCACTGATTTGGCTAGGATCTAAGCACAGAGCTTCACAGTTACTGAACCACTGTCCCAGACCCAGCCAAGGCTGAGCACAAAGCAGGCCTGAACAAACCAGCAGGCAGACTACAAAGGAAAAACAATTGTTCTGCTTAGCAGCAGCACTGTTTCTGCTATGCTTAGCATCAGAACAAGTTAATTTGGGAGTACAATCTTCTTAAAAGGAAGTGCTGCTCAGCCCAGCATCCCTAGGTTTCATGCAGTGCACTGCCCTTTTCACCACACATGAGCCACGGATGCTAATCACAACGTATTTTTTTACTAGTCAAAGAATATAAAAGCTTCTGATAAAAATCAGAAACCTTAAACCTCTGGCTGGCATCTCGTTAAAAACTGACATCATGTTTGCCTGTCATCATTGGCTCACGAGGAAGTTTCTGCCATGATTTAATAAGCAAGAAGAAGGATTTTACTGTTAAGACAAAGAAATAAACTGCAATATCAAAACACTAATACAATTTTGCTCCAGTGCCTTTGGTCTAAACTATTTGGTCTTAAGTGACCCTTCGCAGAGGCAAAGATAGATCATTGTGAGTAAAAAAAATGCTCAAGAAATACAGAGCAGAGCTTTTGAATGTATGCAAACTGTACACAGCTCTATCCTGATTAGCAGAGCTGGAGTATCCAGAAACTTGCCCTAAGACAGTTAAGCAGCTCAAGAGCTGAGAACAGCAGCAAGGAGGGGGTACCCGAGCACACAGGCTGACCATGCTGAGACCTCCAGTGTCCAGCACAGGCCAGGGGAGCCCTCAGGGTAAACAAACTCCCTTGGTATAGGGGATGGAGGGAATCATCCTGCCAGCTATGCAGACAGGTCTGTCAGGAAAAAAAGAGGTACAACCTTGTCTCCTGTTTGCTGTAGTGATCATCTTCAGATGCTTTTGCACTTCCTGGGGGCAGCTAACATAAATTGGAACAATTTTCAACCGTCTCTGAGACATCCAGGGCACACAACATTGGGCTGCCAGAGAAGTAGCCTGCACTTTTCAGTGCACTCCTCAGCTGTATTAGCTGCTCCTTTGCTACTTATGGGAAGCTATCCCATAGCTCTGTACCACTATACTTTGTTGTCACATATTTTTGTGTAACAACAGCACCACAAAATACCACAAAACAAGGGCAAGCAGCCCCTTGGACCCACTGTTTCTCACCTTCCAGAGAGCAGGGGACACTCCGGGAAGCACAGAGTGAGAAGGTGGGAACCCCTTCCCTCGTCTGCACAGCAGCAGAGGTCTAAATCACACTGCAGCCTCATTCAGCAGAGCCAGCCAGCTGCACAAAAGCTGAATGAAGACCTCCAAACCCAGCCCCACACACGGGTCTTGTGGGGGGCAGTGGGGCCAGTGCTGCCCCTCAGCCCTGCATGGGGACCGGCTCTGGAGCCATCAGCTGGCACAGTGCATGGAGCAGAGGCACCAAGCCTCCTGCTCGGGCACTGAGGACATGAACAAAACGAGGGCTGGATATAGCACTCTCATTCAAACAGCACAGTATTTTAGCACCAGAAATAGTATCTTTTTTTTTTTCCAGTGAAACTACTGGCAGAGAAAGATACAACTTAGCATGAAAATAGGTATCAGAATAAGGCCCTAGCTGAATAGTCAGTACTCTGCATAATTCTCTCTTTTCATCCCCTCAGCCTAGATCCTCTCCAAATATTCAGATCAAAATTTGCAAAGGAGCTCCGGCATTTCGGCCATTAAAAGTAAAAGCTGGAACATTTGGATTCTGCCTCCATCATATCCCTCTATGAATAAAATCATCTCTCTGATTTTGCCATCAGGTTAATTATGAAGTCCCTGTCCTTTCTTTTCTCTCTCTCTGTCAAAGATCAAAGAGCTGAAAGAGATATACTTACTAGTAAAAAAGAAAAGGAATGTACTATTTTAAGGAATGCATTCAATTCCCCTCTCTGCTATTTTGTACGTGCAGCATAGTACTCTACCGTCAGCATATGAAAAAGCATGTAAGAGGAAGGACAGAGAGAAAACTAGAAGTCAAGATAAACTGTGGATGGATATTAGTGCCATTTAACGGCAAAAGTCTTTTTCAGATCCCAGCATGCTTTACAAAGTGTCTACATTTGATGATGCATTGTTAGACAATGGAGAGGACTAGCAGAGGGAAGTAGTCTAAAACTGTAAATGAAAACTACAAATTGTAAGCAAAAATACAGAAAGGGAGACAAACCCTACCATGCAATTTTCATTGTAACTCTCTGGGCAGTACAGTAAAAGGGTCAGCACACATTCCCATCAAAAGCAATGAGAATAACCCTAAGAGCCATCTTTCTCAAATCACAGATGAATTCAAATGGGAAGAGGCATGCAACAACAAAAAAAATAGCTGTTAATGCATAAAACTACTGTATGACTTCCAATAGCTGGACTCAAGAACCCTGGTTAAATACTGACTTTCTTTCAGAGTCAATCAGATAATAAGACCCCTTTAGAAGCACAGAATAGTTAAATTCATCACCATAATTTAATTGTAGAAGGTTATTAAAGAGCACTTCGACTCCCCTCCTGCTTCGGCGCTGCTTTTGTGTATTAAACTCAGACTAATCAAATTGCAGATTCCAAGAGTACTGTATTAGTCATCCCCATCCCTTTTAATTTGTTTAATGGCCTCCTTTTTTCTCCCCCCTCTTGTGTGTGTGTTCTGACTGGCTGTGCAGCGCTTAGGCTCACGACATGTAAATAAAGAATGGATAGGGGAACAGTTCCTCGAAAAGAATAAAGCGTGCCTCCATTCTAAAGTTACATTTGATGTCAGCGTAATTCATGGGACGTGTACTGCAAGCAATGGTGCTTATTATTTCTGCTTAACTGTCTACAGACACAGGAGGAGAGGCAGAGGGAAAAAAAAGGAAGAAAGAAAAGAAAAGAAGTCTGAATTTACACTTACTGCTTCAAAAGCCCTTTTGTGCTTCGCCAACTTCTCCTGGCTGAAGATGCAGTATTTTGCCAAAAAGTCGACTGCAAGAGCAGACAAAAAAGGGATAAAATAGTCCATAAAAGAACTCTTTTCCACACTTTTCCTTAAGCATTTTTGTAAATTGCCATAAAGAAAACTATTTTTTTAAATGCACAATCACACTGGCCATGGAAGACTCCTCTTGCAGAAATTCCAGTTTATGGTTTGCTTCTTGTGTTTTGGTGGGTTTTGTTATCAGTTTTCTTTTTTTTTCCTTACTTTTTCTTATTTGAAAAAACCCTTTCACCTGGTCCAGGACACAAAGTCAAAGTTAGCTCTGAATAGGAGACGTTTAACATGTATAAAGCATAAGAGCTCCATCCTGGTCAGGCAGTAGTCTGGGAGCGTGGCGAACACTTGTTATTGTTTGTTTTAAATGTTAAAGAAAAGAACCTCTTCAAATTCGAGTTCTGTGGAGCAGCATCCTTCATAGATACTCCCAAAGATACCAGTAGAAATGAAATTCCTTTGGTTTGTTCTACTCAGAAGAGACAGGTACCAATACAAACTTTTCTCTTTCAGTATTGAGTAGCTACATCAAAGAAATCACACACCTTTTCCTATTACTGTCTTTTGATTGAAATCAAGTAGGAGACAACCATTAAAATATATCATATGGGATTCCCTCTCCTCAATTTTTTTTTTTGCTTGTTTCCATGTCTATCATCCAAGAAGAAAAAAGGCCTTGAGTTATTGGGCCGTATGAAGCTGGCCTTGCTTCCTCACACCACATGAAAATCTGCTGGGAATGGATAAGAAAATTGGAGGGAAAAGTCAGGTCATGAGACAAACACAGATTGAGCTCATGAGTTCTGCAGATTGTACCAACTCTGTTACTTCTGCAGTCAAACTCCTCCTGAGTCTTACTTCCTTTCTGATGTCTTTCTCTGTGTCCCAAGACTGCTCATTCTACCACATCATCATCACATTCATAGGAAAGAAATTCACACCAAGGGAAACTGACAGCAAATTCAGGACCTGATGAGGGAAAAGTGTTGGGACTCAGCTCTTCTAATTTCCTGTTCATTTAGAGTGAGAACTGAAAAACACAGGTAACAATTTGAAAAAGGGTGCCAGAAAAAAAAAAAAAATCTGAATTATCATCATCATCATCATCACTATCAGTAACATTTTTTTTACTGTAAAGAAAAAAGGAGTGATTCACAGTGTTGTGGCAATGTGGTATTCTGACTGGTATCTAAACAAGCTTGCAACATAAATCTCCCATTTCTTTTTAAAAGAGTACATTTGTCTTCAGGTTGTGTTTTGGGCCATGTGCAAGAAAGACTCCTATTGGGAGGGAATGCTCATTGTTTGTTTATAGCTGTGTCCAAAACAGTACAAAGAGACAAATAAAGATGCCTAAATGCCACTGTTGCTTATCCTATATACTCCAGATGAACCAAATCTGTGTGATAAAAACAACAAAAATATCTTGGCTTTCCATGTCAAAACAGCAACAGAGGTTTCTATTTCAAGCACAGATTGACAGATGCTCCAAGATTGTTGTTATCACATGATGTGCTTCCGAATTCCAAACTGAACTCTAATACTGAAAGGAATGAGAAAACTAGTTTCTGGAAAAATTGGTTTTGCACAGTTCTATCTTACTGTCAGCATCTAAGAAAGATTTAAATCAAAGAGGACCAATGCACTAGTGGCATAGGTTCTGGAAAAGATTTGCACCATGCTTAGTACTGAGCACTTCCCCAGAACCTAATACCTCTTTCTACCACAAAAATTTTCAGAAGTTGCCTTATTTTGTTTGCACACTAACATGGGCTTGGGAGATGTAGATGTTCCAGCCCACGGTGAAGCATCACTAACAGGACAGTCTGCATTGGCGCCATCTGGTGATTCTGGAAAATGTCAAACCGTAAAAGAAAATTTGTCATTTTTCTCTTCATAAAATCTTGAAGTTTCTTCCCACCCAGTGTTTTATATCATTGCAACTTCACTTGCAATTGAGTGGTTAACCTTATAGCCCTGTAATGATTTTGGGAAGGGGGAGATAGAGGGTCATCTCTCTCCCAGGAAGAGAGGATCAGAAAGGCAAACTTTAGTGTTTATTTAATCAACTTCTAGGGTTGGATTTAGGCTTTTTGGTCAGCTACTCTGTTTTGCTGCACAACAAAGCCCAAAGGATGTCAAACATCACTGTGTAATCCACCCAATTATTTTAACCTAGCCAAAGCACAGTTTTCCAGAAGACAATTTTCCTGTGTTGATCTGACGCAGTCAGGATATGGAGAATCCCATATGGACGTATTGTACATTATTTCTAAGACCAATGTTTGGCTTACATGACACTTGAACTTGTGTTAAGTCTCAATAAAAGCAGTTTTTGCAAGGTTAAGGAAATCTTTAATTTCCAGTATATCCTCCCTGTAAAATTACTTATGTGCTACAGTAAAGCTCACACTCAGAAGAAATTAAATGAAGCTCTGTCAGTTTTTCTGTCAGAAATTTTTACCATTCCTTAAAGGATTTTTTTGGTGATTCTTGTACCTCCTGAAAGATTGGACCTCTTCTCAAAACACGGACACCAAAACTGTACAGACAACCTCACCAGCACTACTGATCTCCTCCTATTTACTACTTTCCTCTAGTATGGCCAAAGGGGCAAACAAAGACCAGTTTGCCATTCCAATCTTCAGCAATAATTTTGACTTAAGGAAGTGGATTTTCTCCAGCCATGTTACTCATGCATCTCTTTGTTTATTCCCCTCCATCCCCAGGAAGTTTCAAAATCGTCGGTCAATTTTGACCAAGTGCGACAGAGGCATAGAGGGTTGACAGGAATTAAGTACCTACAAGTTTCATGAAAATAGGCAGCAGAGTAGAGGGAGGGAGGGAGGCCCTATTAATTCCCTCATTGAGGGAAAGACCTCAGCATGAGCTCAACCTTTGTTACAGCCTGGAAATCCACACGAGAGAGAAACCCTGGAAAGCAGCCATCATTAGTAGCACTGCTCATGGAACCACCTGTTTAATTAATTATTCTCTGCTGTAAAGAACCGTTTAAAAACAGCTCCATAGCTTTCAATATAAGCTTGCTTGCAGTGCCCCCAGTAGGAGTCACAGAGACTGAGGTCAGGGGAAACTGGGCCCCATGTGCATTGTACCTCTCATAATATATACCCCTAAAAGGCTACTAGAGGTCTTTGGGCTTGGGCAGACCCAGATGTGAGTTCTCAGCTGTTCCTCAGCACTTTACAGCCAGGCACACTCTTCTGCCCTCCCGCTAGGCTCTGTCTCCTCTCCCTGTCTTTACTGGAGAGCCCAGAGCTGGTGACAGAAGTGACTGCATCCAAAGTCATGCTCAGGCCCTCACTCCATAACTATTCATTTTGCACAGAGCTGAGGAAAGCCTAAGAAAAATCAGCTGCAGAACTCTAAATAAATCTGTACTGAGCATGTATGTACTGAAACAGTGTCATGAACAGGGTGGATTTATGGGACAGAGAGAGGGTGCATCCCTCAGGCCGGACTAGTTAGTCACCCTGTGCCAAATGTCAAGTCATAAAATCACAGAATAATAGAATATCCTGTGGTGAAAGGGGACCCACAAGGATCATCGAGTCCAGCTCCTGGCCCTGCACAAGACAATCGCAAGTCTTGACTCCAAAGCGTGTAAGTATTCTAGCTTTGCAGAAACACAGTTGCAAGGCTATTAGCTCCTTAGGTACAGGTAGAATAATGTACTTCTTCCTACTGTTGAGGATTAAAAAGGCTGTTTTCATTGAAATCAGAAATAATTCTAACAAAATATTTTGAATTAAAATTGCAACCTTAAAAGAATAAAAGGTAACTAGTACTAGAACAATTTTAGTCCAGTATTTCTAAGATCCTACCTCAAAAAGGCACTTAAGAGAAAAACAAGATATATTACAGCTGCAAAGAACAGGAAAATTAGTCTTTGCTTCTCTGTTCACAAGCTGGGCACCACCTGTAGCATTTACTCCATACACAAAGTCATGCCTGTATAATCTGCTTTCTGAACTCCTCCTGTGTGTTTCATAGAACACATGGGGGATGTCTCATGAAAACAGACATAAGTTTGCAGAGAAGAGGGTCCAGCAAGCAGGTATGAACAAGGGTAGTAAATGAAAAGGCCAGAGAAATAGAAGAGTTTTCCAAACACACTCAAGGGAGCACCCAGGCTTAGGGTTCACTTGCATGGGGATCTTGTGGCCATGCAGAGCTCACAGGCCACGTCAGCTTTGGCAGCACACCCCATTCTTGAGGAGGGGAAGGTGGTTTACTTTGCTTTCATAAACTAAAACTCTCATGCTCTCTGTAAGCTCCTTGTATTAAAAGAATATTAAAATTGAAAAGTCAGGAACTTAAGGGCTACAAAATTATGGAAAATACTACAGCACTGCTTTCTGAGAGGCCACATGTCATGATGCAAAAAGGAGGGTAGAAGTCAACTATACTGGAAATTTTAGCTTTAGCATTTCAAAACGAGAAAAACTGAGGCAGCTGTAACATGAAGTCAGTAGCAACCTGTACTGCTATCCAGCTCCATAATTTCCACTTAGTTTTTTATTACATTTGTGGTCTGTTCTTAAAACTATAAAGAAGCTCTTGTAACATTTTATGAACATCAAAAGATTAACCCTCTTAACCTTACCTGAATAACACATTATTCCCATTTTACAGATAGGGAAATCAAGATATTAAGTAACATCTCCAGAGCCAGGGAACACAGTGGTAGCAGACACAGAAAATCACTGCTCTTCAGCACTATGCTTTAACTGGAGACAATGGTCTCCCATGGGATATCTGTGTCAGAGCTTTGAAGGACATCAAACTACACCAGGCTGTCAATAGAGATAATGGAATAATTGGCAACTGTGTCTAGGATGCTTTTCCTTTCAGGAAAGCTGGATTAGGATCTTCAGCCAATTAAGTAATGCTGTTGACTAGGCAATCATAGATGTTTATGAGACAGATAGAAAGGAAACTACTAGGGAAAGAATAACCAGGGGCTCAATTAAATTCTAAAACAGGTATACCACTTACAAGAAGCTGAAGGAGCTTTGCTGGAGTAGAAACTAACTTATGTTGGGACTTGACCATTAAAACCTCAGGGCTGGCAACACAAACCTTCAGGTTCCTAGCAATAATTCTGAATTATCACTATGCAATTCATTGCATTTGCCCATGCAGTGCTTTTCAGAACCAAGCATTTCACATGAAACCAGAGGGCAGAACATATTTTATAAAGATCTAAATTGAGTGTCAAAAGCATATGCACAGGAATACACATCTCTTTCTAAAAATCAGCCCCTTTTAAAGAAGGCCCATCAATATTTTGTAAATATGAGGGGATTCTTTTCTTATCTACATTTGACTAACTTAAAAATTTCATGTTAGCATTTTTAACCAAAATAAATTCTTTTTATGTACCCTGTTGCAAGAAAAATATGACAATACATTCAACCAAAAATGATTTCTAAATGGGGCTTTCCCATACTTTTATAGGCTTTCATTGTTTGCCATGAACTGTGGGCAGAGTTAGATTTATCATGCCACCACTGACAGATAAAGGCATAGCATAGGTTCGGGAGTCTGTAAAGTTTGTACTCTTGTGCTACACAAGTAAAATCAAATTGAGGCACACAGCAACACTTTCATGTGAAACAGGAGACCTTTCTTCTAGGGTAAGGGGGTCCAAAGGGCACCTCATTTTACAGGCATCCCCAACAGACAGTCCTGTAACTCCCAGGTGTGGAATCCATGAGGCATTGTAAATAACTCACTTTATTCCCCCTTAAAAAGAAATATACCTTATAAATTTAAGGTTGAGACTCTGATCTGAAAGCTCCTCCATGCTTCTCCCCCTTTCTTCTCTCTCTCACATGTACATATAAACACAGAATTCCTTCCATTTTGGATACCTCTGCCTAGGTTACACAAATGTTACCTAGTCTTTGCAAATAAGGGTGTGAACATCACTGTAACAGCAAGGGACAGTCTGTCTGCCACTCCCAAAGCTCTGCTATGTAATAGGTCAAGAGGGGAAAAATTCAGCTGTATATCATCAAACTCCACCTCCCTGAGCAATAAATATGTAACTGCAATCACTTTGATAAAGATTGCAAAGGTAAGAGAAAATTCTCAGAAAAGTGGGATTAAATTGAAGGTGGTCTATCTGTACCCCTCCCACACGCCCAATAGATGATCAGGACAAGCCATTTCACAGCACCTTGTAGCCCTTGATAAAACTTATACATTACTATATTGTGTAGCTCAAACAATGACATCTGTTATGAAAAAATGCATTTCTCGCACGACCCCATTCTTTTGGAAAGGTTTAATTTTTTAACACCAGGTTTTCCTTTGCTAGCCCAGCTGCCAAGTCCAGTCATGCTTTTCTTTCATACTTTGTCTTCACTTCTGCCAAAGTAGAAGTAGACCTGCATCTTTTTTACACCCTCCTAAAGATTTTCCTCTGAGTTTCAAAAATGTCTGGCTCTATAATATCAGGCAGGCTTTCTGATTCACGCTTGTCCTGTCTCATGCTTTCCTGGTTAGGCACAAGTTCAAAAATAAGGATTTACAGAAAGTTATTATGTTTTATCTCATTAGGTCTTAATCTTTCAGAGTGTATTAAACTTCAATAGCATTGTATCTTGATGCCTTTCTTTGAAGATGCTCTGTCCACAGAGTTGTGAGTCATTAGACATTTTTCAGTTTCTTACCGTCAAAAATGCATCAGTAGGAAAAGCTTCAGTGATCCTGCTTTACAAAAACAAACAGGCAACCCAACTCACAACAGATACTCTCATCCTTGGCACCAATGTGAAGGTTTACTAGTGAGCATGAGAGAGCCTGGAGGCTTAATTCTTCACTTGCATGAACTTTTGGGCTCAGCTGGCAAAAACTTGATCAAATCAAATCAATTCCAAGGCAGCGCCTGTCTTGTCAGGACAAAATGGGAAGCCTTTTGTTTCTGTGGGACTCAGGCCTTATCAGCTCATTCTGTCACTCATGGTTCCTTAGCCCACTTGAAAATCCTCCTGGATTTACTGCAGATGTATGAAGCTTGCTGGAAATAATAGTACAAGCAAAGAGGCTAGTCCAGCTATCAACTCCAAGCTCTGGGTAATACCAATGGGAAATTATTCACACAAAAGGTGCGCTGGGGTGACAAATGAAGAGTGTGCTTTGGCCCTTTGAAGATGCTAGGAGCTTGGACAAAGCTAACACACTAATGCCAAACAGCTCGCTTTATCTGATTACATACAGAGCACTTGCCTCCCCTTCCCTGATACCAGCACCCTGCCCACCCCCTCACTCTATCCTTTAAAAGACACAGGTTGCTTTCTTCTATGCAGTGTAGCATGAAACAATAATCTAGAGCAGAAACCTGTCTAAAAAAGCATTTTCTCCTCTCTTTTCCCAAAAGACATCTTTAATGTTTAAATGAAGCAAAACCAAAATATTCCTCAGCAAAACAGGAGGAAAGTGAGCAGAGATTTATGCCATATTTTCTCATATCTCCCACCTACACCACTGAGGAAATCATTCTTTTACCCCATTTTTAATATTTGAGAGTTTCCTCCACACCATTATTGTATATACATGTCTTCCCTTTTTTTCTGAAGGTCATGAATATATTTCTAATTGGTATCCTGGAGGGACTGCATGGAAATACCAATTTGGTCCTTGGGTCAGTCAGTAACCCCTACCACTACCACTGTTTCACCCCCAGAAAAGGATGCACAGTGAAACCAGCATGGGCTGAGCCTTCAAAGACCTGACTGCTCAGACCCTTGTGTGTGAATCACAGAGTGTTGCATTAGGCATGACAACAGCATCTACCTGTGCTGCGAAGAACCCTGGGAAATTTGCTACTTGCACAAGACTGAGCTACTTAGTCAAATCGTGGGTAATTTCAGTATTTTCAGTATTTCAAGGGAGCTTATAAAAAAAATGGCGAATGACTTTTTGCATGGGAAAATAGTGATAGGACACTAAACTAAAAGAGGGGAGATTTAAATTAGATGTTAGGATGAATTTCTCCACTTGGAGAGTGGTGAGGCATTGCAACAGTCTGCCCAGAGAAGTTGTGGGTGTCCCATTCCCAGAAGTGTTCAAGGCCAGGGTGGATGGGGCTCTGAGTAACCCAGTCTAGTGGGTAGCATCCCTGCCCATAGCAAGGGGGCTAGAACAAGATGATATTTAAGGTCCCTTCCAATCCAAACCATTCTATTCGATTCCATTCTATTCTATCCTACCCCATCCTATCCTAACTTTGGAAGCCTGTTTACCTGAAGCTTAGAAGGTGCTTTGAGGTAAATTAACATAGGGAAGATTTAAACTATATCAGAAATAAAAGAAATCCTAACGATGGCATTAACCTACTGATGGTAGGTTAGAAGATATATAAAGAAGAAGATATATAAATGCCAATAATAGCAATACAGAAAAAAACAGACATGTTCAATATATAGCCCTTTGGTATAATTAAAAAACCCACCAAATGTCTATACTGAGCTTAGTGATGTAAATGAAATCATACAATGATCATGACATGTCTTCCCTTGTAATAGCAGCTTTTAGGGGTATTAAAAAGCAAACACAAAAGTTAGATATCAGCCAACCTGGAAAATTATTTCCAAGAGTTTTAACAGAAATTGAAGGAGTTCTTTGGGCCCTCATTTCCCAAACACTGAGGAAGTGCCAGAGCCTGGAAGAAAGCTAATATTGTGCCACTGTTTAAAAAGGGTAAATGGCACGACCCAGGTAATTATAGACCTGTCAGCTTGACATCAAACCCAGGCAAAACAGTGCAGCAGCTGATAAGGGATTTGATTAATAAAGAATGGAAGGAGGGAAATATAATTAATGCCAGTCAACATGGGTTTATGAAAATAGTCCTTGTCAAACTAACTTGATTTGTTTTCTGGATAAGATTACTGGTTTGGTTGACATAGGTAATAGACTTAGGACTTCTACTGTGTATTTCACTTGGTATCACATGAAACTTTGATTAAGACACTGGAATGACACCAAACTATCGTGCTACTTATTCAGTGAATTAAAAACTGGCTGACAGGTCTAAAAATGTCATTACAAATGAAGAACATTATTGAGCTATATCTTGGCCCACTCCTAGTTGACATGTTTGTCCACAATGCAGAAGCAAAACTTGTCACTAAAGACCACAGAGGGCCAGTTGCTCAGGAGGATGATATATTATTAAGCAGCTTTGCTGCTGATTCAGAGTAATTGGGATCATTTAGCTAGCTGAAAACAGGAAAGTGGTATGAGCTTTGAAGGGACCAGATGAGGACAGAAAAGACAGAAAGATCTGAGGGTCATAATGAATAGTCCACTGAACATGAAATTCCAGCTCAGTACTATAGCCAACAGGTCTAATACGATTTCACATTAATAAACCAGAAAACATGAATGAGGACTAGATTTGTTACACTAGTTCTGGCTGGAAACAGAGTCCCTGGAGATGCTCTCCAGGCCTGGGTTCCTGACCATGTACACTGAACAGACTCAAGCACTATCTCTAAGTGTCCTGTCAGTACCCAGACTATGGAAGGCAGGGCTACAAGGATGGTGTCTCTCCCTTACTGCATTATTCAGCACACCTACTCAGCAAGCACTGCTTCCATCTGGAGCTGCCCAAGTTGGCTAAAACATTTACACCACGGCCAGGTCACATCCATCCACATTGCTCCACAGGTTGTGTAGTTTTCCATGAACACAATCCTGCTTTGGTTAATCCCTTTGCCAAGATTTGTATGGCCTGAGTTGCCTCTTATTCCCAAAAGTAGGCCCCTGACCTTTTCCCCACATGGATGGTGTACAATATCTATAGATGGCATTACAAATTTGTCAAGGTCTTCCAAAATCAGAACCTGCATGAGCACCTTGTTACCTGGCTGGTCCAACAGGTATAGAAGCCTGGAGTAGTCTGAAACACATTAAGGGTCTTTTGTGTGGATGATAGTTCAGGTGATGACATGCTTACAGAAGCAGCCCTCAGAAGTGAGCCATGTCCACCTACCCTGATGTGATATTGATGTCAATATCACAGAAAAACTGTTCAATTCTCTCTTCACAGTTCACTTTAGAGGGGACCAGAGAAAAGCCATGCTATGCCATGGTCAGCAGAGCAATGCTCATAACTGCATGGTTGTCTCTTGCGACACTGAGTGATTGTATCAGATGGGCTTTGAGAAGCAAAGGAGTACCAAGGCACCTTCCCAGCAGGAAATTACAGAGCTGCTCCAAGGGTCTTCACTAAGGGAACTTTTTTGCTAGGACAAGGATTAGGACAGGGCATTCACTGACTTCCACAATTTCCAGGAAGACAAAGGGACAATATCGGAGATGACAACCTGGAATCTGCCCATCATGTTGAATGGCTTTCAGTTCTGTATAAGGGTAAAACAGGCTCATGACTCCCCAGAGGTGAAGATGCATTTCAACTGTTGTTGCAACTTCTGTATGATGTCCCAGATGCCTCGTGATGGAAACAGATTTATAAGCAGTTGCTAAATTTCTGACTTGGACTTCACGCAGAAAATAAATGGAAGTAACTTTTCTGATTTATTTTAGGATCCTGTTAGGTACAGATCTATTTTAGACTTAACACAAACATTTCTTTCTATCAACACTTTTGGCACTGAACAAAACCCCAGCCTTTGTTATATTTTTATGGGGCCTGTTGTTCTTTCAGAGGTATTTTAATGCATATTGTTGTTTCTGTTTTAGCGAGTGTTGCTCATTTTGTCAGAAGCAGATGGTGTTTACTGAATTTTGTTTGTTCCAAAAATAAGCAATATCCAACTGTTCACTATAGAGGTGTGAAAGAGGAAAGGCCTGATGCATAAACATAGTTTCTCCCTCTTACTTCCCCTTGCTATTCTTTTGGTGAAAGGAACTGCCAGCATCTCCTTACAAGCCTCCAAAACTTAGGGGTTCATGCTGTCACTATCAGAGAGGGCACATAGCTCCAACCAGCATCGCTGCCAGAGCAAAGCAGTAGCTAACGGGTCCTGGGGTGCCAGCCCAGAAGACTAGGTAACAGCTTCTCTGCAGCCCACCAAAGGGGGAAGACACTTAGTACTAGCTAGCGTTAGTAGCCAGCCTAAATTAGGACACATCAGGTTCCCTCTGTGGCCAGTGCAGAGAAACAGGTTTTTCCAGATGGGTAGCACAAATCATGTGTCTCTGCTGACTGAAGAGACAGCCCACAAAGACCACAAATGAGGTCTCCACTCTGCTGACCTTCCTCTGTATGTCCCTGGGCAGAGGCAGCAGTGCAGAGGCTACACAAGGTCCCAAGGGATGCATGCTTCTGTGCATCTTCAAATTGCTCAGATCACAGAGGACCTGTTTTCTAGGCCTGGGCTCCACCAGGAGGAACGACATGTGCCAGGGATGAGAGGATAGATATATTTTAGCTCTCATCATGAAGCTCAGAATGGCACAGAGGAGTCATCGGGAGACTGTTCTGGATTTGGCATTATAAAAATGATCTATAACAACATGAGCAGGGACAAAAACCTCTGATCAGTGCATGCCAGGATCCCAGACACCAGCTTCACACCTGAAGTTTGCTCCACAGGGTCAGGCACAGAGGTCCAGGAGCACCAGCTATCCACACACACCTGAAAACACCAGCATCAAGTCCTCCCTTGGTATTTGCGCCTCTGCTGTGGGCTCTACCTTGTTAATCATCCTCCTCATGTGACTGAGTCAAGGCCCAGTTGCTTTGCTTTGATTACACTGTTACAAAGTGCTAATTCATCCAGACTGTCTAGCAGCACGCCCTTAAATGCTGTGCTAGATAAGGCTTCTTAATGACTCCTGAGGGCAGCCACTTGCCTGCAGACAAGGCTCAGAAAGGATCTTGGAACACCAGCTATTAAGCAATGGCAAACAGGAGAATCTGTGACATCTGAGAATATTTTTTCTGAATAAAGTATTAAAAAATATAACCACTGCAGGGTGCCCTATTATTGTTTTTAAAACACTCCCACTTTGCTTAGTGTTTATCCAGTAAAGCTAATTATACTTGTTGCTCAATGTAAATTGATGGATAAATAAACACAGAAATAGGAGCTTAGTGACTGCTATGCTTTCTTTAAACTGCTGTCTGAAGGTTCATTATGCCAAACACAAAAAAGAAGGGAACTTCTTGCAATGCACTTATTAAAGGCACATTTTCTACAGAAATGATTATAGCATGATTGTACAATAGCATATAATTTGCCTTGTTGGCATTTTCAGTGTGAATCTTGCCGACAGCAAGAGTGGATGGGAAAAGTGGCTGCCGGGCCACCACTTGCATTGTTAGGAGCTGTCAGCAGCGATTCAGGAGGAGAAAGCCCCAGCCCAGAAGAGGAGCCCTGGCACAATGTGCATGGCTGAAAATGGGGCAAGAAACACCACGGCTCATTTGCACCCACACATATCCCTGTGGTAGTGGAAAAGCTCAAATTCATGCTGGCACATCAAATGATTTACATGACACTGTTACGGTCACAAACAGAAAATGGTGTAGTAGGTCTGCAGGTCTACAAATAGGATCCAAACCAGGCATGTACATGTAATTGTATTTCTGTCAAGGCAGCCTGAAAGGTACAGCATGGAGTGATATGACATCACTGTCCCCATGCTTGATTAATGCCATCAGAAAGAGTTTAAAACAGACCTGATACAGGGGGGAAAAAAAGGTGTCTCAGATGATAATCACACTGCATGATGTAAAACTGGCAAATACAAAACTGATGCATTTAAAACAGATTGTGACTTTGCATCACAGCCATGGCACTTCTGGCACAGCATGAGGAGGCCTGAAGTCAGTGATGCTTTGTCATCCACCCACTGCCTTAGGAGGGATTTTCCAGAGAAGCAACAGGGAACTTATCACAGAGGGGTTTGGATTGTGGTTTTTTTTCATGTACAGTTACAACCAAATAAAGGGAGCAGCTATAGAAAAGGTAAACATAAGAATAACAAACCTGAGATTGACCACTGAAATACCTATTGACTTTAAACAGGAAAACACGGTTGATGTGTGTTTGTTCACACTTAAGTTAAACATCTACAGGACTTAGGTGCAACTTTCCCTGCAAGGCACTAAAACAACTCCAGAGCCACCCGAGCCTGGGCATACACAGCAAGGAAATGGGGCTGCCAAGGCCAGGAGGGCAGGGACTCCTCTGGGCACGCTGTGTTTTTCATGCCTGGCAATGGCCATTGGGTAGATTGAAACACTCACAAAAGAAATTTGTCTTTCACCTTTCTAGCCTCTCGAGAGACTTTTATTTGCCACCAGTTTCAGCCTGATGGATGTTTTAACTTTGTCAAACTGTTCCTAGGAATTGTATATTAGTTTGCACTGCCTTTGAAATTTGGTTGTTATCCTGAAAGGGCAGGAAGTGGGGATTAAGTCCATTAGATGTTGTTTGAACAACTCTCTTTTCACTCAGCTTGTGACTTCGAAGCTTGCCAGCACATTTCTGCCTCTTTCCAGGAACTGGCACTGCAGGAGGAAGCATGGCTGTCTGAAGGCCTGGTATCTGTGCTGACTTTCTTAGGTACCACACTGGAAGGAGATGGAGAAGAAAACTTGACAGAAGAGAAAGAAACATCCCTGGTACCACCTAGTGCAAGTGGAGCACAGAGGACCTGGGTTTCAAAGAAGCCCTCTGATGCTTGTGGGATACAGGAGCAAAGTACGTTATTCGACTGAAAAACGTGACAACCCAATCATTCTGAAGGGTACTATTATTGTCTGCTTAATATGCTTTACAGTCCCTATGAACAGGGAAGGCTGGCTGACAAGTGTAGGATGATGTATCTAATGGCTCAATACTACCGTGATGGATCCACAAAAGGAATCTAATTTCACACTTTGGGGGAAATACAGATCGTACAGTCGGCACTTTAAGGCCACTGATTTCAGCAATCCGGACAAATAATTCCAGTTCAGGATATTCTGGTCATTCAGCATTTTCCTTTATTTGTTGCTGTTTAATTTAAACATGGGACCTAATTCGAGAATCTGTGAACAATTACACATTGCAGAATGTAAGTCATATTTGCCAATCACATGATGACATCAACAAGAATGTTTTCAGTTCTAACCAGATGAAACAGTGCATTTGAAAACTCCTTGGGTCAGGATTATACAACAGAGCAGCTTAAACTGCATATGCAAAAAATCAGAACTCTCATGCATGTCACTGGTGCAGAATCTGAATTTCTTCTGGGCAATTGGACATGAAATCTAATTATTTCATAGACACAAGTAAGCTCAACTTTGTAAAAGGAATCATAGAATCATAGAATCAACTGAGTTGGAAAAGTCAGTCTTCCCTTGAAGGAAGACTTTCTCAGGTTTTGAGTGCATTATTTAATTTTGAAAATAGACCACCCATCTCTCTTCTCCTATCGTGAAAGATATCACTTTACAGAGGGCACAGTCTTCAGAAGTCTGTTTGTGATGATTAAGAGTTATTTGATACTCATGATCATGTATGAAGTATGGCAACCTAATAGAAAATGGTGCAGGCCAGATATTGATTCTTATGGTGCAGCTACCCTCTTCTCATTTGCTCTCTGCAATCAAGTACAAGCTTAAACATAAAACTCACCATCTTGGAAGCTGGAGATGGTCATATTTTCAGTACCTTGGCAAGGAGGATGACAAGGTAAGAAGGGAACCTTCTTGAGTTATGAATTGACAGGAATCATAGAATCACAGAATATGTTAAGTTGGAAGAGACCCATCAGGATCATCGAGTCCAACTCCTGGCCCTACACAGGACAGCTAAAGACTTGTGTTTCTTTTTATTATTCTTTTTCCTATCACTGCCCCACATCTTGGGAGGCCTATCGAAGTCTACACAAAGAATCTCCTGCAGGCCTTCTGCAGAGTTCAGAAATTTTACCTGAAATGCAAAAACTATCTCTTCATGTGAATTTTCAACTGGTTCTTATGCCACTAGATGACTAAAGATAAATCATACATAAATGTTCCCTATTTCAAATTGGGAAGAAAAGAAACAAAATATGAGAGACTAGGAGTGCATCTCTTTTGGCCTTTCCCTGATTAACAGTTAAGAAAATCAAGATGTTAATAGTTCAAAGCCCTGAGTGTTCGTACTTCTCTTGTCAAGTAAAAAAGGTTCCTGACTCACATTCCAGTATTGTGAGTACTCTCATTTCAGCTCTCTCCCCAGAAATTTTGTACAATTATCTTGGTCTGTGTTATTGGACTAATGAATGTGCATGCCCTGTTCATAAAATTCTAGAAGATTCATCTTAGAAGATAAACTGGCTACTAGAAAAAAACCCATCAGAGAAATCTGTCTGGAGTTCAGCCCTATATCATTAAAACTTGTGTTTAGCCAGTTAGTTTTATTTAATGCTTTGATATGTCCATTAGGAAGTCTTTAGCTTGGTGACTATTGTTGGGTAGAGATGAAGGACCTTTGAAACCCCCTGTTCACTCTACATGTAAGAAGTCAGCCCAGTGTAGCTGTCCCTTTCAGATAACTGAAGATTTTCTTCACTAGGAATTAAAAAACTGAGCCAGACAATAAAGGTTGATGATTGGCTTGCTAGAAGATCAAAGCAAGTACATCAATACAGGGACCAAGATGATATTTTTCCTGCTAACTACAGCCAATCGCAATGGTTGTAACTGTGTGGGAATCACGGGCTTTGCTGAATGATTTTAAGAAGTTAAGCACAGACTGGCACTGGACATCTAATCCTTCTAATCCAAAATTTATGCAATTATTTATTTCAGTGGGCGATTCCCGTGAATAAAGTGAGCAGGATTTGGCTTTGGTTATGGATAAGTGAAGAGGACACCAAAGCATAAAATGGCAGCTTAGAATGACAGAGGAGCTCCTAACCCTGGGGAGCCCATTTACGCCAGCCAGCATGGTTCAGACAAAGCACTAAGAGGGGACACGGTCCCTTTCTGAAAAGAAAGAAAGAAAATTGCCCCTAAAAGAAAAATCCATAATCAGGATGACCATCAATAGAGGAGATTCCCTGTTGGTGAGGTACCTTCTTTAGACTGAGAAAATTCCCTGTGTTTGTTGATTCTGATCCAGCTGGCCTGACTTGGATTTGTAACCACCAGATGCATTGCAAACAACTATGGGTATTCTAAAGGAAATCAAATAAAGGCTTTTTTAAACCAATAAGTAGCATTCTTGCAGATGGATGCAGAAGACAATCAGTCACAAAATGGATAAAATTGCTGCCCCCCCTCCAAAATATTTAAGACGTCTGCATCAAGCTGCCTTTGGTTTGTATACATATCAGATTATAGAAGATCTGCCTCTTTATAATTTTTCTTAAAAAGGATGGCAGCCTTAGTTCAATAGAGTTAGTGAGACAATCCTTTAAGCTGTGTCAAAATGCCAGTTATCCTAAGATGCCACCCAGATTTGAATAATTTAGAAAGAGACAAAACCACAGAAAGGAGGAATCATCCTTTGACTACTTCTGCTTTTGACACGGCTGCCTCCCTCTCCCTTTTACCAAAGTATCTTCGTCTCTCTATCAGTCATGACAAGTGCCAATCAAACCTTCTGTTTCTAAGGTTCTGGGGGAAAGTGAAACATGAAACATTTTCTAACAATCAGTGACCAAAAGTCCACTATCAGTGTGTGGTCTGGTGAAAGCCAGCCTTTTCCTTTTTCACTTCTAATCTCTGACCCACTGTTTACCTCTTCTTTTTTTATATACTTTAATCTCTTTGTTGCTCCGAAGGATCCTAAACAAATTGTAGGTCAGTGTGGATTAGGCTGCTTTGTTACCAATGATTAGTACATTTACTTTTGCTTTAACATCTTCAGCAACAGCTGAATGTCAAAAAGATCAAGCAAGAGTTTGTTTAATCGCAACAAAAACTATACCCACGTAGTCTTACACTTGCATTGTCAGCCTCAGCATAAAAAACTGGGATACAATAGAAGACAGTGACCGTGGACCTACGTTGTTAACATGTGTTTCCAAAGATACTATTCCAGTAATTCAGTATTATTATAATCAGATTCCCAGTAACCTTCATCAGATCAGGATAAAAATTAAGATTCAGATATTTGCCTAAGAATCTGAATTCTGCTCCCATTTGCACAGCAGTTGCACTGGATTCAGGAACAGTTTATACAGCTTGACAATTGTGGAAATGTATTCAGTAGAAAACGATATAAATTTGCTCAACAAATCATGCAAATATGTGGATCAGAATTAAAGAGGGGAATTATTGAACACTGGGCTAATTTAAAAGGTTGTACAAGGATCAGACCACTTAAAGCAAGTAGACATCTAGACTCAGGTAAGCTTTCTTAAACCAGCATTGCATCTGCCCAAACTATGTGCAATGGAGCATTTGTTGCTGGGGTTTACATGTAATAGGCCATAAAAAAAATAAAAATGGACAGAAGATGAGAGAAATTTTGTTCAAAGTCCCTTGATGCTGAAATTGCACCTGTTTACATCACCTTATGCTTCAGCAAGGCCAGGGCCAGGAATTTCTTGTATGATGCCCAGAGCAAACAAGGTCATCTTTTTACTCTGTTGCCCCATCTTATCTTTCCACATCAAATTCAAGGTTTTTTTCCTCAACTTCAAAGTGACATTACCAGTTTTGACAGTGTTTTTTCTCTTACCTGGCATTGTTTTCCATTCTCCAGACATCACCAGGAATACCAGACCTGCCCCTCTTTGTTCATGTCTCTGATAACTACTGCCACTGTCTTCTCACATTTACTTGATGTAGGAAGTGACAGTCCCAATCTGAACTATCAGATCACTACCTTTTTCTTCACCAAATGCTATCACCATGCAAAAACTCTTCTCATTCACATTACTGTGGGAAATTGCCCAGAAAATACTACTAGTACAAGAAGTTATTGGCAGTATCTGATATAACTGACAGCTTAGTAAGGTCTCCAGTTGCTTTTAATTTTAGATCTTTAATTGTTTTAGAGTTTTCACTGATAGTGATAATGTGGTGACATGAAGATTCAGCAGCTATTCATATGTTTCTTTTCACTGACATTAAAATAAGACTCATACCCAGAGAACTTCTAGAAATTTTTGAGTGATCTGGAAGTTGTAGAAATACACCCAAATGCACAAATTCATATACAGTATCTTATAAAATTCATACAAATTTGCCTGTTACAGTTTATGAAATATACTATCTGTGTAAATATATCACTGCAGTTAAGGCCAGAGAAAGAACGTACACAAATGCGTGCAACTTTGGAGAAAAGAAAAACCCAATCGTTGAACTCTAAACCATCCAAGAGCTTTTAGGTCCCCAAATCAAGCAATCAAACTTTCAAAAGCAAGTGCTATTTGAGACCAGCCTTCATTCAGGAACTTGTGTGATGTGCAATAAAGACAAACTGAGAGATCAGAGGAATAAAACATAACAGCATGCATGAGCAGAGATCAGATAAGAGAAGGGACTAGAACCCAGGAGACAAACTAGCAGCTTATCAAAGGGAGTCGTTACTGTTTATCATTAGATATACAGGCTGGTGCACTTTAACAAGAATGTAAACACAATATATAAAAACTAAGGAGGCCTTAAGGAAAAAATCCTCAGCTTACCTGTACCATCCCAAGTCTTAGGCAAACCTGCAGTAAAGCGAGTGTCTCAGTTCTCCAGGGTGGATTCAGCTTCATGCAAACCTGTCTAAAAGTGTTGCAATAAATGAGACTGAGCAAGGATCAAGAGATTTGTATCATTTTCTAAATACTAATAAGTTTATCAGCAAAATTCACTAAGCCCTTATTTTACCATAACAACCTTGGCTTTTCATATTATTCCAATCAAAGATATTGGATGGAATATTTGACAATAACAGTATTAGAAGATTTGAAGATCAATGGAATAATTTGGGTTTTTTAAAAAAACATTTCTAACATTAAAAAGGCTTTTAAGAGACCTATTTTTTATCTTTTTCTTTTTTTTTTTTCCATACCCCAGAAAGGAGAATGAAACCATACCAAAAAAACCCCTTTCATCTGGATGCTTTCTCTGTCAGTTTTTACATATTAGCAAGAGTTTCTCTAACAAAGGTGATGGACATAGTGCAAGTTTAGCTCAGACTGTCTAAGGCCCCAAAAAGTCTGCCAGCCTCTGCCCAGTGATTCATGGGGAGGCAGATCCAAGAGCAAGGACAAAGTAAGTGGATGTTGCCTACATGGTTCAGGGTAACTTCTCTCCCGAGCCACTGCGAAGGTAAACAGGGCTGTGCAAGCCATTTGAAAGCAGTCTGCCAGTGTTTGCAGCAAGGACCACTTCCTTAGCATAGCAGAAAGCTAATTTTAGAAGCTATTCCTGCTGGTTGACATCACTTGCCATAAATTTGTGTGTGACTCACTGTTGCTTCATCCCACTGATGGGAGCCAAGCTGCCTCTCCCTCCCTCAAAGCCCTCAGATCCGAGCTATGGGGCACAACAGCCTGGCTGTGAAGGCATAGCTGGATAGATGTTACATCATACATTTGGGTTCAGACCTGAAACTAGCATACAAGGATGTTGTCCCTCAAACTGAGACACGAGCTTTCAGGCTGCATTAGTTCAGTCACCTCACTTCCATTAGCTCTCTTCCCCCAGTTTGGTCAGTTTTCACTGTCTATTTTGCCCTGCTGCTGCCAGTGACAATGGAAATATTACAGTTAGGGGTCTTGGCTCCTACACAAAATCCTTTAACCTTTAAAAAAGCTGAGGCTGAGAGAAAGGTCTTTACCTCCCCACAGTACAAGACATTGAGGACAGATACCTGGTGACTCTCAAAAGTAAAAAAAAAATAATTAAATAACATATTAATAAACAGCAGCAAGTACCATCATCTTCAAAATAAGCTGTACCTTCAAGTTATTTTATGGAGGTAAAAATGCAGGGAACTGAAAATGCTGTACTTCTGAATGTGAGAACTCTCGAGGGATCTCAGAAGAACAAATGACAATCTGCATCTCGTTCCACTGCTGGAGCATCTTAGAAGAGCTCATGTTCAAGTTGCAATTGATTGCTTGGTCTTCAGATAGGCAAAACTTTGTAAAGTATGAAAAGTACAGAAAATGTAAAGACATTATCTGTAAAGACTGAGATAACCCAAGTGGCTTGTATGCTAGAAGTACATTTAAACCCCTTTGCTCCATTGCAAACCAAAAAAGGGCTAATTTAATGATCTTAAGTAAGGTTTTAAGCCTATTTCCAAGCTAAGACCTTCAAGATATCTGAAGAATGTAATCTCTTCTATATATGCTCTCTAAGCATGTCCTATGCAAGAAGTAGGGAGGATATAAAAAGTTCTTAATGCAAGTATCTACATAAGTAACACTGGTTTAGCTGAAAAACATTTAGAGATCAGTTTCCTTGGTCACTGTCCACTGTAATTAAATTTTTGAGACTATTTTTTTGCCAACTACAGCTCATAAATTATTGTGGTTAGGTTGGCCTAATTCCAGAATGTGAACAGACCTTTCATAAATAAAATACCACTGATGTCTTCACCCTAATTGTTCTGTAACTTTAGCTTCACATGTCCAGGAGTAGCTGTGCTAAAACACTGTAAATCAGTTTAGCAGTTCCATTCACGCATTGACAGACCCTGTGACAAACAGGATCACATTTCCTACCTAGACAGCCCCTGCTAAGCACTCAGTTTGAAAAGAGTAATTTGAACAGGCTCACATACAAAAATATATGATACCCTACAGAGGAAACTGTCATGCTGTTATTTCTGGTTCCATCCCTACAAGAATATATGATTCTGTTACATGGCTAAATGTTCCTTTTGTGGCCTAATTCACTGTAAAACCTCAGGAAAACAAAGTAAAAACACTAAACAATTAACAAAAGTAATGGCTATCTCATTCCTAGAAGAGGAAACAGGTCTCAGTGCAGCCCCCAGGTCTGCAGATGCAAACCCCATCCAGGAGATTACCTGTGCTCTCATCAGAGCATCTCTAGGTGCATGCAGAGCACGTTCTCCCATGCAGGATAGGAATGAGGTAGTGATGGGGGTAGGGTGTGTCTGTTCCAGGTACTCCAAATTTTGACTTTTATTTTCTTCTTTAGCATCAGTGTCTTTTGTCCACTTCTCAGTCTCCTGCTTCTCTCCAAAGAAAGAACAGCCATCCAGCATACAGTTGTTGTGCAGGATTCTTCCTTTAGTAAGTCAGCTTCAAATGTCTAATATACCTGAGCAGTGCTTACTCAAGGCTTATTAATTTATGGAGAAGCTCTAAACATGTTAATTTCTTTCTGCAACTAATTTTAACACACTTCAAATTTTACATTACAATTTACCACCACCACTGCAGAAAAACCCAAGAAACTAAACAAAACTCCTGTATCTGAATTTAATTACTTCTTAACAGGGGACTTCAAATATAGTTTAGTAAAAATGACACGAAAAAAAAAAGTTCACTGATGGGCAACTCCAAAACAGAAGGTGAAGAGTGAAGACTGCTTCTGGCAATATCACTGATATTTGGTTATTTTCAGTGACTTTTTGCAGATCATGAGCTACAGACACAGGGTTGCCACTCTGCTTCCTTTCCTGTATTACCTGACAAAGTAGCACAGGTCTAGTTCACCCTAGAGCCTGTGGCTGGCTGTGGACTGAAGCAAAGCTCAGCCCTGCTGCATGCAGGTGGACAACAGCACAGCTCTAGGGGTTTGGGTGCAGTACGAGACACGAAATGTACATACTAGATATTCACTTGACTAAGGCATAAATGTTCAAGAGCTGCTGAAAGGATGCAAAAAGATTTGACTGGTGGCTGTCTATGCAATCTTCAGTGTCTTTCACTGCAGGTGAGGGATAGGAACTGTTTCACCACTGTAAAGGAAACCCTGAGACTAAACACAAGTTGAAGGGCTTAATGGGGGCTGCGGAGAAGATGTTTCTCACTGGTGCCTACTGAGCACCCCACAGACCCTGCACAGAGTCATCCTGCTCCAGAACTGTCCCTTCTTCCCTTGTTCCTTCACCAATTTAACTAAGCAGCAATGTACCATGCCTCCAGCAATTCCGCCCTCATTGGTAGCCTTGCAGGGCTGATCCCAAACTTGCTCTATTTTTGGGTGCTCCTGCGTCATTACCAAGAGACCAAGCCTTCAAATAGTGCTTGTTTTTCTATATACATCCTTAATAGTGAATTCAGGTCATGCAATTATTTGTCTGTGATGTCACAGCTGCTAGCCTTCTTATGTCTAATTAGTCTAAACACAAACATCTTATTTTACACATTTAAATATCTCCTCAAAGAGGGAAAATGTCCCTGGCCATATTTTCATTAACTATTTAACATTGAAAATTACTTTGAATTTATAATAATTCAATATTATGTGGAATACTACAGCACTTGCTGAAGAGATTATGTTCAGTGTTAAAATACTGGGAACAGGGCACTGTCAGACACTTAGAGAATCACACAAAAATTATTTTTAGTTTTGTAGAGGCAAAAATGCAGTCCAGAAAACAAGCTGTTTCTGATGTCTTCTTCCATAGAGTTGGAAAATTCATCTCTTGTTCAGTATGAAGTCATTCAGGTAATTAACAACTTACCTGCTACTGCTTCCTACTTACCCAGTAAGTAACTTTAACCAAAGCAGATTCAAATATTTTTGTCTGAAAGATAAAACTGAGAGCAAAGACACCAAGCCACAATGTTTCCCCTTTGCTTGTTCCCACCAATCCTAAGAAAAATTATGGTTTATATGGATTCTGTGCTGCAATGTCTATGCCAGTGAGTTAGCTCACATGTGTGTTAGTTATCAGACTCTTCAGTGAGAATAAAAGTACTAACCCTAATAGGGTGCTGATATAAATCCTCACTATGGGAGCTCTGAATTCTAAAGCCAAGCTGGCTGGAGCTACGTTTTGTCAACATGAGCAGGAAATAATTTTTACTGTCTTGTTTTGTAGCCATTATACACATAATTTGCTGTGGTTTCTTTTTTCTTTATTCTCTCTCTCTTTGTGGCTTATAAAACACTTCAGTAATAGAGAAGTGTGAAAAAACTGATGAAAACCAGTCCTTATTCTCAAAGAATCGTCAGAGTCCCAGTTCACAGCCACACTGCCCCAAGGGTCATTCTCTTCATTGTCAAATATATGCCAAAGTACTGTTATCAGCAGTTATTTGCTTTGTGCAATATCTGAAGTCTCCAGGCATGGATGAAGACCTCACTGCTCTGTGACATATATGCCTGTGGAACTTTTTCTGCTAATGTTAGACTCCCTTCATGCTCAGGTAGGATATGTAGCACACAACATTGGGAATTCAGGTAATCTCTTTTTCTACCATTCATTAACTTACTTGGTTTTAGTGCTGATGGCTTTTCTTGATTTTGATGTGGAAATTTTCAAAACAATTGGCTTGCAGAATGACAGAAATGCTAATGATTTAAAAATATCTTTAAAATAGCTTGCAATTAATACACTAACAAGAATAAAGCTTTTTATGAGCTGAATTCCTTAGCATTGTAAGGAATACGACTTAACTGGAGAGGTTTATTTTGACCACCGGAGGGCTCCTGCATTTTTTTCTATTACTAAATAAAAGCACTTAACAGTGGCTGGCCTCACTTAAAATTACTGAAAAAATAATCTGCAGTTAGCAAGAAATATATTTGCTTAATTTCACCTATATTTCTCCTTGGATAGTTGTGGGCAGACTGGGAAAGTACTCAACTTGTAAATTATTCATATCTAATCACAAATGCTTTCAAGTATTTTCAGATTTGCAAATTGTTTATCCATTGACATTCCAGTTGAATATCTGGTTCATGATTTGCATGGTTACTTCAGATACTAGTGCACTAAAGCCAATCTAAACTTTAAATTGTGTGTTCATTTGTATGAATTGTTTAATTTGTATCTCATTTGCCAAAAAAGTACTAATGGCCATATAAAAGGCCACTGAAGACAAAGGAAAAACTGCTGATTTGCATTGCTTCTGGATGAGGCCAAACCTGCGTATTGTTCATTCCTTCTGCAATTCCATCAGTGAGAAACAGAAAAAACATCACTACACTGTTCTTAACTGGAAAAAGCAGCCAGAATTTGCAATTTTTATATATCAACACACAATGAAATTGCTATTTTAAGGGACTGCTTCAGCTTTAAAAACTGATTTGCAAGCTTGTTCAGTATAGGAAGGTAGCCTCCTCTCAGATCTTTCTGGAAAATGAGCAGAGTTATTTTCAGAGTCCCAATCAAACATGGTGCTCTCTAGTCACTGACCCTCACCTGAAAAGCACATCACAAGCTCCCCTCAGCCTCCTTATTGGTAACATTAACACTGACATGTTCCAAGGACCTCTGCTGATTTAGAGGATCTGGTCCTATTTATGGTTTAAACCAGTTTCTTCTTGTTCCAGACATCCAGCACTTTCCAGGCCAATGGGGCCTATTGACACTGTCTGAAGCATCTCACAGGGTTTTTCTTAGGCTGCACTTGGACCTTTTTGTGGAAGACAGTGTAGCCCTAAAACCCAGTATTTTCCAATTCCAGTGTGTAAAGGTTGTCAGTCCTTTGGGATCTGCCCCTGGATTGGTGCTGCTCATACTACTAGGAGAGAAGCTTTGCTGGGATCTCATGAGGGGGCTACACCATTTCCCTTGTAAATGTAAAGTTCTTCGTAAGAACACCTTGGCTTTACCCAGTACTTAGAATCATAGAATCATAGAATAACCTGAGTTAGGATGGACCCACAAAGATCACCGAAGTCCAACCCCTGCTCCAGCACAGAGCAGCCCCAAGAATCCCACCATGTGCCTGAGAGTATTGTCCAAACACTTCTTGAACTTTGTCAGGCTTGGTGTTGTGACCATTTCCCTGGGGAGCCTGTTCCAGTGTCCAGACATGCTATGGGTGAAGAATCTTTTCCTAATATCCAACCTAAACCTCTGCTGACACAAGTTCATGCCATACATGCCATACTCGCAAGCTACGCTTATGAAATAGACCTTTGGCAGGCATTTTTCAATTGAATGTTGTATGATTGGCATCATTCATATGAAAGAGCCAAGTTAAATATGTCAGGTTGACAAAAATCTTCTACTACAAATTAACAAACTACTTCATGCACTTCTGATGAAAGATGAATGTCCCATACACCTTAAAATGAGAGGTTGCTGGGAGCCTCAGGAACTAAACCCCCTATGTTCTCTGATTAAACACTGGATCAGTAAATATTTATCAAAATTAGACATCCAGCCCATAAGATAACTGAAACAACAGAATATCTTCTCCAGTAGAAGATCGGTAGAATAGGGACAAATTAATTCTCATACATATTTTTAAAAATTTATTATGGATCTTTAACATTTTTCAATATTCTGAAGAACACAGAACAAGACTTATCCTCCTTAGGCTTTCATTCTGGAGGAGTAGCACTTTCTAAAAACAATGCACAATATAGTAATGAATTCTCTGCTTTCTCCCATTTTCACTCAAAATCTGTAATATTTGTCAAAACTTTCACACTGATTTGGAGTTACTTAAGGAAGGACTCTTACCTTAAGCCCATTTATCTCTGGTATGGGACACATTTGTGGTTCTGGTAGCATGATCCAGCTGCTGCTTTGAAGCTCTAGCCCACTGCCCATGGATGCAATGAAACCTGTGAATCTGCAGGATAAAAGAGATTGGCAATAGCCAAGTCGTTTGTAAGTTTTGAGGACTCTGCAGCATTTTTCCTTTTGGACTACAGGAAGTTCTTCTCACCATCTGTGTTAGTCTGGTCCAGATCTAAGCACAGAGGAGAAGTCTGGATCCTGCTACAGAAGGAAGTTTTCGCAGTGGAAATGGGCAGCCATAACTTCCTAGTGGTAGTTTGACTCTCTGGTACACATGCTCTGGATTTGCTTTTTCTCCTCTGGAAAATGATCTCCAGATTGCTTCCTCTCCTCAGGCCATGCTGCCTCAGCTCACTGCCCAGAGATTGCTGAAGCACAGATTGGACAGCACTGACTTAAACCACGGTGAGTTTTCCTCACAGAAACTCAACCATAAAAAGCTGCATCTTATGCTTAAAAAAATTCCTCCCAATAGAAAGACCTGCCTGGCTCACCTTTTGGGGTCTTTTTTTTCTCCTCAGACAAATACAACAATTCCCACCCCAAAATTGCCAAAATCATTGAAAGTTACCTTTTCCGGGTTTGGATAAACTTTTGGAAAAAAACTCCCAACAAAATAATTTTCCAAGTGATGGTTGCTAGGTTTTATTTCAGTCTGTCAGATCCAGGGCATTGCATGGATTGCACCTGCTTATAGACCATGCAGGCCCACAGGTCCTGTGCAACTTCACTGAAAAAACAGGAGTGCCCCAAGGGATGCAAGACTGTTTTCAGCATCATCACATTCTTCCCAAAGGCTCTCATACTGGTGACAATCGTGTGTATGAGCTGAATAAAACACAAATATCTGCAGTGACAGCAGGCAGAGAACACTGTCACTTACTCTCAAAAAGTGCACGCAGCTACAGCTCAGGTGGAAGAACTGAGCCTATAACCCCTGCACAGGCTATTCTGATCCCTTCTCATCCCATGTCTTCGGTGTTAGCAATCCTGTTGTATGCAACACACTCTCCTATTTCACTCCTCTTTTTAATTATGGTAGTAAAGGTTTACCCCTGAATTAAATGTAGTTAGGAAAGCTTCCCACTGTCGTGGAAAAGAACCCCTCCGTGTTTTGTATCACTAATACGGTTAATTTGCAGGGTCCTTTAAGAGCAGCTGCTAGTTTCATGTGTCAAACGACTGCCACACAAAAGAGAGTGTGGCAGTGAGCTGTGGGTTTTGCTGACACAGCACACTGTTTCAACTGAAAAAAAAGAAATAAAAGGAGCAGTTTGAGAAACCTGACACTAGCTGTTACCTTTAGAAATCAAAACTTGGCAAAATAAAGGCAAGCATACATATTACTTTTTTTTTAAATGAAATATTGTTAGGTGCTATTGGAGACACAAGTGATCAGCAAGTCCTTCTGAAGGAACATCTGTTACAAAGGAGAAGAGAAGGCAATAGAGAAGGTGCCATTTTAATATCACTATAGTAAACACCTAATGCACCGTAAACTGAGCAAGTCATGCGGTAAAACATGAAGAAGCTCTTTTTTAATCATCTGAATAGAAATTTAATATCTTTGCATTTGCTAAGTAAGGCAACTTGCCCAAGCAACCGGATACACAAAGCTTTAAACATTTATTCTGCCTTTGTGGCTATTGAACAAAGCTTCTAAGTCATAAGCATTAAGGCTGGTATTTACTAAGCAGTTGCACACGAGGACTCATTAGAAATATTAGGGTATCCAAAAATATAAGAAAACTTGAGAAATCAAATAGCCACATATACAGTAAGCCAAAAAAAAAAAAGTCCATGAGCATTTCCAGTAGTTCTTTCTTCTCAATTCTGAGGTCCAACAGCTAGAATCAAGTCCCCAGGTCGGCCCCAGCTGTAAAGCACTGAGCAAGAGCAGCACAGACTTAGGTCACACTGTGAGGAATGGAGTGTGATTTGTGAGGGAATGATATGCTACAGAAAGCCTTTGCTACCAAACCTGCCCCCTGTTACTGAGCTGTTCCAGAGCTATGGGAAGAACAGGAAAACAATAAAAAATCCCTATGCATTACCACCCAGGAAACACATGAACTTTGGTGGTTCTGTCTAAGTATTGTATTGGTGCTGTCTGTCAGCTTCCAGGAGTCCACAGTCCTTCACCCTGGCTCTTTTTAAAGGATGGTTTCAGAAGTTAAGAGTACTGTTACTGTGCAATTGAGATTAGCTCCTTTGGTTAGAGCATGGTACTAATAACACCAAGGCTGGGGGTTTGATCCCTGTATTGGCCATTCACTTAAGAGCTGGACTCAATGAGCCTTCGGAGTCCCCTCCAACTCAGAATATTCTGTGATTCTGACCTACATATTTTGGTTTTCTCTTTCTTTTCTGCTCTCTTGGGGGGAAAAGTGGCCTCTGTCAAACATCACGGTCACACTAATGTAGTAAAATTCCAGGCTGGGAAAATTAAAATCAATTTGGTGGTCAAAATGGAGTAGCAATAAAAAGGCTCATATTCAATATACCAGAAAAACTCTCATGTTGCAACAGCAAGACAGGTTTCCATAAGCTTTTTGGCACTGCTGCACCACTGCAAGCACTACAAGAGGAAAAAATCTTCCAAGAAGCCTGCCAAATATACAGGCACCATCTCACAACCCTGGGGATAAAGGCAGAACCAGATCTGCGGGTCTTCATGAGGCAGCAAATATTTCCAATGCTCAGCACTCCACGATGAATTAGAAACCCTTTTATGCAATATCTATAGAATTAGTTTTGCAGAAAATGAGAAAATCTTCCCTTGGGGAAGATCTGAGAGGAAAGAGGGAGATGGGCCATTTCCCAAACCCAGGGCATTTGCTTGGCACAGGGCTTCCTAAATTCAAGTTTCTGCTTTGAGATGGGCACCTGAAAGAAGCATTTTGTCTTTTAATGGTCTGAGCAGCTCTGCATGGTACACATTCACTGTACAAGGTACACAGTACCTCTTCACCTACACCACTTGTCTACAAATTCTCATACTCTTGTCATTTTTCTTTAACTGCTCCATTTTTACTGAGTGTTTCTACCCCCTCTTTGTTTTTCTCATTAAATTGAGAGCTCTCAAGAAAGAATTATCCTTAATTACAGCTCCTAACACAGTGAGTTGTTGATATGGATTCTTAACAATCATAGATAGTACAATATTCGTTAATGGAACATAAGTTGGTTTTACCAATCACCATGCTGCCATATGCAACTGCATTGTTCTAATATTCTAAATGCTCTGGGCCAAATACAAGAACCTAACTGGTGCCTGTGTGTGTCTTTGATAACTACACATACAGACAGTGTAGAGGGAAGGGCTATGTTTAATCATTTTACAGGTGGGAAGTGAGGCCCAGAGAAGCCCAGAAGACAGTCTCAGGGGATCAGTGGCACCACATAGAACTGGTTTCCACACATCAGGCTAATTAATGCTTTGAGAAAGAAAAAACACTTTCCATGCCAGCAGGAACATGACATCCTGCATTCTAGCAGTTATGAATTTTGTTCCCAGTGAGGCTTGTAAAATGTAAATTCCTGGTAAAACACATGACCTTTCCTGTCATATTTGTGAATAAGATTTTATGTATCCTTTTTATGAATAGTTCCTGCCATTCTCTTCACATCCTGACTCACAGGTACAGCTTTCCTTTAATATCTTTATTTGTGCGTTAAGGCTATAATCTGTTCTTCAGAAAGTTTACGTATATACACACCCACACTTATATATGTGGGTGCAAATACATATATATATATACACACATATATATGTAACAGATGTATGCATCATATGGAACAAATGCAAATGAACACATAGTTTTGACTCTTCTCTCACTTTGTTTGCCAAATAGAGAATTACTAAGACACAGTAGTTTCATGACTTGAAAGATGAGATCATGATACTGCTATTTCTGCACTTCCAAGGAGAGTGCAGGTGTTTCAAAGCATTTATGAAATTGCATGATTGACTCATATAGAAATCTATTGACAATAAGTTGAACCTTTGCAGCTAGGCTGTAAAAGATTCGATTATAGTAACAATAGTAACCGTCATGAATGTCATAAATCTTAAGAGAAAGGACACATATGTCACATATAATGCATGAAAAAGTTGTCCTTTTATCATGGATAACTTACCATTGTGTAGATACTCTGCTGATCAGCTACTGCATTATTTGAATAAGTATCTGATGTCTTGTTTTCTTTCAAGGAGGCAGGTGCAGGATGAAGCAGGAAGCCTGCCAAGATAGATGATAAATTGCCACTTGGTGCTGGGGACCAGTGCTTAACATTAATGCAATGCTGCCAGGAATTAAAGCAGTAGAGTAATAAGAAACTAGGAAGAAAATAACTTCTCACTCCCCATTAAACAGATTGGCTCGATTTTCTTTATGCATTAAAATTCCTAGTACATCTAAAAGAAACATTGTCATTGTCTCATTATAAGCAAAATATAATAGGATTGGAAAACATCCTATGACTGACAAGCCATAGGACTATATAATAATGATACCAGTTGCTTCTCTGCTAGAGGAGCAATCTTGAAGCTAACAAGTTAAAATAAAACTATAAAGAAAAATAATTGCAAAGAAGTATGGCCTAGATTTGGAAATCCCTAGCCACTTTGGCAAGTGTCAGTCCTTGGCTGAACTGGGTCATTCAGTAAGTAGATGATGATGTAGTCAGAAGTGGCAGAGGTGAAGGATCAAGTCTGTATGTGTAACCAGAGACCCTTTTCAGGTAGTGAAACAGGCTTCTACACACTGTAAACATACTGTGCTGCACTGTCCCCCATGATTTGGGAACAAAACTAGCCCTGCTCATATAGAGCCAGTTCAAGAAGAAACTCTGTTCAAACCAGGTATTTTAAAAATAATCTGTGTTTTGCCAGCTATGGAAAATACAAATCTTGGATTCCCTTCCTTCCCTGCATATAATTAAAATATAAATATAGATATAACTTTGGGACATCCAACCCTGATCTTATCCAAATCAGCAAGTACTAGAGAATTTTACTGGAATCAGCATTTTACTGGAATGCTGACATGTAGAAATTAACTAGGGCTGTTTTCAACATTCATCCATCGGAAAAATTAAAACTAAATTGAACAACAGATGATCGATGTAATTCCTTGTCTTGCACAACAATAACTTACAGTAATCTCTATATTTTGAAATGGGGCCATAAGTCAAACATTTCATCTTCAGAAATCTTCATCTTGATGTAGGAAACTACCTTAAAGCTATCAAGATGAAAACCATTTAAGAAACATTTTTTTCAAAGCTTGCACAAGATCTATATTCTCATCTGTATTATGTCCAGAAAAGTGCATGACGTTCATAAGGGAAGCTGAAAAGCTGTGTGCTAATTAATGTCATCTGCATTTCCTCCAGAACTATGCATCATACCTCCAAGACAGAACAATGCTGGGACAGAGAAAGACAGCTCACCATTTAGGTGTTGATTTTTCAAGTTGCACATTGCTCTGAAACAATTCATTAGCAACTGTACATTATGTCCTACCTTTACTTGTTACATGTGCAGTCTGTCTGCCTGTGCTTCAGTTTACTTTACCAAAGGCAGATTTCCTCTTTGCAAATTTGACTATACCATGATTAGTTCAGTTTCTCTCACAGTGTACATAACAGCAAAAACTCTCAAAATACATCTCAAGACAATATAATACATTTTAGAGGAGGAAGAGAGTAAGGCTGTGGGAAATCTGAGGAAAAATGTCTGAAGTTAATGTAATGAACTGATGCCTGGGAACTAGAAACTGTGATGGTACCATAAAAGAGGCAACTCATCACCATAGGAGAGGCACAAGTGTCTGCTTTCTGAGTAACACTCATACATCTTCATGATGCCATTAGCATATACACAACCAAGGAAAGCACTGGTCCTTGAGAATATGAATCACAGGTTGGCATTTCAGCAGTTCTGGAGGAAGGAGGAGTCCCCAGGTTCAGAATTTCCAATTTATGAGCCTTGCCAATAAGCAATGACAGTTAGAATGAATACAAATATCTGTTCCTAAATAACATTAATGATCTTACATCCTCAGCCACTAAGGTGTTCTCCTTGACCAGACAGACTATAGAAGGGAATAACAGATGCAACAGATTCACCGTGTTGCATCAGTGTAAAACTCCCACAGCCCAGGGGAGGTACCTGGCTGTTCCACCTGAACTTTAACATATTGAAACATTGAAATCTATGTTTCATGGGCTTCCCCCACCCGTAATGGATCAAGACTGTGACCATCACTTCAACCAACAGGCATTGAAATGGTAACAATCAAGTCACATCATTGGATTAACGGGCGGTGACGTCTTTCTACTCTTATCCTTTCTTCCTCTTTCTTTTCCTTATACATTTTCTTAAGTGTTATTTTCATGTTTTTACATTGTTATATTACTATAGATAATAATATATACATCATTAATCATTCAGTGCCATTTCACTCTAATCCACCCAAGGGATCAATTAAGAAGAACCTCAGTTACCCTCACCTTCAAAGGTGGGTCGTAACAGTCTTGTTCCAGGATCAAGTGATCCAGACCAGCATTCATTGAAATGAATGATATCATTAATATGATTCTCAGTTAAATAGTAAGAACTTCTTTCCTTCAATTTACCTATCAGTTACCCTACTAATGCTATTGATCACCCTTAAGACTTCAAACAGTAAGGTTAAAACCCAGCTGAGAATTGATTTCAATTCTCAGTCAAGCAAGAAGACCAAAAAATCCTGAAACTGTAATCCATACACATAAACTGAACTCAGTGGAACAAAGAGAAAGCAGCAACTGCTTGTTTATTGGTTTTCTATATCATATTCAAGTCTGAGAAACCTGAAAAGAAATACATACAGGAAAAGTGATGGGCAGCATCTCCTATGCTTCTAAATTAAAATATGTTATGTTGATATTTCCCATGAAAGCAGAATCAAAAAAATTTATTGCAGAGATCCATACAATGATGTGCCTTGTTTTGACATTATTAAATATTTCACAGTGATATTTCATCTTTCCATTTCTTTTTCTATGTTGTATCATAAAATAAATTATAAAATAAAGATAAGTAAGAGAACCTGGAACAAAGTACATACTTGAAGAGAAAAAAAAATCACTTTGGAATTCTTGGTTAAAATAATAAAATCAGTATGATTTTGGAAAACATTGGAAAACATTTTCAGTCAGCCCAAGTAAAAAATGCAAAGTCATTCGGAAACATTTTAGAAACTATCTAAATCCCACATAAAATATTTCAGTCAGATTCAAAGTAACTTTGCTTAGACTTTGTGCATCATCTCTTTCAGTTCATCCTTAATTCTTATATGAGGGAAATCATCCGTAAATGAAAAATCTTAATGGTTAAACATCATCATTATGATAGAAAGAAGAGATCAGAGGCAATTAATTCTCAGAATTCTCTTCACTAATTGGAAAATATAAGTCAATGCATAGGTAAACTTTTTATAGCTATGGAACAGAATATTGCAGTTATTTATTGTAGCTATTAATTTACACACTCAATTTCATTAACTATTTAGAAAACAACAAATAAAAGATTGCAGAGTATAACATCTGAGACTAACCATACCTAGAAAAAGGGATAAACTTTTGACTTGCATGTTTGGATACAGGGCTACAAGGACATTTTAACAGTTTTACCTTATCTCAGCAGCATCAAATAAATCAGTACTGAACTAAGACAATTGATAAGAGAGTTTTATGCTGACTTACATAATAATGAGGATGAAAACTTATGTGTTGACCCTTTTGTTTGAATCTAGTCACATAAGTGTACTTTGTTGGCCAAAACACTCTACTAACTATAGTAGATTTTGATTCCTACAATTTCATGCCCTTTAATGGGATTTTCCTTATTGCTTTTAATTTTATAGCATCCTAACATGTTTACAGTAAAAACTTGAATAAATAAATGTGGACTTAGAGACTTAACTTTGAAATTTTGTTCATTGATTTTAAACCTTGGTGAAGAATGCACTCACAAAGTTCTATAGTCTCTGCTAGTATGTCACAGGTTTTATGAGCAGGAATCAGCAGAAAAACATACCTAAAAGGTATGACTGCCTTGTTAGATATGTCATTTTTTGCTGGGATGAAGAAGAACCTGTGTATGAACGAACATCTCCAAGTTCATTAAAGGCCTCTTTTCATCTACTAAATTTGGATGTTAAGAGTATCATCTCACTCATGGGACCAAAGAATGCAAAAAGATATGAAACACTTCCATTAGATTAAAGTTCAAACAAAAATACATTCAGGTGATGGTATTCAAAGTTTCATAAAGCAAGGAGATATCAAATGTTTTGACCAGAAAGCAGCTGTCAGGCACAACCCTGATGCTCTCACCTATTGCTTAACTCAGTGCTCTAGAGCTGGTCTGACAAATTACTCCTATCTGTGGGGAATTTAGAATAGAATAGAATAGAATAGAATAGAATAGAATAGAATAGAATTATTTCAGCTGAAAGGGACTTAAAACTGTCATCAACCGTCTGAGTTGGTAGTAGTTCCTTTCCTGCCCTATGAGCATGGAATGGTTCCTGAACACCAAACGGGGAAAAAGGTGCTATTTCTCAGGCACTGTCACTATAATAAAGCCTGCCTTAATCTAGTGTCATTTGGCCAGACAGGTAAAATGATTCCTGTGGAAAAGAACATGCCCAGCATGGCTTTCTTGTTAGTGGTGTGATCCAAATTTTAGCAAATTGACAGAAAGTTTCACAGCTGCTTTTAAATATCTCTTCATCAGTGGATTCCTCACAGATTATTCCACACTCAAGTCTTCTAGGATAATGAAAAGTGGTATCAGGTGGTAGGTGCACCTTTAGTGAGAACTCAAGAGCCCACTTGATTACCTGAAGAGCAGCCACTGCTTTTCTCAGTGGTGGGAACACACGGCTTGACCCTAGCCAGCCTTGGGGGTGAGTGTCTTGTTCATATTGCATTCACTCACAGGATTAACGTGGGAATTAGCACAGTCAGCTCCCATATGAGCAGCATTATGTTATCCAATTTGCATAGTCTCCCCATGCTCACAACATGATACCAGGGCTGACAGTAGGAGCCAGTGTGTTTGAAGCAGAAGGTACAGCGCTCTATCTCCAGTGACAACCATGACGTCTATATGGCAAGGGCAAGCAGAACACTTGACAACCATGAAGTTTGTATAGCCTATGAATTGTTACAGTGGACATATTTTGAGACATCAGCAGCCTGTGAGAACTGGAATATTTTCCTACTAGACCTCATCAAAAGAGCAACCACCTCATTTTGTTGATGAGAACCCTATAGAAATTTCAGATACTGATCAAGCAATAAATAATCATCTCAGTGATGACCATAGCAAGGACTCTGCCATGCTTACACTAGACTCCTGTGAAAAAGGCGTGGGTTCCCCTTCAATCTATTCAGCTATGCAATATCCTCAAACAGTGAAAGGGAAACCATAAAACTGAATGTGATGCACATCATCCCAAGAAATTCATGCCCTATGAGTCCCTTGGCAAAATTCTCCCAGCTTCAGAAATGCCCTACTTTGCAAAAGAGCCTGAAGCAATTTAACATTGGATCCGCTTGGTTCTTCCCTGAACAATATCAGATCTCTTAAGGCGAGAGCTTTTTATAACACATACCAATTAGAGATGGTGTCAGTAAATAGGCCTCTTGTTAAGACCATCCAACAGTCTTCATAAGAACCTGCTTTCAGCTGCCTACAGCATATAACTAACAAAAATCGGTTTGGAAATTTCCAGTGTTGTAAATATATTTTCTACTGTTTTGAGATAAGGAGTTTCAACCAGTTATCAGTCTGATAACTGAATAAATCTACAGCAAGAGACTAGTAGTAACAGGTAAGCATAGAACAGAGATGGTAAAAATACTGTGTATTCAGCTAAGAAGAATAGTTAATAAAATTAAGAGATTCTGTATCTTGTTTGCATGACTGACTTACAAAAGCAGGAGTTACAACATAAACAAGAATTACTTGAAAATAAAGTAACTCTAGAGATGGGAAAAGTCACTGATTCCAAAGAAGCACTTTTATAGTCAAGTATAACAATTACCAGAGCTCTTCTATGGTAGCAAACAGCATTTCAAACAATGTTTTGGCCACCTGTTTCAGATCCATGATCTCACATGCTAAAGTACTGCTGTAGGACACTTTGTAGCGCTGAGGCATCTACCAGTAAAGAGACAAATATACCTATTCACTCTTTGGAGTATCACAAGCACCAGTCGAAACTTCTCATAAATGTTATAATTTAGAAGAAGTACTTATATTTTTTTAATGCAAGATTACCCACTATATACCATAATAACACATACAATTTTAAAATTGCCTTGTAGGCTAAAATGCTAGAGTAAGCTACTATAAGGTATTCCTCAGAATGGAGCAGATGAATGTGAAAAACAGTTTGATGGGTTTCTACCATTTTAAGAAATCAGGTCACCAGGTCACCCAACTATGGTTTACAGAGATTTAGCTGCTAGTCCCTGATTTTAAAAAATCTCAGTATAAATATTTTAAAAATGTATTCTATGAGCTATTAAACTGAGTTCTCAGATGTTCTGGAAAGATTCATAAAGCAAAGCTTTCCAAGTCACCTCTCCCTGTTACAGTAAATTATGTTGTCCATTCCTCTGTTTGATTGGCAGCCTTTAAATCTCTCTTCCCCACTGAGTTTTGTGCCATGTGAAGCAACTGCAAAAGAAGATCTTGTTTTCAATTTTTCAGGGTCAGATTGTCTTTCAGTAACACGGATGTCATTCATGACACAATGAATGAGTCATACTCAGGCCACCAAAAGAAGGGATGTTAACTCAGAAACTAAAGAGAAAACATCAAAGGTAATAGTAAAAAAGTCTGTTTAAGTCAAAAACAGGCAGGCAGGCAGAAGCAAAAACTGAGATAGAAAGATAGTATCAGGCACAAATCCCGACATCTTCTCTGCATGACCAGTTTACCAGTGCTGCTATTTACAATACAATAACTCATAACAGGACTAAAACCCCTCAGAGCTGACACTTCAAAAACATTGACCACAAACATACAACATGCTCTACACACTCCAAATAAACGAATCCACCTGCTTGTGAAATACTTTCTGTGGTAATTTTAAGAATATTAAGAAAGAAATAAAACATCCTTACTAGAAGCAGGACAAAACATTTTATAAGTATCAAAACTTTAGCTTGGAGTTCTTCTTTTCCCCTCAGACCAGTTTTGATTATGTGATGGAACTACAGTTTGTTTTCATCTAGGCCAATGCTCAGATAACAAAGCTAAATCTTTCCTGCTTTGAAGTAAGAACCCTTAAACCATGTTTTTTACGCATAGTTCATTGCAGTCAGAAATGAGATTATAACATGATTTTATTCGCTTTTGTGTGTCTTTACCAGCTCTCTATTACCATTACAATTTTCTGAGTTGTAAGTGTTAGTTATCATGATCAAAAGTTTGGAGAGAGAGGTTTAAGTCATGGTCACTCCGCCTTCCCATCTGGGTTAGCTACATATATGCAAAGAGCCACTAAAAAAGTTAGAGAAGGAGAGAGAAAAGGAGGATGGAAGGCTTCACCACACTAAATGAAAAGCAAACAATATGCATATCAGCATCCTAAGGAGATGTACCACTCTGCTGGGAAAAACCAAGACAAAAGAATTATCTAACACAACAGTTCAAAGCATATTGCACCTGTCAAAACGTCTGTCATCTTCTATAGAAATGCACTATTCTAAAAGAAAAAAGGGAAACTCTAGCAAAGTCACTCAGAAACAACAGACCACTTTGTCTCCTTCCTTCCAGCCAACTCCTCCATCTGAAAGCCATTTAACTCAATGCTAAAGATTGCCTGGAAGGACCAGACAATAGGAAGGTCTCTTTCATTGTCAAGGACAGTTACACTTTGAAGATGATGCTCAAAAGGGGTTAAAATGGGTCAACAAGCAATTGTTGGGTCTATCCAAGGAAATGTGAACAGAACATTGTTAAAGTCACACAGAAAAAAGTCTAAAAGAGCACATCTTTAAGCTGGGGAAGTATGGGGGGAACACATGCAAAATGCTGATGTAATGTCATAGTGAGATGGAGATAAAAAGCCCCTGGTAGTACAAGTGGTAAAACTGAATTTCAGCAGATATGGCAGTTCTTAGCAACATGCATCCAAAGCACAGTAAAGGCAAGAGAAACACAATTTGACTAACAAAGGGAAAAACAACAGCAACTCTGAGAGAATCAGAAGTCATTTTTCCATAACCATTCTTCTGCTTCCAACTTTCACAGCATTCCCTGGAAATCGCTGTGTGTTGCACAGCTAGATGCACTGGATGCATCCTAGGTATTGAAATAGACTTATTCATTTGTATACAACAGCTGTTTTAAAGGAAAAAAAATGGAAAATTGCAAAAATATTTTTGCTTTCGTGTAGGTTATCTAAATTAATATTTATACAGCCTACTGAAACCTCTTTGTGTGTGCATGTTCTCTTCATGGGTATGTGAAAGACAGAAGTTGTCATTTTATAAAAGCTTCGAGACTTAATTTACATGAATCAAATTCCTAGGGAAAATCTTCCATTAAATAAAAGATTCATCTAAAGCCATTTATTTATCTAAATCCAATTCTTATTTTTATTTTTAAAAGTCTAATTTCTCTGTTAATCAAATTTTGGCTTGTTTTTGGTTGTCAAATGTAACATTGCATAGGAATATAGGCACCAAACCTGAAAAAGCCTCAGTCCAGCAGAACTAGTCATGAAGCATATTCATTTATATCTGCACTTGCAGCAAAGGGACATTCCATTATGAGCAATTTCAGACAGGAAAAGTGCCTGAAATTTCAACTCCGCTGATGTTTGTGGCAAAACTTCCATCAACTTTGCAGGGGGCAAGAAATCAGTCCTATTTTCACACACATCTACTTCTGAACCAGGTCAGTGATCATAGATAGAATCGTAGAATAGCCTGAGTTGGGAGGGACCCACAAAGTCATCAAATAACAACTTCTGGTCCTGCACAGAGCAGCCCAAGAATCACACCATGTGCCTGAGAGCATTGTCCAAACGCTTCTTGAACTCTCTCAGGTTTGGTACTGTGCCCACTTCCCTGGGGAGACTGTTCCAGTGCTAACCACCCTCTGGGAGAAGAACCTTTTCCTAATATCGAACCTAAACCTCCCCTGACACAACTTCGGGTCATTCCCTTATGTTCTGTCACTGGTTACCTCAGAGAAGAGGTCAGTGCCTGTCCCTCTTCTTCCCCTCGTAAGGAAGTTGTGACTACAGTGAGGTCTCCCCTCAGTCTCCTCTTCTCCAGGATAAACAGACCAAGAGCCCTCAGCTGCTCCTTGTATGGTTTCCCCTCAAGGCCCTTCACCATCTTTGTTGCCCTCCTTTGGACACTCTATAACAGCTTAATATCTTTCCTATATTGTGGTGCCCAAAACTGCACACAATACTCAAGGTGAAGCCACACTAGTAGAGCAGACTGGGACAATCACCTCCCTTAAATGGTTGGCAATGCTGTGCCTAATGCACCCCAGGACCATTTCAACAAGAGTAAGAAATATTGAACATAACACTATTTATCATATCTTCCCTCCCACTACAAAAGCAACTTCAATCACCTATAATGTCTATAATGTTTTTTCCCTTGTATTTTCTTTAAATCAAAGCCAGCTATTCCTAAAATGCTAATTGAAACTCAATATTTTCAAGAGTTTGCAAAGTCATCCTTTAGGTATAAAATCTATTTCAACCATCTTTTTGACAAAGAATTTCATCTCATGTAACATTGGAAACTTGTCTTGTAGCAAGCCCTGATCCATTTTTAGTGATATGATGAAATTCTTATTTTATCTGCTTGGTTTCTTTACTTCACGTTTATATACTGGATTCCAACAGAAAAAAAAAATGTTCAAAAATATTGATGTCTCAGCGTTCAACCTGCACCAAACATGTCTATGAATATAAGCTGAGTTGAAAGCCCTGTAGACTTATCCTTAGTACTTCATGCCCTTTGCCTCTGAATTCTGAACTTGTTTTTTCATGAGCCTTTTATAGCCTTATGGAAGTGACTATCCAGTACTAAAATGTAATAGGAGTCACAGTATTATTTTCACTGCCTCTTTCAGAATTAACCATTTTCAAAAATGTGAGATTTTTAGACTTGCTGCAAAAGCTTTCTCAAACTAGACCACTCCAAACAGTGATGAAAATGATAGCTTCATGATGGCTGGCCTGCTGTGTTATTAAGACATACATGACTAAAGGAATTTCACAAGAAATGCCTTGACAAGGGTGAAAGTACAGAATTCACCCCAACAGCAGTGTGGGGCAACTCAGGTTATGTCATTCTTCTGGTTTTCCTTCTCCATCCTCCATTTCCTCTCATGTTATTCCTCTATTCCCTCACAACACTCTCTGCATTTCCTTCAGGCAACTTCTCCTCTGCGGCTCATGAGTCGCAGAAGACCCCATGTCCAGAGAATAAGGGAATCATTGTCCCCTTGATGGGTTTTGATGTTAAGGATGAGAGCAGGCTGCCGCAGCCAGAGGCAAAAGAGGAGGAAAGCAATGTTTGAGATCATGAAATGGGGATGTAACACACAGAGTTGTCTTTTCAGGATATGTGAAACCTGAGCGTGCTCGGGGTCAGTGGCATCGCAGGAGAATGAAATGCTAAACTCTTAACAAAGCTGCATTGCACATGTGAAAATGCTACTTTCATGTCCTAAGACTGAATCTAAACTCACATTCTGTATAAGATTCCAACTATAAGTACAGACATAATCTTTTTTCCCTCTTTCTATTTACTATCATGATCATGTACATTTTTCCACTGTAAGAAAAAACAATATCCTGCCTACATCTATTTCTATTGTAGGACGTTGGTAAATAACACCTGCTGAAATTGTCCAAAAAAGTTTTGTCCTAGTGTTGACACCTGGCAAAAGATAAATAGGGTTTAACATTAGCTTGGCTAAGTGGCACAAATGAAAAAAAAAATGGTGATGGTGAGTGTGGATGTATATCACTAACAACAACATAAATTGAATAAACTGAAAATGCAGTATCAGTAACAAAGACTTTTCATGAAAAATGTGGGTTTGAGTTTGTTATGTTTTTTTTCTAATTGGAATATAATTAGGATTTAAATTTCCCTGTGATTGATAGCACTCTGTAGATAATACAAAAATGCTGGGTCAAATTTTCTGCTAGTGTATCTCTGTGAAAGGCAGCTGACAAGCAGCAAATTTGTATTTTTGGGTTTTTTTTTTCACTTGGTCACAATCATGCTTTTCATGTATGTCTGTACAGTATTAAGGCAGACATACTCTCCAATACTGACCATTCTCCTGTATTCATGTATGAACATGTGACCAGGAGCAATCTTTAATCACAGCTCATTACCCTTCTTTACAGAAAGACTAAGTCCGCAAATCAAGGGAAGGAGACAGTCACATGTGACTTTAGAAAAGCAATTATACTCCATGAATAATGACTAGCTGTGGATCAGAAGCAGCAGTTAACACAAAATACAGGCATAGCTTTCTGAAATAAGATTGTTGAAAATAGTAAATATATTCAAAAATCCAAAGTCTTTTAATTAATGACTAAAGAACAAAAGTGCTAAGTCCACCAGATAATATATTTGCAATGAATCACTTAGCCAACTAGTGCATTCCAGACACACTTCTGAGGATGACAAGTGAAAAAAACTCTAAAAACCAAACCAAACAAAACAAAAAATCCCCTTCAGATAGTTGTTTCCAGTGTTTTCATAAGATATCAGGGGTTTTCCTCACTAGAAAAAGCCTGTTTCATCTGATTTCAGTCATGTGTACCTGATTGACACAAGGCAATTCACTTCTGTCATTAGAAGAACAAATACAGCTTCTCTTTTCATGTGTCACCATAAAATTGATTAGCTAAATTAATATTTCAGGATTTTTTAGGATTGTTTTGTTTCTGTCCTCCAAAGAGAAGATGGAATCACATAACAGTCTCCTCCTTGTTTTTCCAGATAATTCCTCCCGCAAGGAGCGAGGTCCAAAAGGCAGCAAGGCCAGGTGCACACCGCAAACTCTTGCCAGCCAAGCCACAGCAGCGGGGGTATGAAAAGCACACAGCCAAGAGCAGATGCATAACACTAGCCAAACTGCTGGCTGAGTTTCCTGCAGTTCCCATTCTGCTGTCAGAGGAGAGCTCTGGCCACCTGCCTGGCCAGCTCAGGAGCCACAGCACTGGAGCCCCGGCAGCATTGGCTGCACCTCCCTGGGGCTCTGCCATCAAGCAGTGCTAATAACCATCACAGCAAGGCAAAGGCTCTCAAAACCAGCACAGCTGAAGAGGTCACTGAATGCAGTGCAGGCAGGGAAGAGAGCAGCCGTGAACAACAGATAACAGCCATGTTGCTTAATGCAACATTCAAATGTACTTGTTCTACAGGAATGGAGAAATGAGGTGAGGCAAGAAGAGATGAGTAGTTGATCTCTTCTGAGAAGTTCCACAGTCTCCAGGAAAAAAATAATCTACAAATTGCAGAAAAAGGCACAGCAAAAGAAATGGCAAATATCAATCATAAAAAACTCCCATCTCCGAAAATCCCTACCTTTAGATTCTCTCTAACACTCAATATTAGAGTTTCCTTCTTCTCGTCATCAGGAGTTGTATTTTTTTAAAGTGTCCTCTGGGTTTTATGCACTAATGAAACATAGTTTGATAGAAAAAATATGTCATCAAAACCAAGGAAGATTCCCCACAGGAATTATATTTCATATAAAGGAAAACTACTGTGAAATGTGTCATCTCGACCTTGGAAATCTAATATCATGTTTGCATCTGAAAGGCAGTGAGTCTCAGTTCAAATCAAATTTTTTATAGTTTCAAGCAGTGCACACACACAGACATATCAGTACTCATAGCTGGATTTTGGCATATGACATTCAGGGCACCCATAGCACTGTCAACAGCTCAGCAATGCTCACAGCTATGGCTTAGTACACCTCATGATGCCACACTCCTCATGCTGGAAGTTAACCAGGTTGCTCAGATCTGTTGCTCTTTTCCACTTGTTTCCAAAGCCTGAGAGCAGTGAACAGAATTTTTCCCTGTCCTGCCCTCTGTGGGACCTCTCACTTTTCCAACTCACCAGGTAACCTTAATTTTTTTAATTACTGAGCTAAACCCCACAGGCCTCTGCCCATTGCAGAAGGACTGTTCTGTATCTATTATTTGTGCTACAGATGCTCTTTGAACACGAACAGTAAGGTTAGGCATGTTTTTGGGGGGATAGAGAGGTGGAAATTTACAGATCTCTCAAGACAAAGGAAAGATATTTCAAGGGTAAGAAGGGTTTTTTTCAGCAGTATAGCAATTCTATCAATCATTTGTGAATGGAAAAAAAATGCTCCCATATATCCTAATTATCTAGGATGTTCAAGAGATCATTTTACTTCTTTGACTCATCAAAATCAAACCATACAGTGTAACTTATATGGACAGCTGCCCTGTAAATTAAAGTATTAGAGGTGCATCAGTCAATCTATACCATGAGGGTTTTCAAATCCTTCCCAAGATTCTTAAATGATTTCTCAGAAGACCACACATATTTTATTAGACACAATCTCAGTACAGACCATAGGAACCTTCCTTTATTTTCTTCCCTGGCTGTTCTAAAAATACCAGGTGAAAATGTTTAAAAATTCCCATACTCTGAAAAAAACCTGAGATTTTCTAAGAAGAAAAAAATCATTCAAACTCTGACCTGTTTTGCTACCTCTTACAGTACCTTGATGAGAACTCAGAAAACAATAGCTGTTAGCCATGTAACTGAGCAAGCAGGCAGCAAAGACTTAAGGTACCCTTGGGGATTAATGACTATGCATATAAACACACTCACAAGCAACACCAGCTTCAGTGTGGTCTACCTGCCCAAATACTTACTGGGACCCATTTTATAGTGCGTTTCTGAAGCTGACCACATTAAAGCAAGCTCATACACACCATCCTCTCTGCCTCCAGGTGAATTGTTATTAAATGTCTTCCTCCTTTTGAGATCAGAGACATCAGCAGGCTACAGCTCCTGCATGCTGTGTGGGAAAGGCAGAGACACTGGGTCAAGTCAGTTTGACAAAAGGCTGGGGACCACCCTATTCCTCTTGCCCACGGCGCTGGTAAAAGTAATGGCCAGCAAGTGTCAGCCTTGAATGGCTACAGATAGTCTGAAGAAAGGAAGGATAATGCCATTAAATGATTATTAATGTTTTTACTCAATTTTTCAATAACTGGAGCACCCCCTGGTACCAGCTGGGATAAGAGTCCCATTGCCTTAGTACTATTCAAATTACAGGAATTTCTCTACCCCTGAGCACTAGCCACCAGGATTCTTTTTAAACTTTCACACACCTTTTAAGGTGCTTTTTTTTTTCTTTTCTTTTCTGGCAGACACTTTGATAATACTGTTATTTAAATTCTGACAGCAAATCATTATTAATGGCTAAAACCTTCTTTTATTTAGGTTTAAGCTTACAAGTTAAGTTTGGAAGACAGAAGCTAAAAAAACTCTACTAAAATTCTATTACTAAAGTTTCTGTTGAAATTGATTATTTCCTGCATAGATATAACATGCATCTCTATTTTCAGAGGATCTTCTTCAGGTGTTTTTGCCACACTTCAAAATTCATGCCCTTTTCCTACATCAAGAGATAAAACAAAGATATTCCGGAATTTATCAGCACTTTAAAATTGCACTGATAGCACCCATTTTTCTTCCACTTCAAGGAGCTTTCATGTGCCATCCTGCACTCAGTGTCCCATCAGCTGGGACCAACAGCATCTCCTGTTCCCTGGAGAAGCCATGACAGTCGGTGATCCTTGCTTCTGCCTCCTGCTGCTTCACCATTGCCATAGCTCAGGGGCCAGAAATACTGCACCCATGTGCAAAGACTTTTTTTTTTTTTTTTAAACACACAATAGAATCATTTTGGTTGGAAAAGACTTCTAAGATCATTGAGTCCAGCCATTAACCTAGCACCACTAAGCCGTGTCCCTCAGCACCACATCTACATGGCTTTTAAATATCTCCAGGGGTGGTGACTCCACCACCTCCCTGGGCAGCCTGTTCCAGTGCTTTGGAATAAGCATGTTCCTTGCCTTTCCATGCTTTTCCATGCCTTTCCATGAAGAAATTTATTCTAATATCCAATCTAAACCTCCACTGGTGCACCTTGAGGCCATTTCCCCTTGTTCTATCACTAATTACCTGTGAAAAGTGACTGACCCCTACTTGTCTACAACCTCCTTTCAGGTAGTTGTAGAGAGTGACGAGGTCTTTCCTCAGCCTTCTTTTCTCCAGGTTAAAAAAACCCAGTTCCCTCAGCTGCTCCTCATAGGACTTGTGCACTTTCGTTGCCCTTCTCTGGGCCTGCTCCAGCACCTCAATATCTTTTTTCTAGTGAGGGGCTCAAAACTCAACACAGAATTCAAGGTGCAGCCTCAGCAGTGCTGAGCACAGGGGGACAATCACTGCCCTCGTCCTGCTGGCCACACTATTTCTGATACAGGCCAGGATTCCACTGGCCTTCTTGGCCACCCAGGCACACTGCTGGTTTATGTTCAGCCACTGTTGACCAGCACCTCTAGGTCCTTTCCAAATGGGCTGCTTTCCAACCACTCTTCCCCCGGCTTGTAGCTTTGCATGGGGTTGTTGTGACCCAAGTGCAGGACTCAGCACTTTGCCTTGTTGAACCTCATACAATTGGCTTTGGCCCATCAATCCAGCCTGTCAGATACCCTGAAGGTCCTTCCTGCCCTCCAGCAGACCAAGACTCCCACCCAACTTGGTGTTACCTGCAAACTGATTAAGGGTACATTTTATTCCCTCGTCCAGATTGTCAATAAAGATAATAAACAGAACTGGCCCCAGTACTGAGCCCTTGGAAACACCACTAGTCGCTGGCAACCAGCTGGATGTAATTCCATTCACTACCACTCTCTGGGCTCAGCCATCAGCCAGTTTTCTACCCAGGGAACAGTATACTCACCCAAGCCATGAGCAGCCAGTTTCTCCAGGAGAATGTGATGGGAAACAGTGTCAAGGGTTTACTAAAGTCCAGGTAGACAACACCTTCCTTTCTCCCATCCACTAAGCAGATCAACCTGTCATAGAAGATCAGGTTAGTCAAGCAGGACCTGCCTTTCACAAACCCATGCTGGGTGGGCCTGATTCCCTGGTTGTCCTGTATGTGCTGCATGATGACACTCAAACTGATCTGCTCCATGACCTTCCTGGGCACCAAGGTCAGGCTGACAGGCCTGTAGTTCCCCAGATCCTCCTTGCATCTCTTCTTGTAGATTGGGATCACATCAAATAACCTCCAGTCACTTAGGTCCTCCCCAGTTAGTCAGGACTGCTGGTAAATGATGGAAAGTGGCTTGGTGATCTTTTCTGCCAGCTCTGTTAATATCCTTGGGTAGATCCCATCTGGCCCCATGGACTTGTGTGTATCTAAGGCGTAGAGCAAGACTCTGACCATTTCCTCTTCCTAGAATCATACAATCATAGAATATGCTGAGTTGGAAGGGACCCAGCAGGATCATTGAGTCCAAATCCTGTACATACCTGGAATCACACCATGTGCCTGAGAGCACTGTCCAAATGCTTCGTGAACTCTGTCAGGCTTAGTGCTGTGACCGCTTCCCTGGGAGACTGTTCCAGTGCCCAACCACCCTCTGGGAGAAGAACCTTTTCCTAATATCTAATCTAAACCTCCCCTGACTCATCTTCATGCCATTCCCTTATGTCCTGTCACTGGTCACCACAGAGAAAGGAATTAGTGTCTGCCCCTCCTCTTCCCCTCACAAGGAGGTTGTATTGCAATGAGGTCTCGCCTTAGTCTTCTCCAGGCTGAACAAACCAAATGACTTCAGCCACTTCTCATATAGCTTCCCCTCCAGACCCTTCTCCATCCTCGTTGCCCTCCTTTGGAAGTTCTCGAATAATTTAATGGGGTTTTTTTATATTGTGGTGCCCAAAACTGCACACAGAACTCAAGGTGAGGTCACACTAGTGCAAAATAGAGTGGGACAATAATCTCTTTTGACCAGCTGGTGATGGATTATGAGGGTTTCATTCTGCTCCCTGTCCCTGTCTTCCAGTTCAGGGGGCTGGGTATCTAGAAAACAACTGGTCTTACTATTAAAGATTGGGGCAAAGAAAGCATTAAGTACCTCCGGCTTCTCCTCATCCTTTGTCACTGTTTCCCCCACATCCCATAAAGGATGGAGATTCTCTTTAGCCCACCTTTTATTGCTAATGTATTTACAGAAACATTTTTATTGTCTTTTATGGCAGTAGCCAGATTAAGTTCTATTTGGGCTTTGACCCTTCTAACTTTCTCCCTGTATAATCTCACAACACCCTGTGGTCCTCCTGAGTTACCTGCCCTTTCTTCCAAAGTCATAAACTCTCCTTTTTTTCCCCTTCAGTTCCAGCCAAACCTCCCTGTTCAGCCACCTGCTTGTCTTCTGGCACATGGGGACAGCCTGCTTGTGTACCTTTAAGATCTCCTTGGAGAATGCCCATCCTTCCTGGACTCCTTAGACCTTCAGGACTGCCTCCCAATGGACTCTGTCAAATAGGCTCCTAAACAGGCCAGATTCTGCCCCCTGGAAATCCAAGGTAGCCATTCTGCTGGTGTCTTCTGTAAAAGTCACTGAACACAGACATAAAGCCACTGAACTATCACTGGAAGTTTTAGAAGCTTGATTTATCAAGCCCCAAGTGAAGTTTCATTCTCTACTATGATTGCAATAGTAAAATTTGGTTTAGACCCTCCCATGTAACACCACAAATAAGTAGTTCCAGCTGTAGATCTAATATTTATGTCTACTGTAGCCAGAAAACAAGCTAAAATATCTCTTTTAGCTCTAAGCTGAAATGAAATAAAATAAAATCCCACAGTATAAGCAGAGTTTTAATACTGATAGCATCCAACAGCTTTGGTGGCACAAAGAAAATGAATGCACAGAAATGTGGGGTTTGACATTTTTCCCCAGAGTCCAATTAAGCAAAGTAAAATGAACAGAAATAAAATATGTTTAGCAAGTATGTTTCATCCTAGCTTGATTTGCTACACACTATTGCACCACAGAAATGGAAATGTTATCCACAAATTAAACTTCATATTAAGGACATAGGAAATGTATTGTTAATATATACTATATGAGGCATAATGAATCATAGTCTCCAATTAAATCTTTTTCCAGAATAAATAGTCATTAAGGTCTAGATTAATAGATATTACAGCCAGAGGGGACTACTATGATCATCTTTGACCATTATTATCATTGCTTTTCAGTGCATAAATCAATTGTTAAAACCTTACTTTAGACATAATTTAATTATGAGTTATACAACAAAGTACAACGGAGGTTCACTGAGATAGCCTATAATTAAGTTCAATGATTTGCTTTCCTCCCCTTCATGCCATCATTATTAAGATTTTTTTCCTCCTGTAGTTTGTGAAATTTAGTAGCATTTACAGCACTGAAGTTCCAAGTGATATGGTTATTCAAGAAAAAGCAACATTTATGAAAAGAAATAGCAATAGGAATGCCTGCCCAGAAAAGAAGGATTCACATCTTAAAATACATTAAAAAAAAAAAAAAAAAAAAGGAAAGTGGCACGCGATATACCAGATTCCTATTGTGAGGCACAAATTCTTCACAACACTGGGAGACATTGCAGAACAAAAATACTATTAGAACTTTTTCAAAGGGAACATTTTTGGCTAGGATAGAGACTTTTGACGTTATTTATTAGGTTCAAAAATGCTTAACAAAGGCCTAACAATAGTCCTGTGGAAACCACTACATCTGAGGCACTTTCTGTTGTTATGTGCAGGCATTGATTTGAAGATGGCCAGCATTAGTAGAACAATTCCCTCACAGCAGTCAATGCAAGTGAGCATTCATACACACACAAGCAAAAGCCTGTGAACAAACCATATGGAAACAAGAAAAAAAGTAAACATTTATTAACCTCTTTGTGGGAAGATGGGTGGAAGAACAGGCCAGCAGCGAAGGAGACGGTCATGCCAAATTTCTGCGAAAGAAGGTGTTTGCCCCGAGCATTTTTTTTTTGTGGAATATGAAAAAGTCTGGAGAATGTCTTCAGTGCCATGGTAACTGGGGCTTCTGGGGCTGCCAGCACTGCCACCACCCTTGGCCACCCAGATACACGCAGCCTGTATGGGGGGCAGGTTGGGAGGTTTACATGCTGCTCTTGCCCCCTTCCTCACCCATGCCGGAGAGGACACTAGCAGATGTGGAAAAAGATGAGAAAATTTATGGGAAAAAAAAAAATAAGTGAGGGTTTCACTCAGCAACTGTGACACATAGACACACACACACAAAGAATTAGAAAGACTTATGTACTATTCTCACTGCACGTATACAGAAATACATAAAACCTGTGCAACTGGTACAGGCAGAATGTGAATGATGGAGGCAGATGAAATGGTGCCTGTTGACCACCTGACACACAGACAGATTATCTTCCTACCACAGTGGGGCCAGGTGGAGTCACCTCCATCCTCATCTGAAGATGGATATACTGAGACAAACTGAGTGACCAAAACATCATGAGGTCACCAGGGACCCGAACATGTTATGTCACTGAGGAAGCAGAGTAATGTCTCACAACTAAACTGTTTAGATTTACAGCTCAGTTCCTGTTCTTTTGCATTAATCTCAACATAAGCTTCCTTATGATAGAAATTTCCATTTTCCAGTGTAATCAGTATTTAAATTGGTCTTGGAGGAAAGGGAGAGAAGGTCCAATCTACGGAAAATGCACTCCAAAGATAGGTTTTTCATTTGCATAAAAAATGTGCTGAATGGGGCAATTGTTTTCTGAAATATGCTACAGAATATTAGCTGATATAAAGAAATCTCAAACAAGCTTGGTTTGGTGCTGTTGAAGAAGAGACTAAAAGTAAAACAGAGGGAATGAGTCCATACATGGAAGGAGGAGGTGCAAGAGAGGTAGTATCTTCCCGGCCCAGCAAATACTCTCTCAGAGCTGAGCACTGCCCAATTAACCTGGGCAATGCCCTGCCACAGCCTCAGGGAGCAGCTCACCTCTGCTCTCACTAAGCCGCAGCTTCCTGAAGCTTTGCTAACGCCCCTAACACAGCAGCATGTTTATCCAATGCCTGTGTTGGCCCACAGGATATAAGGAGATTTGGGTCCTACCTTGTGCTCAGCCTGGTGGGGAAGCCCCCCTGTGGGGGATGACTTGGGAATGCCATGATGGCACAACTCTGTTTGTCCTCTCCTCTAAAACGGACTGAAAGAGATGGAGAAAAAAAATAAAACACTTAGAGGGGGTCAGCAACCACCAAGCTAAAGTTATTAACCCATCAACTCTCTTTCCTTTTACATGAAAACACTGCCTTTTCAATATCTGTAGAATAAAGCCAAAGACCCCGAATTTCTAAATTCCAAGTTAAGACATGATTTAGTTCAAGATTTCTGAGTGCTGGGAGAGAAAAATGCTGTCTACTTTGATTTAGCAGCTCAGAATCTTTAAAATCAGGCCATATATCCACACAGCTACCCTTACTTCATAATCAGGTTGTATGCAAAAACCCTGAACATCCACACAGAATCATAGACTACATATGTTCTTCATTTAATTTTCATTTAATTCTCCTCATTTAGACCTTTCGCTGCCAACAGTTTAATTCCCCACCCAGCCTCTTTTTCTAATTGTTTTAAATTTTACATGAGTTCAGTGTTTCCAGCCTGATCAAAACAGGGTTTTTGTAGGGCTTACTTCAATTCACTTCTGCAAATGGGAAGATTTCTTGCAGTGAACACTTCTGTTTCCTGTGCAGTAGACCTTGAAAAGCAACGGCTGAACATTTTCCCACAGCACCTCAAGCCTGATTGGGAGAGACATGCTTTTGTATGGATGGTTTATTATATTAAATATACATATATGATGTTACTAGGAGGGATAGGCTAAAAACAATGCTTTAAAAAAAAGGAGTAGCAAACACGGGATTTATATTCATTAGTATGTGCACTTGGAACTGCAGAAAAGTTCCTGAGTGCATTCAACAGTTCCATATTTTCTGGGCATATCTCATTGCATTGCCTTCAAATGCAATGAATCATAAGATTCACACTCCTATATAAGTAAGCTCTTATTTGGGAAAGTATTGCCTCTGAAGGCAGTGTAAACTCGTGCTTTTAACCCTGACTATTCATTTAAAGTCAAGTACAAGATTAGAAGTGATTTAAGATACCTTTTCCTTTGAACGATAGCTTATTTTAGCAGACCACCTGAACGTATTACTGTCATTATTATACTACAATGAATCTAAAAATAATAATTAGTATTAAATTATAATATCTTAATTATAAGATCATAGAATGCCCTGAGTTGGAAGGGACTTACAAGAATCATCAAAGTTCACTTCTTTGCCCTGCACAGGACAACATTAAGAATCACATCATGATTGGTGTGATACAATATGCTGTTACACTATATTACAATACAATAAAATATATTGATATATATTACATTACAATACATAGAACTAATAATTGGTATTAAATTGATACAAATCAATTTAATTAAACTATTGAAATGCTGTTTCAGTGATTTTAATTATAACAAGAGACAATATTTTATGCCTCTTGCTGTACATTTAATTTAAGGTGAATTTTAAAGTTTTTAACATTTTCATAAATTGTTTACTGCCTACTGTACAAACTAGTTTCAATCATGATGATAACTTTTAAAAGTAATTAAAAATTAGAAGTTATTTACTTTCAGTAGTCCAAAAGGCTTTGGCCACATGACATATGTAAAAAAATTGAAACCAGTAAGCCTTTACTGTAATAACAATAATCTAAATGTGGAGATACCAGAACTTGGAAATCAGTAGGACAGTGGATTCAAAGAATCAGAGTTTTGCTTAGAGATTGAAGTCCCCAGCTTATGTGCAATTCAAGAGGAATTCATTGCATGAACATTTCCCAAGAGCTTCTACAAGATTGTAGTAGAAACAGTAAGAAAAAAAAGTAATAACAGGTCTTATACTGAACTTCTTATCCACACATCTCTTGAGAGGAACATACACAATTGATTTGACATTAAAATTACGCCATTAGCTGCTCCATCACTCATTAAGTTCATGTCAGGTTTAAAATACTGTTCTGGAGATGTCAAACCAAAAAGAAAATGAAATGTCGTAGCCTATGACATGCACAAACAGAAAAATGGAAACACTCATGAAGTCTGAAGAATATTAAGGGTTAGGAGAAGGCCAGGAGCTCTCTTAAGGCTGCTACTTGAGGGTTGCTGTGGAAATGCATGCTCAAATCCTAGTTTTGCCATCAAGCACCTGGGAAGTGGTCAGCAAAATAAATGTGACAGCCCTATTCTTTTCCCAAAATGATGCAGTATGTAAAGAGTGAAAATAACCATCTATGCTTGATTAATTAGGTTTGTAAGTATTCTTCAAGAACTAAACAATATTTCTAAAGATTTCAATAGTTCAAAGATTGCCCTATGGCCGTCTGGCCAATACATCTTCCAGCACACACAGTTTACAAGCATTTTTCTTCCCAATATGTTGTCTTCGTTTGGTGTGACATTGTTTGAGCGTGGGTCTGTTTGGGTCAGCGTGGTTTTCTTCGCATCACAGCAGTGGTGCTGAGGACAGCACTCAGACCATACATCTTCCATGTCATTTCAGTCAAAGGCACATGATGCTTCCCGGTGCCCAATCAGGAAGGGTCCGGCGCTGGAACAGGGGGGCATATTGGCAAACTCAGCTTTCTTAATGACAGCCATTGTTGCAGACAAACAAAAGCACGGTTCTGAATATTAGCGTGCGGCCTTGTGTAAAGGTCATCTGTATGGCACATTCATCATCGCCCCAAAACGGGGGGGCAAAATGCTTCAAAAAATCTGTCAGAACATGTTATTTCCAGAGGATGTCTCAAAGCTGGCAACCAACACAAGTGCAGTGACCACTTTGAATGGTCCTCCCCCTCCTCCTCCTCCTCCTTCCCCTCCTCTTCAGAGGCAGTTCTGCAGGGGCCTGAATGCACAGTGGCAGTGGAGAAAGAACACAAGATAATAGAGATATTCTTCCTAACTGCTAGTAGGGGGGCTACTTTAATTAGGCTTGTCAATTAAAAAATTAATCTAATAATCTATAATAATTAGGCCAAACAGCAATTCTTCCTGTAAGTTTGAGCTCCACAATAGCTCTCATATTGACTAACTAGTAGTCAGCAGCAATGATCTAGTTTTGAGGTTCACTATTACACTATTCACTTGTGAAAATCAAAATAAAAAGGATGTAAAACAGCAGGCTAAAATCTCTGACTGATCCTTTAATAGTCATGAAAATAACACCACTGAGGTTACACAAATTAAATGTCAGACATTACTTATTTCAGCAACTGTTCTCAATATATGACATTCACAGTCTGACCCTTAGATGGCATGGAAGGGACAAAACCGTTACAGTCATTTTAGAGGTCTCTTTAGTAAAATTAATAGATGACAGGAAAATTCCATTATCAGTGTTCATTCATTTAGTTAAATTAAATAGTTTGACTCCTTTGTTCACTGAACAAATACTGGCTTTCCAATCATTTTCTGCCCCACTAAACAGCTAGAAGCCAGAAATGTTATTTATTGGTCACTTTGGTTCTAACAGCTCTTTAATGTATAGCAGATACATATCTAAAAGAAAATTTGAATATGACACATTTCTGCAAAATGCCCTTTTGTTTTTATCTTTTTCAATTTGGGAAGACCGTTCACTTAACAGTGGAACGAATAATGAAGAGGAACAACACTGAAATGTTCTGCTTCCAGATCAGTTTTGCAGCCTTACACCAAGCAGCCCAAGAGGGAATCCTGGGCAGGCACCGAGAATGACACAGTTGAGTTTCCATCACCCACCAAAGCACAAGGCTGTGCCTCTGACTGCACACAGAGAGACTGAGGACTGGATGGAAACTGCTTCTCTCCACCCCACAGAAAAGATTCAGCCCCAGTTTGTGCCTTTCCAGGCACCAGAGTACATGCAATTTTGATCAAGGCTCCTACCAAGTGGACCCCCTCTCCTCTGATACTTCAGTACATGCTCTGAGGGAATGGTGCTCCTAAAAAAGGCAAATGGTAGCTCTAAGCAAAATGTGACAAACAGGAGATTCAAAGTCAGTGGGTGAGTAGCTGAATTAATTCTTGTGTTCAGAGATTAATAGGATATTAGGGCTCTTATAACTCTGCCCAAACTATACCATAACTTACACAGCTTATTCAGAAAGAATATGAACTAAGAAAAGTGTTAAATACCTTCAGTTCAGAGTCTGAAACACAACTTAATCAGAATTGAATGTCTGTGTCTTCTTGTCTCAACTACAAGCCTATACGCTCTTCATAATCCTGTCACAAGATTTTTGATTAGTTTGTTTTTTCAGCAAGTGTTAGTGAATTTTGTAATGAAATTCAAACAGCACACCAAGAACAACAGTATTTGAGAGATCATATTTTCTCATACTTGTAATCTGAGGGTAAGGAGTTCACCACCATCCACAGGAAAGCAAAATTTAATGGCAACAGCCACAGCAGAACAAATTGGGAAATAATTTCCTGAGACATTCTCAAGAAATACACCTCTTAGCTCTACAGTGAGCTCAGATGAGGAGACTCAACTGCTGATTCTCGGGGTCCATTACCCAAAACAAGAGAAACTCTCTAACTGCAGTTCAACAGAACATTTTTCGCCTGTTCACCTGCACACTCTGGCTCTGAGGACAATCTGGCTCAGTTTCACTGTGTCCTCAGTGAGGCTGAACCCGGCTGATGCCCTGAGCCCCTCCAGCAAGGGGGCTGCAGCAGGATACAAGGTCGCAGCCAGCACACCCCTCCTGGAGGTTCCCCCAGCAGTGCTGGTGCAGGAGCAGAGAAATATCTACCACTTTGTGACAAAGCCTCTGGATGCATGACTGAGGTCCCCAAGCACAGAAATGCTCTCCAGAGACTTTCCTTATGGTTCCCTGCTCCCTAAAGCTCTCTCCTAAAACCCAGTGGCAGATATGTTGCTCCTGATCATTTCTGTTCTTATCTCCCCAGGCCAGGAGCCAAGGACAGGTTTGGTCACTAATCTCTCAATCCACCATTGGTGACAGCTCATCCCACACTCCATGGCTGCAGGCAGAGGTCAGTGGGCAGCAGCACTGCCCCCCTTGAGGGGCACAGAAAAAGAGCTGGTGTGTGGGAAGGAACCCCACTGCCACAGCAGCAGCTCTGCCAACATATGTCACTGATCCTGCCACGGAGTGGGAAGGGACCCCTGCTGTGGACCCCATAAGGGCTTCAACACTGAAGACCGGTGTTGTCTTACAAGAGACAGCCCCTTAGAGCTCCCTATGCTGGAGGGACATCCATACACCCAGGGGACATCAGGTGGGGACAACCTGCCAGTGAGCAGTCAGTCCCTGCCACCCCAACCAAGGCTCCTACCTACATTTCAGGTGGACACCCACCTGCCAATCAAATTACACCCACAGAACCGTCTGAGAGGCTTTCTCAGAAATGAAAACCTAGAAGCAAACCCAAACATCCCACACAACAAACATTTTCATTATTATTAGAGTAAAGGGGTCAGCTTCTGCATTGGCTGAAAAACAGCTCTTGGTCGAAGACTGAGGGAGCAGCCAAATAGACAAATGTGCATGGAAAGCAAATCTAGGCATAAGGTACTTCCCTATTTGAGCCACAGAACTGACTGAACATTCACAGCTGGAATTTGCTTTGGCAGTGGGCCCTTCCTTGCTGGATTAGTGACTGTCTGAGTTTGTATAACATTCTAAGAACAAAATTAGACAGCTACAGAAAAGAGCCACCACATCAACACACCCCAGTTGTCAACATATATATATCTATCTATATATATGTGTATATATATCTCCTACCTGATTTTTTCAGAAAGACTGATTTCTCCCTTGAAAAAAGTCATGTATTTTGAAAAAAACACAATAATGTATATTTTCCATTAGTAGGATAGGGAAGAAGTATTTTCTCCCTTCAAAATCATGGTTTTCTTTAAGCCTCTGCTTCTTTTTTTTCCTACAGAATAGTTCATGAGGATTTCCTTAGGATATCATGGGTACCAGAAATAATTTTTTGATTACGAAAAACTGTCATCTGAACAGAAAAATTAGATTCCTGTCTTGTAACTACAGCCATGTCACAGAGTTATACCAATAAGCTCAGAATTTATTGAGACTTATAACATCTACATGCTTTTGTGTGTCCATACATGTAAAGTTTATAGCACTGAGTGCTGTAAGTGTGCATAAGAACAGAGCTACATGGAGAGAAAAAAAGTGTTTGTTGGCTGAACCATGATGGACTAAAACTGAGTCTTTTTATATGCAAAAAGCACAGATAAAAAAAATCTATATTCTCATTCTCTCACATAGGCCATTATGAAGCTATGACCCTTAATACACCCTTGTTTTTGTCATTGCTATCACTTCTGTCATTTTCGTAAATCCCAGTGTCCACCACTTTGTGTTCAGCAAGTTTGTACCACTTTGTGTTCAGCAAGTTTATCTACATAATAATAAATAAAATCAACCTACCATAAACATTTCTTCTATTTAATTGGTGGATACATATAGATTTAGACTCTTGCAATCTATACAAGCATCTGACTTTTTTTCTGACCTCTCTTCCTCTTATCCTAAAGAAATCTGCTCTTCTGTCTCTCTGCTTGTGTTTTTGCCAACTTTCAGCAACAGTGAATCACATGATCACAAAGAGTCATATGGCATAAATTGGTCTCATATCCATAGATAATTCATCATACAGTCTTTGTAAAATGCAGATAATGTTACTGTAAATGGAACGGTATCACCTACTCTGGCAAATAGAAGAAAACCACAAGACCTGTTCACCATTGATCTTTTTTAGGCACACTTGACAGGTGATACAAAAAGCTGGGGCAGATACAGACATCAAATGAAATATGCATAAAGGTGACCAGTTCAAATAACAAGCAAGTGATTTGGTGGCATTAGGGTGAGCACAGGTTTATGAGACCACAGAAGTATTGACAGCACAGTAAGGGGATTAACCTTATTTGTGTTGAAAAAAAAATCCCTACTGTGCTAGGCCATTTACAGCTAATCTGAAGCAACCTGCTTTGAACTCTGACCTCCAGACACTGCTGCCTGCAACCCAAAAGTCTTGCAGGACTCCAGGTTAAAACCACTTTCAAGTGCAGCAGCACACCCATGAAACAGTCCCCTGCAAGAAGGGTATGTGCAGCTGGGTTACCTTGCCTGAGGGGGTTGCAGAGACTCCACCTCTGCAGGCCTTCACAAACCCATGAGACAAATTATTCAGGACTAATATGCAACTATGTAGTTGTATATGATGTGTATATAATGTGAATATACTGTGTATATAATATGTGTGTGTATATGTATATTATAATATACACAACTATAGCTGATCTTTTCTGAGAATAATGGTAACTAACAGCAGGAAGGTTTCCTCTCAACCCTAATCTAACTGAAATGAAATTCGGGTTGAATTACTTCCTGGGAGATGGACACAAGTCTTTTTTGAGATTCCTGCAAAAAAAGGGTTGTACAGTCCTTGCTTAATCTCCCATTTAAATCAACTGCTTGAACTTAACTGCTGGAGAAAAAAACTTACAGTGTAAATAAAACACAGGGAAATATAGAAATAATCACTTTTGGTTTTTCTCTTTTTATTGTTTGTGACCCTGACACTGCTAATGTGTGACAGGAGAATGACAGCAGAATATTTCCCAAACTATGTGGAGTTAATGGCCCACTTCAGCATGTTGAGATGGTAGCAAATCCAAAACATCCAATAAACATTTATGATGATTAAGGAAATAAGGATAACAAAGCTAAAACAAGGCTGATTCAAAAAGAATGTAAGATATTCTTCTTGGAAAAAAATCCCTGTATTCTGAGTAGGGATTTCTTATTACTGTCTATGTGAATGGGCTTAGAAAAGATATATGCAGCAAATACCCAACCTAACACTTAGAGGCACGTATAATCACCACACAACCCCCACTTAATCTCCCATTTAAACCAATTTGGTTCATATAATCTACATAAGATGTGTATTAGACAAGGATGAGAGCAACTCAATTCAGCTGTTCTTAAAGTACGATCTATTTTATCTTAGTAACAGAATAAACAATATATCCTATCCAAATGGGAGAGTCCATCAGCTCAGCGAAGAACTGTGCTATGATTTAAGAGAACTGGATAAAGTAGGAAAGTATGGGCTCCAGGGTTTAGCCAGAAATGTCAGCATTGCTCTGTAACCATGATTTCTGACATTTTATAGAGACAATTTGTTTTGCCAGGTAAGTATTCATCAGTACCCAATATGAAGGTCATGGCAGATCTGGTTCCTTGACACAAAAACAAAGCTTTTCATTATATCTGGAGCTTCAAAGTTCTTCTTTTGATGGTTACATAAGAAGGAATTAATCAAAATCTAAACTTAAACCCTACATTTCAATGTCTGGATGTTTGGAATTCAGTTCAATTAAAAAAAAAAATAAGGAAAACCAAAATTTTTCCTACAACTCATCTTCATTCATAAAACAAAACCATTATGCTCATCTACCATCATCTGACCATTTCGATAAGGTTCTTGTGAAGCACACTTCAAAACAAAACTGTTCCGTGAGCAGCAGAAGTATCAAAGCGCAGCAACAGATTAATTTTCACACAAAGAAATGTTGTACAACCCATCCCCATCCCTAGTTCATTTAGGAACATGAGCAATCAACAGCAAATTTTGATTTGAGAAACATTTCTGTCAAATTTCAGTCTTTCAAGCACTTCAGGCAAAACAGTCAACATATTAAATCTCGTCTTTCCCTCAAGGTGTGGTATTCCAGCTGATTAAAAATGATAAAATATAATCCAGGCCACAGGTACTTAGGCTATTCACCTCCTTCACACCAAACCATTTTTTAGATTTTAAAGTCTAAAGATTGCCTTCCATGCTTAATGTATTTCAAAAGAAGACAAGGAACAGATTACACTTGACAAATTGGACTGTAAAAAAAAAAAACACATACATTTAATAAAATACTCAGGCAAGAGTCTAAGAACAAGAAATGAGATGAATAGTTGTGTATAGTGAAATCACTTCAAAATCATCTTTTGGATTAGAAGCACTTTATGAAGAAATTGCTTTGCAATGTTTTACCATCATTGTCTTAGGACCACATCTAGTGTTCTAAAAATAGATCTCTCTTACATTCAGGTTCTTTGGCTTTACTCTTTGTGACATGGTGATGTAAATATGTACCTTTTATTTTAAAATAAGTAATTTCCCTACTCCTGTATATGTGCATGTCCTGAAAATGACATGGCAATATGTATGCATTACATGTTTAAGTATAATTGTATATACAGACACACTTTCATGCCATCTCCTCACTTCAATTCTGCAAAATGCCTTTACGCCTCACCTGAGGCCTTAGGAATTGTGTTGAATTTTCCTAATAATTATTTACCCTCTTCTAAACTTTTTTTCATGAAAAAAGATGCTGCCATCACATCTGCCATGCATTCAAGTCTATAAATTGTAACTATTAGAATTCTTTTCAAATCCCTACAGAAAATCTGAGGGACGTTTTCCAGCCAGGTTAGCAGAGAAGTCTGCAGCCTCAGATGAGCAGCAGGTGGAGCACACGTGGAGGAACACCTGAATAGGCCCTGGGCTTCGGCATTACCTCCAAAGGCTGAAGAGAAGCAGTGATGTGAAAATCCCACTCTCTCTCTAGCAGTCTAACCCTGGCAGTGCACTGAGACATGCAGATTTTCTGCAGCATCTGCTGGATAATGGTCCTAATCTTCTGCTGGACTGACTTCTTGCTAAAAACAGAAGTATTCCTCTCTTTAACACTGATAGAGAAACCACTGAGAAAAGGTGGGATATGCACTGACTGAGCAAAAGATCAGCCATCAAGAACCAAGGAGATCACAAGAGCTCACAAATGCAGGTGATGCATGATGGAACTAAGGGGACTGCAGCATACCCTCACACTGTGCTTGCTCAGATCACTGCAGGGGAAAAAAGCTCATTAGGAAGTTCACCAAATGAAACACACTGGTTTACTCCTTCTCCAGAAGAAATAGTCACTGATGGCAGCATTATGGGCTAGTGAACTTCCGCCTCACAGAGGAGACAGAGACAGAAAAATGTGTTCCCCTGATCACCTATGGCAAAGTATTATGCCCTAATGAAAACTCTCATCTCTAGAAAACAGTAACAAGAAAATCCAAGGTAAAAACACAGTCTCTTCTGTGTGTGTACTTGCAACGACTGTGAAGATGCTCCCTGTGAGCACTACCACCAGAGCAGCAGATCCCACCTCTGAGATCAACAGGCCTGGTTTTGATATGTAAGAATGAAAAATGGGGTTTGATGTGAGAACCCTGGAAGCCACGTGGCATTCAGTTGACAGCCTGCCCTATGTCACCATGCCACCTCTGTGGCACACAGATAGGTAAAAGACAGTGCTGCTTTTGAACAGCCAACAGCGTAATGTCACAATAAGAAGCCACAAGTGCCTGCTTGCTTATAAAGAGAAAATTCAAAACCAGTGAATTGTAAAGTATTGTTTGAATTTCGCTTTGTAAGATATTTTAATTTCTTTCTGCTTTTTGGGAGGGGGCGGTAGGCAGGGGAAAGAGAGGTCTTGTTAATGTTTATGTAAAATATGATAGTAAGGAATGTTTACATAGTAATAATACTGGATCAAGACCTCACATATCACATTTCACCTAAGAAACTTTGTGTGTTGTTCCTGACAAGACCTCCCCAAATCCTGAATGACTGTGAATGATTTACCTGCAAGCTCTCCCTCGTGTAGGGCAATTTCATGCACAGTCCTGCTTTCACTTCTCCTTTCCTTTCCCGTCCTACTTCTGCTGCATTCAGTCTGACCAGCATCCCTCTGGGAAAGCTGTGCAGCTTCAGAAGAGATCTGGCAATACTTCCATTGCTTGTCAACTCTTATTCCCAGCTCCTGTGAAAGAAGACATGAGAAAATTCTCAACTGCCACAATTTGCTGTAATCAATTAAAATTTAATTTGCAGAATGTTCAAACCAACCTGATTTAATTTTGAATGACACTAAAGCTCAACAAATCTCTGCTTGGAAACTTTCAGGGTCTTCCCCATTCAGGCACTGTCAGGATGATAAGAAATCCAGAAAGCACACAAGTTGCAAAGGCAGCATGCTCAAATTAATCTTACCCTCCCTTACTAAGCTCCTCTGGAAAAAACACTAACTCATTTCAGGTTTGAGTATTCTGAATCTAAAACAGCTCTTATCTAAACTTGCTTATGTGAGATTTACAAATGAGAAAAGAACAAATAAGGAGTAATTTAAATTTTAATTTAAAACCCCTCCATTTTCTTATCCCTTATCAAACTGCCAGCATTTCTCCTGCTAACAATGAGCCGAGTGTCATGGGCACAGCACAGCCCCCTACCACAAACCAAGTAATCTCTTTCATCTAAAACCCTGATCCCTTTAATAAACAAAATACGAAAAGGCAGTCAAAATTACGCTCTGGCTTTATGAAAGAAGCAGGGAAATCCTCAGAGCACAATCCCCTACTTGTTATTTTCACAGCCCATGTGACCCAAAGTCATTCTGAAGGATGAAAAGACAGAGGCTGCCACCAGATCTCTGCCATGATTTTTCCACAGTTCCCAGCCTTAGCCCATCTGTTATGCAGCGGCCACATGAATGGCATGTGTCAAGAGAGTCATCACTGTGCAAACTGTCCAAAGAAATCAACCAGCCAACTTCCTTTTGCTTCCATGGCTTCAGCAATTGTTGCTGAGCCAGCCACCATATGGTGAATAATTAGTTTTTCGACCCCACTCTAGAAAAATGTTCACCCTATTGCTGGCATTAGCAATATGTGTGTTAATGAACAGCAGATGATGAATGCCTATACATTAACAAAAGTTGAGATTTTTCTGGCAGCAAGCTGCACTCACTGCAAAAATCCCAGTTACTCTTAAGGAACTGAGAGATGGATGGCAGCAAGTCATGGCTGAAAAGTGTAATTCAACCAAATTTCTCCATTTCTCAAACACTAAAGGAACTTTGCAATAAACCATCCCACTCCTCTCATCTTGCCGCTCCCTTTCTTAAAATGATCAATTCGACCCACGTAAAGGATTGGCAATGCAAAGCTCTCACACAGACCTCTTCTGTTCCCGGGCAATTGAGGTGCACTGTGTAAATACCCGGGACGCAGGTTCCTCCACACTTCTTTTTGTCTGAGGGCCTGATGCATATGAATTTATACTGAATACCTGCAGTGTGCAAGCCCCTTGAGGAGTCAGTCCCAGACCTCTGAGCAAACACTCACCTCCAAGAACCGAGGCTGGTAAATATGTCTGATGGTTCCGTCAAATGGACTTAAAAGCTCAGCTAAGATCTTTAAGTACACTTTGCTCCCTGAAGTGATCTTTTTTTCTGGCACTCTAATTAAAAAGAGATCTTCCCTACATTGTTGTGTAGGATGAAATATCCTCATATTGTGCAGGCATCATGAACTGATGATCACATTCAGGAAAGTTGATGGTTCTGGCTCTTGCCTGTCAATAAGAGACTACCAAATGCAGCCCAGAGACGTTTTAAAATAAAAGCAATAATTTACAAACAGACCTGTTAGAAAACAACTACTTGTGCTGGAAACAACTAAACTCTGGATATACATTTTGCATAATACAGATGTTTTAATATGCATCATGACTGTAACATATTAGATGAAAGCTACTCTTCAGAAGACAGGGGACAGTACAGGTAGCCAAGACACCTCAGTTTCCTTCATGTAAATTCAGAGGTGAAAAGCATAGAGGCAGGGGTACAGCGTGATCCCTCTTCAGATCCTGTTGCTGTCACTGGCAAACTTTGGACAAGTCATTCATCCTTTCTGCACCTGGCCCTGCTGGACCACTGTACCGAGAGTGCCCAGCTCTCTCCCCAGAGCATCTTTTTGGCTATACAAATAACTCAGAAGCAAGCAGAAATCAACAGGACCACAAAGGGTAGCTGTACACATGTCTGTCCTCACTTTCCAGATCTGACTAGCAGGCAGGTCTTGGAATCTGTATCTGCACTTGTTATTTTATCATGCCTTAAGCCTGCTCATTGGTCAGGCATTTTTTCCCCAAGACTCTCCCAAATTTTGGACACAGCTAACATGCACGGGTAATGCTGATACATCTGGGTTTTTCTTAGATTTTTATTAACAGAAGGTGGTTGCAGATTTAACTACATTTGGTGCAGTCTCAAGCACCAATTGTCCTGTTTAATTTGTGTGAGAGTATCAAATGGAGAAATTACGATCTGATAGGTGAAAATTCCACTAAATCTTACAAATAACAGTCATTAGCACAGGCAGGAGTTCACCCTGCTTAGTTCAAATAGTGGTATTGAAAAGTATTGAAGTGGTATTGAAAAGTGGACCTCATCTGCACCTGTTCCTTTTCTATTTTTTTCATTCTCTTTTCATCACTACTTGCAGAAATTTAAAGTTTACAAGAGAAAAGGACTGTAGAAGTATAAAGTTAGTCTAAGTGATTCCATAAGATCCTTGGTAGCATCTCACTATACCAAACACTCACCTATTTTAGTCATGACCAACTTCTTACAGCAGACTTTGCTGAGTGGTTTGGACATTCTGGGAGCAGTATTTTAATTTTGATTAACAGATAGCAGTGACATACAAAGAACACAGAGTAGAATTATCTCAACACAAAAAGAGGGGGAGTGCCAGGACTCTGGTGTGGAGCTCTGGTCCAGTTGCCAGGCCAAGTTTGAGATCAAGTTTGATAACTCCAGGATACAGTTTTGTGACTGTCAAACTTGCAGGCAAAGCTGATTTAAGACATTCTTGTCCTCTGTGCTTGTCTGTGCTACTACCTTCAAACTGCTTCTACCACTTCCTCTCCTGTTCCTGATCACAGGACTGTTCTGTGTTAAAAAAAATAACTTAAAACCCCCAAAATGCCCTGGAATGCCACACCAAACAGTAATTAGCTGGAGGAAGAGTTGTACTATGCAAATTACCAGCACTCAAAAGAAAGGTTAGCAGTACCAATAGACATGCCTAATAACAATATTTGACCAAAACATCATTCAGTTATTAAATTCTTTACATCAGTAGGATTTTTACATACACAAAATACATAGAGAAAATACAAACAGTGATCTTTCAGTATTCCAAGGTCTGAGAACTCTTGTATTTTATTAAAATGAAATTCTGATTTTGGTTGGGATTGTACTTCAACCAAATTCTTCCCTTGTTCACGTGAAAGAGTTACAAGATTTTGAATATCACAGCAAGAGTTTTCAGCCTTTTTTAAATTGTTCAAGGAGAAACATCCGTCACCTTGTGGATGTCATATCTGCTGGCTGTGACTGGTCACAATGGCTATTTCAGTGTCCCTGAAAAGCTGGTATGTTTATCTCTTTACTTTGTGACACAGCCAATTTTCCAGCACAAGTAAAACAGTAGACTACTATCTGCCCACTGTCATATCTCTAAAAATCTAACCACCTAAAGCATCCAACTGGGAGACCAGCTATAGCAGCCTCAAAAGCTAACCACAGTTTGTTGAACAAAAACCTATACTTTCCTTCATTACTCTCAATTTTTCAATATATATTCTTAATAATAGTATTAATAATAATCCTTGTGTCACCCTGGAAAATCTCAAGGTAGATCAGGTGCCTTCACCCCTCTGTGCAGAGAGGACTGTCCATGGCTGACCAGGTACTGTGAGTAACTACAGAGACCCAGAGAAGGCCACAGAGTAGCTCTTAAAACTGAAATGATTGGCACAGTTTATCTTTGAGAGGACATATAAGTGCTTTAAAAAATAGACAGCCTAAAACCTGTGAGCTTTTATGAATGTTTGCTCAATATCCACAGGAACAAGGAGAGTCAGTTGTAAAGTTCCTGCAGTTAATATAGTGCAAATATATTTTCCTAAATACTAGCCTTGGAAAACACTTCAGATACTACAAACTGCCTGGGGTCTTACCATCTTGCATGTCAACAGTAATAGGAAAGAAAAAAGTCAGTCATTGCAGAAATAAACAAAGTCTTGACATGTTGGTTTCAGTAATATCTGTGGAACTCCACTGTGCCTTAGAGGGTTCATAGACATGTGATTATCAGGTAAAAAGAACACTTTTGCACGAGTGGAACTGCGGATCGATTTTTCTACTGCAGGATTTCTACTTCAATTGATGCAGGACAAACACATCTCGATTCTTAACAGCCAAGAAAATATATGAGAGTGATATCTGGAAAAGATAAATCTTATTTGCTACCTAATTAAATTAAAAATTAATGTGACACCATGAACACAGAACCTTTCGTGCTATTTAAATAATGGATTCCTCGGAAATATATGAAACGTGATCCTTGTGAAAAGAATAGGAGGAGGAAGAATAAAGTACCTTTATTATCTTTAAAGAAAAAAATATTAAATCTGACTTTTTAAGAAGACCAGCTTATACCCAGAATAAAACAAAAAGCTGCTAGAGTATTCGTAATGGTGTAAAAAGTAAAAATATTCTGAGAATAACTGTAGGAAACACAAAAACACAATATCATTTTGCAGTCTAGAAAGTTTAACTGTTTTCAAAAAAAATCAGAGATGAAATTAAGATGTTGCATTGAAAAGCTGTGGAATACCTTTTTCAGCTAGGCTGCAAAAAAAGTCCTTCCATTTCAAAAAGAATATCTTTAAAAGTCATTATGTAGTTAAATGATCTTAAAAGGCCGCATAGAGGCAGCCAAGGAAAATTCCTGACATGCATTTTAATGGCACTGGTGCAGTGGCATTTATAGCAATGTTCAAGATAAGCAGCAAGAATGTATATCATTATTTTAGTTCTTTGTGGTTTATTTATCTATCTTTAGGACTACTCTAGTGGTTAAAGAATGTATCTGTCTAAAAGACAGAGATTTTCTTAAGTATTTGTCTTTAAAATACTGAAATATTTGCCTGAACAAAGGCCTTTAAAGCAAAAAGGCTAATACCTTTCTGCCGATGAATCCAAATTTTGCCAAAGAGGGCTATGCTGGCGACCTGCCAGGAGCTTTAAGGCTGAAGCTAATTTGCATGAAATGGAGGAAATTGCAGCTGCCCTGAGAATTAATATGGAGACACAGACAGCCCCAATTGAGACAGAACGTTGCACAACGGGATTTGTGAATACAAACATGCCACACTTCCTTATTTAAGATGAAAGTAGCTATAGGCAACAGAATAAGTCTCCATGAAAGCTACTTAGATACCTTTACCCCCACCTTTCAGGCCCAATGACCTCATTTCAAACCCAGGTGGGGGCTGTCACTAGACCACAAATGGAAATGAAAGTTGATTCCAGAAGACAACCACTTTCAGAAAAAGTGCTTGAGCATAGGATTTAATCCCATTCAAATACTCTCCTGGAGAAGAATACAACTCAACGCGTTCTTAAAAGCACTTAAACATTCTTTAATCAGGGCCTCAAAAAGCTCCTCCCAGTCCTTCCTTGTTGTCGCCATCAGCGCATGGCAGTATGGCTCAGGACCACATGAATCATTGAAGCTGGATACAGGATGTTTGCACATCTGCTCTGAACAACTTTTGGAAAATTGCATCAGTTTATTATTAGTTTGATCATACTGACAGGATTTCATGCTCGTCATATAAAATAACTTCTTGATATTATTTTCAAGATGTCTACAAATGTCTAAGTGCTGTGTTTACATAATTTCTCAATTTAGTAACTCAAGTGCTATTGTTATGACTTGTAATTGAAGAAACACACATTGCATTAGGTTTTCATCTTAATCCTCATCCTACACAGTGGTGGGTTGACTCTCAGATGTACAAAAACCTGCACAAGTACATCACAAGAAGTTAAATACACAATCTCAAATGCAAAAGGACACTGGCTGCAATTCTCAGTGACCAGAACTGGCATTAAGTTCTACTTATTTTCAATTTGTGCTTGCTACATCCCTTCAAGAGGTTTGGTTGGTTCCTTACTCCTGTAAAACACATTGTCTCAGAACAAAGTGTCAGTGAAATCACCTATTCCCTCCCTTTTCTGGCTGTAACAATTAGCTTTTCTAGTGCTGGCTATTGCACTGAAAACAATGACTACTCCAGAAAGAGGGGCCACTTACAGTGTGGTCAATTGTACGCTTTCTGGCACGTATTATAGAGGGTGGGAGGCTTCTTCTCATTAATGGAATGCTCATCTTGCCTCTGACTTATATTGATGCTCTTCCCTCCCCTCTGTCTTCTTACCTTTCTTCTGTATGACAATTTGCAGTAGCTTTAATTCACCCCTAACCAGACACTCAAATCTTGTTTTACCTTGCAAGAGTCATTGCTACTTTTTTGTGATTTCAGAATCCACCCAACGATGAAGGACAAGACAGCCATGTAGGGTCACTGGGCAGAGACCAGTACTCCTGCTTCTAAGGTAGATATCTAAAGCAGAGAGCTGGGATGACCTGAGAAAGTGTTTATCATTCTCTCCTGTCTATACAAATAGTTTGAACAAGTAGATTAGTTCAGATTAGTTGCCTGACTTCTAGATACCTAAAATCCAGAGGGAGAAAATATCTAGAGAAATTACTGGAACAAGGCAGAGCAACTACTGATTTCTGCTATCCTGTTTTCTTATGGAACTCCTCTGGGAATAGGCACATACCCACATGGGTGTCCTGCAACTGCTGGATATATCTCTACAGCAAGTTAAGTACTTGCTTTTTAATCCCCTTGCTGGACTGGTGTTTCTGGTGTGCCTTCTATCGAGCAGGGCTGTGTGCCAAGGCTGCTGCAGTGTACATGGGGGCTCTCTGTCTGTTGACCCACCAAGTGCCCTAACCTCTAGAGCAGCTCCCTCTCTGCCATGAAATGTGCACAAATCCTCCTTAGCCAGGGTGAAAAGCACATGTTATGTTATCCCTTCATTTACAAGTAACCAGGATAGTCAGAGCAAACCTTGATTCTAGTCATTATGTACAAAATCTCTATGTTCAGCATACGGATATTAAAAAGGCACAAATAACACCCATGCTAACTGTCCTGGACCAGCAGACAAAAACTCTGCAGTACACAGAAAAAATCCCCAGACCTAAATTCAGAAGGTATTATGTCTGGGATTGAGGAAATAATTTGGGAGGCTGTGAAGCCAGCCTAAACTGACTGTCCTTCCAATTTTGGGAGATGAGACTGACCTAAAGCTGGCTTATATTGTTCCTTCTGTGCTTAATCACATTAACATTTCACTTCGGGCAACAAGAACAAAGAAAAACACTGCAAAAATGCACTGGAGCAATGATTTTGTTATTGGTCTTTCAGCTACAGTGACACATCAAATTAGTATTAAAAAACTGAACAAAAATTATCTCACCACTCCTCTGCCAGCTCACCCAGAAAAGTATTTGATATGGTAAAATAAAAGTTTTATGTCTTCTGTATGTGAATTAACTGGTAAACACTCAACAGATATGAAGATGTCTTAGTCAGATGTTGAAATATGAATTTAAAATCTAACCCAAGGCAGTCATTTAAGAAAATAACTTTATTTAGACCCTATGTCTTTAAAGAAGCCCTATCTTAACAAAGCATTAAACCTTGGGTTTATGAGATTTTGCCTGATGAGAGGCAGAATGTCTACTCCATTACTGGTGGTAAATGTGACAACAGTGTTGAGAGAATCACTTCTAAATGCATCTGTACAGGATCATAGGAGGTCAGACATCATTTATTCCATCCCCTGTTCCGAGGCAGGATCAGCTTTACCTGGCCTAGTCCTGATTTCTATCAAAGTGATTTTGAGAAATTATGAGCACTCAAAGTATACATACTTGCAATTAAAAAAAAAAAAAAAAACAAAAAAACAAAACCCAAACTAAATTCTGAGGCTATAGTTTAAAGGTACTATATCTTGCCCTAACAGTCATGGACAGGTAGAAAAAAATTACTCCCTTCTTCTTTGCAACAACCTTTCATGTTCTTGAAGACTCTTCCAGGAATTGTCAACAGCCATATAATCTTTTCTGCTCCAAAGCAGGTACTACATCTCTCCTGAGATCTGCAACCCAAGTCAACAAAACACTTTAGTGACCAGGGCTGAGTAGTACAGACAGTCTCTGTCCAGTGTCTGCCAGGGTATGCCACATTTATCAAGTCACCATCTCCACTACTGCAAATTGTAGCTGCTCACCTGGCTCAATAGCTCTGTATCAGTTTTGCACCCAGTCTATTCTAGAATAACCTCTGCTATAATTCTCTGGTTCCTTAGTGGAATGTCACATCAGGTGCTCTCTAAAGCTCAGCACTTCTCATCTAGCAATAGAAAGGAGTATACACATTTCATTTATGACACAAACACCTGGGGGAAGAAAGTGGAGGTTTTTTTCATTTTGGTGGATGAGAAATCCCTTTAAACAAAGCAACATTACTGCAGTACCTAGCAGTCACCACTCCCACTTTCAGCAACTCTAAGTCTACAGTGGTTGCTTTTGTTGTCAGTAGTAGTAATACATACTCAGATATCATATGTGACTCCCTTGCAACACATCACAGATGTCAGTAGCCTTACCATATTGTCAGGGCCATTGCTTCTCCTTTCACCACAGGACTTTGGTCATCACCTAAAAGATGAAAGGAAGATGTTAGAAGCTTTATAGTAGATACTTATGTGACACCAATCTGTAGGGGAAAATGTTTCTACATTCATCATTAATGAATGGTATTTACCACAGAGTGAAAGAGCTTATACCCCATGTGCTTAAAATTCTGCTTATCGAGCAATTCTTCCCATGTTGTTACCCTTTTTCTTTCAGAATTTCTATAGAAAATTATGTTGCACAACCCTGAAAGCACTCCTCACCAATAAATAATAGTCTCAAATAATATTTTAACATTATTGGCTAAAAAACATGATTGCAGAAGAAGGTGCTCAGCACTATGAAAATCCTGGAATAAAGTGCCACAATTTCTGCAATACATGGTAGAAAAATGAATATTATGCAGCATGACTCAATTGTACAACATGAGTCATAGGAGAATTCCTAAGATTCAAAGAATAAAGTAGGCTATAAAAAAGGGAATCCTAGGCAAATCAGATATGCTATGAAAGTAAAGGAGGGGTTCACTGCAGGACGCTGCTTGAAATTGGCCTTATCAACCTGAAAGAAATTCATTTTCAGAGCAGCATTTGAAAAGAAAAAGTCAGGTCCCTTCTGGTTTAATGCTACAGTCAATCAAGTACCCATCTCTGGCAGAGGGCAGGAAAGTTGGGTTTGGCAAAAGTAAATGGTGACACAGAGAGAAATGTAGACTGAAGACCTGTGTCCTACAAAATTCAAGGGATGCTGTAGGACTGAAATCAGTGGGGCTGGAACCTGAAGCACTCTGTAAGTAGTGGGTGCAGTATGACAGTCATCCAGCATTGCACCAGTGTGTAAACAGGAGGTTGCAGTAGCATTTTGGGACAAAGGCATGGGTAGGAAGGTAAGAACAGAAAGAATTTAGGAAGCCTGAGAAATTATGAGGAATATAGTGAGAAAGGTGTTGCACTAGCCATGTGAAAAAATTCCCATCTCCACGAGGATACAGAAATTGACTGAGAAAATTACTCTGTTGGACTGATTTGCTATGGCACCTGTATCCTTTATAACAGAATGTCATCTATAGAACAGATAACTTAGTGTCCAGAAGGCCTAGGATAGAGTATCAGTTCATATGCATACTAAGTTACTATAACAGACCATGACACTGTAATTTGTTAGGTTCAATGTAACCCAGGTGTCCTGAAAGGCAGAATGATTGAGACTGAACTAACAGACAAAGGCCAGAATCTCTAATTACAGTGGATAACAATAAACACAGGCATGTATGTAGACAAAACATGGATATCCGAGTCATGAGCAGAATATTTTAGAAAGCCTTCAAGCTATTTTTATTAGGACTTTTTTTATTATTACTGTATATTCAACTCTGTGGCTGACAAACATAAACACACCAAAAATCTTCAAGTACATTCTACTAATGAAAAAGAAGTTATTTAGCATCTTTGAAATTAACTCCATTAGGGTCATCCCAGGACCATATTGTGTACTCTTTGGAAGCGTTAAAGTTTCAAATTTAGCTCTGCTAACCCCTGAAATTTCAGACCTTTAACTTACCAAAACTTAAGATTGATCACTACTCATAGTATTTTCTGCACTGATGAAAAGAAGTGGGGACCTGCATTAAAGGAGGGGGTCAGCCTTCATCTACAAGGCATAAAAGAATACTTTTTGGAAAGTAGATGTTATAAAAAAAATACAGAGAGCAGGAATCAGTGTACAGAGAGAGAGTTGAACAGTCAGGTGCCAGATGCTGGCAGCTTATCACATGGCTTCTTAAAGGCTAACATTAGGATGTATTTTCATGTGTGAGTATATATTAATGAAAAGAGTGAGTCTGTACCTCCTGAGTCACTTCTGTGCATGAAAGTTGCTAGAGTTACATGTTTCTCTGAAGTTGGCCCCTGCCCACCAACTCTACTCTCCAGCCAGTGACTGAAATTATACACAAAAGTGTCAGCTCCACAAAAGCAGCTAGATGAGAGCATTCCACATGTGCTCCCTGCCACACTCTTTACGGAACTAAACAGAAACACAATAAAAGAAAAAAGCACCATTTTTAAACTCAGTTATTTCAGGCAGAGAGGAACACCAGCACAGGGTTTAGTACGCAGACAAATCTGTAGTGTATGATCCATGGGGAAAAATTCAAGAAGCATACCTTATAGAGGGAGAGGTTCATAGAATTCCCAGTGCCTATGGTACTCTTATAAACATGCCTCTTTTGTTCCCGCAGGGCTCCAAAGAATAATAAAAGAAAACACAAAGCAGAAGAGGCACCACTGAGTGAGTGCAACAGTGTTTTATTAATCCATGTGATTAATCCAGCATGCTGAGGAAGATTCTTTACAGAATCAAAACGTTCATGTTTTTTGATCCACATGGATTAAGGGAACACTGTGGCATTTGCTCAGTGGTGCTGCCTGCGCTTTGTGTTTTGGTTTTATTCTTTGGAGTCCAGCAGCAACAAAAGAGGGAGCATTTATATGAGTACAGCAGCATGGAGACTTGGATAACCTCCCCTCCCTTCCTGAAGGATGCTGCATGAATGTTTCTGAAGGCTACGTCTCTTGTTTGTGTCCACAGCCTGCCCTTCAGAAACCAAATCACTACCAAATAATAGACGGCTGTTTCTGCCAAATCCTGAATGACAGTCATGCTGCTTAGCAAGCTTTCTATAAATCAGGCACATACCTGTGTAAAGTAACCAGACAATAATTAGAAACACTGGCTACATTCAAAATTTATGTTGGAGAGCAGGAAAAAAACACAACACAATTCAGCTGATTTCTTTTTGGCAAAGCAAAGGATTCAGGCATCATGCTTGGGACCTGACAAAATACTTAGGTCTATGCTTAGGGTTAAAGCCAGACCCAGTCTTAACTACTTCACATTTAACTTTTTACGTGTTCAAATGCTTTGCTGTGCAGAGCCTGAATTTCTTCTTGTTTGAACAGAAAGTGACTGCAAGAGCAAGTTTTCTTGTAACTAAACCAGATTTAAAAGCCAGAGGACAACCCTTCAACCTGACAAAAAATTCAGCATCCGATTTCCAGTGAGCCATCCCAACCACATTCAGAGGACCACTTATTTGCTAAGCATCTAAGCGAAAGAATGAAAGAGTTTATAAGCTCTATCCAGTAGTTTAGCAGGTCATTTTCTATGGTAGTGCCTAAATTCTGCATTGCCATGCTCAAAAGCCATCAGCAGTCTCTACATCTATTTCTGAATTTTACTTGCAGGCTTCTTTATACGTTCTTCTTTCTCTTATGAATTGCTTCTTCCTTACCTCTCAGATCTAGCTTCTCCCTGCTACTCCCCAATATTTCTGGGTTTTATCAAGTTGGACTTTTTCTTGGGTAATTAACACACTGTCATCCTTCCTATGCTCAGAACAAGGGAAAAAATAACCCACATGCTACCAAATACAAAGGCTTACTTGACCAGACCACACTGAGAGGAACAGTTCCATTAATTCAGCTCTAAATAATAACATGTAAATGTCTGGCACACATCACTACAAGGAATGAGAGGAAGTCTCAGCTAGTGGAGAGGAGCAGCAACAGATCAGAAGCTCTGTAATTTCCAACATTTCTTCTGTGGTTGTACAGCATCTTCAGTCTCCTCTGTCCTTCACAGCTGTAATAAGAGACTACCTCAACATGTCTCTACTCCCCTGGCTGCCAGCCCTGCACCACAGCAGTTCTACCTGGTCAGACAGCCCCAGGGAGGGAGGCTCAGGGATGACACAAGAGAGGGAGCTCTCAGGGTTCATGGACTTTTCCAAGAGTTTAGCTGCCTAATCATTCTCTAACCATTCTCTACTCTCAGGGAGCATCAGTGTTTCTCAAAGAAATAGTTTCAATCTTTCCCCATTAGCCAAGTAAAGTTTTTCCCCAAACCTTTTCCAGAAGCAGTGTGACTGTTGCAGCTGAAACTGTTAAAAAGACAAGACTCTATCTGAAGTTGACAGTAAATACAAAAAAATTAAACCTGAAGAGTTAAAATTTGGCAACATGTCCTTGTTGACTTCCATCACTGATAACACAAAGCTTAAAGAGTAGGATGTCCATACCTTACAATAATGAATAAAGGTCACAAATGCAGCATCAATTTCCAATAATCAATATATCAATAAAACCTTTTCCCTCATATTCTAGGTATTATAACTTATTAAAATTCACATAAGTTGAAGTTAGTTCATGTTATAATTTGAAAATCACTCAGAATGATCCAGGTTGTCTCTTTTCCCAATATTCTTCTCGATGCCCAGGAATCAACTGTTTTTCATATCTACCAGTCTTCTCTTTATGTCAAACATTTAATTTGCAAACTTTACATAGATGCAGACTGAGAACACTTAAATACATTATGAATTAATGCTAAAAATCTTGTAACCTAACACAAAAAAACGATTTTTATTTTGCCCTCTATATTGCTGCAAATTATATGTGCTTGCTCTGTCACTTTCAAAATATACTTCACAAGACACATCTCTCAGTCTAGAAGAAATAAAAATCCAAGTTTATCCTAAGGATAAAGACTTATTAAATGAAGAAATTCCTCTCCTGTTCTCAGCATATGTTTCCAAACACCTATTTCTAAGGATTTGCCACAGTTCCTAAATTTGAACTTCTTATCAAGACTTCTCTTATGAATCTCTGCCCTCTCTTGGCAATAATTTCAGATAAACTGTAGCCCTTAGTCTACCAGGAGAAATTTCCAAAACACTTGTCATTTGGCCTCACACCAACTCTCTTTTGAAGCTGGAGACTATACAGAAAACATCTTGCTCCCTACTGTGCAAACATTTGACCCTAGACTACTGGGAAGAAACAAACTGGACCTTCTGCTTTTCAGGGTAAGCTAAAAGGTTAGACAGTCCCTCCTGCTGAGTCCTAACAACTCAAGGCAATATTCTTAAGTAGGTTCTGCATGCCGAGGTGTCGTCATGGCTCTTTCCAAGACACAGAATATGGTATTCATGGAAATCAGTATGACATGTTTCTGGTGCACTTCCAACCCATCTTGAAAAAAAAATGGAATTTTGTGTCAGAGTCATACAGGAAGATGGAAAGGAGAAACCATAATGAAAGCCTATAGACTGCACCATTGCAGGAGAAAAAAGCCAAAGTTTATAGCTGCAAAAATTATCCTGAAGCTGACTATCTTCAGGAGATCAATAAATTGACAGTGTTATCCTAAAGTGGGAAGGTGGATGTAGAAAATCAAAAGGTGCTGAGGATGATGTAGCTATTGGGAAATTTGGTTTAGGGGAAATACAGCAGCCTCTTCACTCCTATGAACTCTTAAAATGGAAATTGGACTGCCCTATTTCAATGTTACTGCCGTCCACCAGGTGATCTGTTCAGACTATGAGGAAGAATAAGCCAGGTAATTGAAATAGTTCTTCTTAGCATGAAAAAAAAAAATACTGATATGCTCAGGCAAATTATAACTGTCACAGACAAGGACTGCAAGAAAACAATGCAACAAGCAACACATTATGCCTTTATACTGCTAATAATAAAGAAGAAAAAGAAATTCACTGCCATATATTTTTAAGACATTTGCAATTTTTGAAAATTAAAAGTTTACCATAAAGATGGCATATGATCTGATTCTACTGTATGTCCATGTCACAAGATGATGCTACCACATGCAACCCAAGAATAATTTTGTCATACAAGTATAGCTATAGCAAATAACTCCTCTCCACTTTGAGTCCTGTTAAACACATATCACTGAATATTTTTGCATAAATTATGTGCCCTCATGTATTTTTCTGAGAAGAAGAACCTCCCTCAGGTTTGACTCCCCTGTTTAGCTAGATTGCCCTGGAACTTGGTGCTGAGCCCAGGACCACACAACATACTCCAAGGTGCCACAAATCCAGCACCAGGCAGGGAAGATTTCTCTGTGAGTGCTCTGTAAAGTAAAACATGAGAGTGATTACACACATCTGTGTGTATGTTGTATGAGACACTGCACTACCATCCTAGACAAACAGCACTGAAGCAGAGGTGTAGGAAGTATTTTCCAACATAACATGCCTTTTTAAAATTCCAGGTATAAGAAGAGTTTATAAAGAGAAGGAAGATATATAGTTTCAGTACAGTTTGAAACATAGACAGGTTTTTCCATTCATCTCCACTTCTTGTTTACTCACATTCATTTTCAATCAAATAACTTCATTTTCTTATATAAAGTTGGGCTTTTTAAGGCTAAGCATCAGAAGCTGGGCAAGATAAGGCCCACACAATCCCATGAGCTACACAGAGATCAGTTAAACATCACAGCATGATGAGTACTGGAGAATCTGTTTTGGTTTATGCACAGCTAATGTTTATCAAATGCACAGTAACTGTACATTTAGCTTGGCATGTTGGCCCTCTTGTCCACAGCAGCTCTCACAAAGTCCTTCCCCACAGCTTTAGGACCTCAGTGAGCAACCATGACCTTGGCCAGTCACCTGAGCATGCCAGACTGACCTTCCACATCCCCTTTCACCTCTCCATGTTTCTCAACCCTCTGGTTGTCAAGAAAGGCATCAATGACTGAAATAAATTTTTTGGCTGTATTATTTGTGCCAGCCCTACCGTTTTCACCCTGGGCACGTAACTCCAAACTGCTGGATAAGCCAGAGAACCCCCAGAAAATGTGAGGTAGGAGATTTTGGCAGAAGTAGGGGGTGAGGCTCATGGGGAGTTAGTGCAAAGAAGTAGCTCAGGGGGAGACATACCTCCACCAGCCCCCAAAGCCAAGCCCTGCTCTTTGAGCTGGGCTCAGGACTTGTGGTAATGCAACTTCCAAGCTCCCAGGAGAAAGAACAAGCACCTTTAGCACCCTTCTCTTCAGACTCCCATTCTCTGTGCATAACATAGCATGTTCAGAAGCATTTCCATCCTTCAGTTGCATACCAACTTCTTCTTTCCCTCTGGATTCTCAAACCCTGGCAAAAATGACAAGAGAAAGGTGGGTAGCAACAAGGGGACTGACTTAGTAACCCTTGGGACTCTCCACTACTGCAGCTTTTCGTTAAACTACAAGAAGCATTCACAGTTTCTGACACAGTCAAGAGCCTTGCACAGGATCAAGAGTTTTATAAAGTAGAGGTTTATGCTCCCGCATAACTGAAACTCATAAACATTTAAAGTGTGGCATTGTAAGTAGCATCTGCCTAATAAACCATGGAAGAAGAAAGAGAAGAGCAAAGAACAGTGAAATGAACAATCATTTCCATTCCATGAGTAAATACCTTCCTGTTTCATCAAATTGGCCTGCAAAATTCATAGCTTCCCTATAGCCATTTCTAACATCTGTTTTCCTCATTTGTACTCCACCACTATGAATTAAAAAATTACGGATGAAAGGCTCAGTGCAGGAAAAGGTAGTATGAGAATTTATCACAATGGATTAAACTGTCTTTTTGTAATGTAGAATGAAAAGTGGTGGGGGAGGAGGAAATCAATGCAAAACAGAGATCCAAGTCTTTCCAGTAAAATGCAATCTCAAGTAAACCATTACTACTGGGAAAGTGTTTCTGAGATTTCTCAATTGTCTTATTTAGTATGAATGGTTTTGTCCTTGAGAGCAAAAGTTTATTTCCCCAAGTAGTGCACAGATCTATATTTCAGCACTTCTCTGTACCACAGATTTAATGCAACCCCCTCTGACCATCACTGCAATCCCTGTAGATCTCTGCTCTCACAAGCCCTGAGGAGGCAGTGATCTGGGGGTCTCTGCTGGGGGCTAGGGACTCACTGTGCTAGTGAACAAGTACTGGTTTTAATCATATTGATTATGTCCAAACAAATACTTTCATAGAAGAGAGTGACTGCAAGCACCTCTCAGATCTAACCATTCAGCTGATTTTGGTTTGATTTTTTTGCATAATAAATGAACAGACTAGAACTATAGGACATGGAGGGTTAAGTGTGACTCATTGTAGAGAATGTGCCCTTTTCAATAATACCCCTCTTCTGATCAACTAAAAGCAAGGCCGTATATATTATACACAATCCACTTTTTAAACAAGGCAAACTCCCGCACCACAAAGATACTAGAACAGTAAATATTGATTTTCTTGGCTGATGGTACACCTCATGCTACACAGTCCACTCAAGCATCTGCTTGTTACCGCAAGCTATTCCCTTTGTAAAGGGAGAAAGAAAAGTGGCATTATGCGCTATCAGCTGTGGATAGCAAATATTTAAAAGAAATAAATTTCTCAGAATGAAAGGTACCTTCTTTTGATTAAAAAAAAAACCAACTAACTATTTACTTTAGGTCTATACCCACTCCTAGCACCTGTACTTTTCAATTGTTGGCTTGCCAAGAACACAGTGGTTTTCTTCCTGGCTTTTCTCTTAAATAACTATTTATTGTGCACAAAATATCTATTAAAGATGAACAATATTTTACTAGAAAAGGAAGGTAGCTTGAAAATGCTGCAGAAAACTCCAGCTATGGATAAAAGCTTTATGTGTTTGCTGGTACATTAGAAAGAGCTACACATATGTTATGAAACAGAAAGCATTCACTAAATGAATCATTCATGTACTCTTACTCTTCTGCTTTTATGATAGACTTATAGTTATACTTTTATAAAGTTACCTTTTACTACCACAGTAACTGTGGAAGTAGATTTGTAATTATATCAGAGTGGAGTAAGAGAGATCAGGTATCATAAGATAATCTTTCTGGCTTTTTACACAGAATAAAAGTTATCACTGCAAATTACAAGACTGTATTTGGTGGTAGAAAAGGTGTTTCCAAGCCTCTAAACAAATAAAAAGAGCCAATTACAGTGATTTCCCCAGCTACACGTAAAAAAATAAAAAAGTTTTTACTGTGTCAAGAGTTCAGAAACAAGGAGCCAGTAAATACAAAGGATTAGGAAAAAAGACAAATTGAAGTCTGTAACATTTGGAAAGACAGAAACAGGCATTCGCCAAATGCATCTTAAAAAAAAGTCCTTCATACAAAGAACAAGGCTAGAGAACAATGTGTCATTACTTGCCCTAAACTATGGTATAGGGCTTCCTATGGGTCTCCTTTTCTGCTTTATTAATTGGATAAAAGAATCATAATTCAATTACTTAACGATTTATTACAAAATACTTTGCCCACACAAGATTTTTCAGCATGTAAACACCATACGATTAGACTATCTACTATTACAGGCCTAGCATTTCAGATTTCATTAGTAAATAAAGCCAGGTTTATTTGTAATAAAGTTAAGCCCTTCCAACCACTGACCATGGAAACCAGATTTTGAAATAATTCAGATTTGTGTTTCTGTTCTTTCTAATTAAGGGTAATATCGGGAAGGACAGACAGTGGGTAGCATTGTTCGAGCACCATGGATTTAAGCAAGAAAATCTGATTATCAGCTCATGTCAGAAGCCAAGCGATAATGCAGCTTAGCATTCGTTTGGGCTTTTGCTTTAGCCAAAAGATAATTACTGTTCGTTAAGACTTACGTAAGTGTATCTAATATCTATGGTCCTAAAAAATTATGAATAGTAAAAGCACACAACAGGCAAAGAAGAGTTATTGTATCTATTATTTACTTGGGCTGTTCCATCATGGTAATTTCATTAGCCAAGAAAGTTAAACTTAATGTCAAACTATAATTTCTTAAAGGCCAAAAAGTTAAACATCAACTCTCATGCAAGTGACACCAGAAGTTACATTTTTTTATGAAGACACAAAAGCCATATTAAAATGACCTCCGGCCTTTTGCTTCAGGATCTGCTCTTTGGGCTGATTGTCTGCAGGGTGCCCCAAACCCTCTGCTCTCACTAAAGTCAGCCTGGTTAACTTCTAAGTGTTGGAGCCCTCTGACAAAATGTTAATATTTAATCATAAAAGTTTGTGATTTTCAGGGTATTGCAGCACTGGCATGATGTGTCAAACGAGCTCTGCGTCCTGAGAACTTCTCATTGCACAAGGTAACAGATCTCACCTGACACAAGGAGCTGAACTCACACTCACTCTCAACAGCCTGGAAGGTATTAGGGGCAAAGAAAAGCACCTTGGACAGGAGGGTCTGGCACTGCAGGCAGTGGGTGCCCTAGGGAGGGAGCTGGAAGTCACATCATCACTGTCGGGGGCCCACAAGAGGGGTCTGTCTTTGACAGAACCCTTAGGAAATTCAGCAGCAGAGTACATATTTAGCCACCTAAATAAGGAGGCTCAGCTTCCAAAATGCCCTGTGATACAATGCAAAAGACAGCCATCTGTGGCAGACAAACCAGAGCAGGGACCTGACTTGGACACTTGAAATTGCAGCAACACCTCCCTTAAAACCACCCTCTGCTTAGCACCTCTTGGGCATGAGCACCTGGAGCTTCAGGGGTGATCTCTCTGAGCAAGCAGCAGCAAGGACCTACCTACCTCACTGGGAAATAACAGGCGAGCTACCAATGCCAAGATCTGTAGGAATCAAAACCCCAAGCACCAGCCACCTAAAGAGCCAGGGGGTAGGTCCCTTAGGCAGCTTATTTGGCCCAGCAGGTGGAATAATTCTAGCCTCCCTGTTAATGATGTGTAACAGCAATTAGGAGACAAAGTAAACAGAGGAAAAGGTTGCCTAGAAAGTAAGTCATTTTAAAATGATGCCATTTTCATTAATATTAGAATATCATGCAGGGGAAACAAAAATTTATCAGGCAATGAGAAACACAGATGTAATCATGAAACATTACCTTATGTTTATTTTTTTATGTGTGCATTTTATGGCTGACAGACATCATTAGGATGGCTTACAGTGTCTTTCACCATAAGGCAGGGCATAGATTTCGCACCTTTAAATCGAGTCATGATGGCAATAGCACAATTGCTAATGTAAAAATCCTTTTGCTTCTGAGAAGAGCAATCATTGAGCTTGTAACGATAAGTTCTTTCGTGCAGAGGACGGTTCTTCAGAAAGAGAGCAAATGAAGCACTACAAAACCAAAGGAACAGTAGTTGGAGAGTGATAAAAAAGAGATATGAAGTCACCAGCATAGCAACAGGAATGGGAGACATGGCCGAACAGCCATCTCTGGAGGTACCTACCTCTCCTCCATCAGGGAAAGCCTCTCCTGGAAGAGCTGTCAGGCTACAGCATTAATACCATATTCACACAGGATGTTGAAACTGGTCTTCCACAGTAAAGCAGAGCAAAAACTAAATATAGGTGTTCTGCATCACCTCATAAGACTTCAGCCTGTTTGCCATGGACAAAGAAGAAAAAGCCAGGTGTGCTATATTAGCTGCTCAGAGGAAGTTCAGTACTGGCACTGCTGCATTATGGAACTGTTTTGAACAGCCTGCTCTGGCTACACAAGTGACTGCCAGATCCCCTTACAAAAACTGATGCTTCAGAAGGCAAAATAGTTCATTTTGGATAATTTTGGACACTAAAGAAATTCTGTTGGAGAGAAAAAAATAAGCACATCTTTTTAACCCAAATATGATTATTTTAAAAGGCTCTATTATCCTATATTAATTAACACTTCATAGCTAAATAATAATAATTATGAGAAGGCAAACTGCTAACCAGGGAGACACTGCTCCTGGTAAGATTAGCTCATAGCCATGGAGGTTTGCAAGCACCTCTTCCCAGAAAGCATTGCCTGGATGCCAATGGAAGTTTTCTCATTCAGGGAGACAGTTCACAGTACTCTTTGGTCCTGAGGATTCTAACTTATGACAGATAAAGCTCTGAAGAGGTGACTCTCTCCCTCCGTGTTCTCCAGCATGGATGCTGATGCTGCCACCTCGGAGGTAATTGAGCTAAGCCCAGCGTGGGGCAGGCAGAGTGGGCATCAACCATGTGGCTGCACTGGCCTTCCTCATGGTCCTGGGAGTTACCTCCTGTAAGCAGCAGCCTCCAGTGCGTGGACTTCAAAAATCATACTGGGTTTTCAGGACCAAGTTTTAGTTTTCATTACCCTGATACCCAGAAACATTTTATGGGTCTAAAGCCCAACTCAGGATATAAATTTCTTGCTATCTAAAATTGTAACACGCGTCATTACCTTCAGTATCTTCGTGTAAGGTCATCGTACCATTAAAAATCTCACCCTTATTAATTAAAAAATATTTGCTCCAAAAATTGACTAAACACTTTTTTTCTTTCTCATGCATGACTACATGGTGGCTCTTTGTTTTCCCTCCTTGAATAAATGTCCTTAAAAAGCACAAATAAAGAGAATTAAATGCTGTGTCAAACCACTAGTACTGCATGTTTAAACACCTGCTCCCCTTCATCAGCCCTTCATAACATTGTTAAATGATAATTATACATACTGATGAGTAACAAATCAAAATACTGTAATCTATCTTGAAAGAGGTTTTGTTAATATCACACATAAGGCATTAATGGAATATTTAGACTGTTCTTGTGAGAGAAAACATACCTTTGTATACAGAGAAAGAAAAACACCAGGAGAACTTACCACATTTTTCTCTCTACAATTAACTTCATACAAAACATGGGTTACTACTCCTCCAGGATTTTAAATACAAAAAGAGGAATTTGGGGGTATTCTTGTGTCTTGGCTGGAATCATGTATTGCAGTTGGTTTCATAATTTTTGCTACAGTAACTGTGGTGTCCTAAGCGCTGCCTCCTCCCTGTCCTTGCCTCCTGGCACTGCCCTCCCATATTTGATCCTGAACCCTGAGTTCCCCGAGACAGCAGCTGTGGTCCAGCCTCAACATCTCTCTAGAGCAGGACGAGGAGACCAGGGTGATGTGCTACCCACAGGAGAGGGATGGTCCCGCATTTCCACCCATCAGTTCAGCTCATGGCCATGACTGCTCAGTCCAGGGACACAGTGATTCAGGGCAAACCACGTAGCTGCTCCAGTAAAAGCTGAATTAACTTTCATCTTCTACTCATCATTTCATTTTCTAAGGGCTAAGGAAAAAACCAAACACAGCAGATTAATTTGTTCATATTCTATCTGAGCTTGACAAGCTGTATAATTCTCGAGGGAAAAGGAGTCCCTTTCAAAATGCTAAATGAAATACAGGCAAATGTTTTACTGCTACTTGCCAAAATCCTTTGATTTCAAGGGTCTGGGGGTTGTTCTGCAATTCTTAATAAAAATAATGTAAAAAACAAACTCCAGAAATCTGTGATGAAAACGTGTGAACCACCAGCAGGCTGGAATCTTGCAGGTTGAATGAATGCCTTTTAGATCACAGCTGAAATAATTCCCTTCAGAGCTCAACCATGAGTGAGAGTGCCTCTGTGCCTTAAATTCACTCAACAGGTGAATTTAAATTGCTTATACCTGGGGAGAAGATTACACAGTTCTACCACTGCATATCTTTTTTTCCCACCATTTATCCCCCTCACACCATATAATATGTAACAGTCTCACACAATACTAAACTGCAATTTCATCTCATTTTATCTTTGGATGTGTGATTTTGCTTTGAAGTTTTCCACAGAGAATAAATAAACCATCATTGAGTTCATCACTACGAAACTGCTCCAGCAATGTGCCATTGTCTCATTCAGCAGTGTGTCTTAATCAATACACCTTAGACCAATATAACTGTTTCACACTGTTCAGAAAGCTCCTGGTTTTATGTTGCATTCACACAAATTTCAGATGCCAAATTTGCTGTGCCAACTCACGCATAATTAATCATGTTGGCTTCAGCAATCAGACAGTGCTTATGGGATTTTCAAAACTTTCACGTTATTTCAAAGAAAGCAGCATTAAGCCAACACTAAGCATTAAGCCAGCACTAAGCATCTGCTTTAAATATTACCCTACCTGAGACTGACTAAAAGCCTAGGAAACAATTTTAAAATCTGATTCCATGAGAATTTAAGCAGGTAACCCAACAAACCTAATTACATTTGTTGCTTTCAGAGGTGTAAATCTAAAGTCACTCCTCAGAATTTAGCAAAATAATGCCAGGTGCCACCTGAATCCTAGGTACCCTCACCTTGGAAAGAAAAACATCTAGATTAATGAACTGTCTCAGGGTGTGGATAACCAGGTCATACTTTATGTTCTTTCCAGTTGTATTCAAAACAAAGAGATACAAGCAGAAAAAAGGTTGGTCTTTACATACAAACAAAATCCAAAGTCATGGAAACTTTTCTCACTTAACTGGATAATAAAATCAAAAGGCTAAATACAAGATAAGCATCAATATGTTAAGCATTGATACTAAAGGATCAGCATTACCCTTTCCCTATTATTTTTGATTCTGCAATACATATAGTGGTTTGATTTATATTTTTTTTTAAATAATGCAAGTGCTGGTATGTTTTATGTGGAAATGTTTCCCTACTTGCAACACTGATAATAATCTTATAAAATAATATCAAAATCATGTCTATTGTGTTATTAAATAAACAACTTCTCACAAAGCTTTCTGTGAGTGAAAGCTAAATTGTAAAATTTCTCAAGAAGCCAAATATCATAGACCTCCAAGATATTTTCTTCCTCCAACATAACATATTCCAATTTAAAGTAATATCCTTTACTTCAGTGATAAATTATTCAAGGCAGAGGCTAGAGATTTTTTGGTTCACGTGTATCAGCCCTTTTTCAAGACTTTTCCCCAATACTGATATTATCTTGTAACAAAAGAGAGGCATCACAGAACAGCAGCATACCTTACCTCTGTTCATACTAAAATTAATGTGGTTTATAACAGAAGTAGTAGATTTGCCAGAGTAGTAATTACTGAAAATATCCAATCATCCTGGTATAATATTGCCATGAATCTGATAAAATACCATACAACCTTCCACATGCAAATTACTTAGAGAGTGGGGGGAAAAAGTTTGCTTATTTATACAGCTGCATCCTCATATTTTTTTTCTATTTCAGCAGCAGAAATTTCAGTGTTCCCATGGAGTTTGCAGAGAAGTGAGGGAATAACAGCAGCAAGAAACAGCACACAACAAATTCTCACCTCTGTTACGTGTTATCATCAGCAAAGCACAATTAAAAAAAAAAAAAGGTGATAACAGCCTCTATGTTGCATAGTTATGCATTAAAAACTGAGTGCAAAGTACATGCTTTACCCCCATGTATAATACTAAGAATAATGCAGCAAAACGTTGGTCTATGCTACACAGCTCTGTCTGTCTCTTAACAGTGGCTAGGAGACTTGGAAATAAACCATATTCTCTAATCACCACAAGTATACTAGTAAATGTGTCCCACGCACGATCCTACAGCAGCCGTACAGTACGTGATAGAGCTGTCCTCGTTGGTGTTTAAATTTGCTTGCAAACCCCCTCCTCTTGCTGGCACTCCTCTTGTCTCCACTAGAGGGTATTACCAGTATGTCTATACTGCCATAGGCACACCAGCACTGCCTGCTTCCCCACTTCCTTTCCAGGGTCAGAATTTGCACCAAAACCTGCGGGTTTTGCCCATCATGGACCAGCCGCCTGCCTGTTGCTCTGTAGTCAGCTGGAGTGACATTCCCAAGATGCTGCTTTACAAAGATATGCACCGAGAGCCTGCAGGTTCCTGTAAACCCTGGCCAGCAAGAAATTACTTAGTTCTAGGTGCTTTAGAGAGCCAGGACTTCAACAATCAGGGCAACCCTGAAGACCTCTGCACAGACCAGTTCTGACTCCAGCAGCACATTGCACATCTCAGACCATGGAATTTACTTTTGCCTGTGCTCTGGAAGAGAAGAGGAAAATCACATGTCTTGCTTTAAGAGCCATTTATAGCAGAGGAAAACACAATGTGAAGAAGCTGCCACAAACACTTGGCTTATTTCTACTGTAGAGGAAAAAATTATATGGTGACAAGCAAGCGGGGAATCTTCCTTTTGTTGGGCAAATAAAAGTGTGAGCCCACTGGAATAGCGGTTTATGTTCATATAGACAAATGTCGACTACACATTTTTTTAGGCTAAATTTTACGAGACCATCTCTTTTCCTGTCCCTCCCAGACAGATTGCCTTGATTTTTATAACTGTGCAACTTGAGGAACAAGAGCAACCTAGGTCTACCGTATGCAACATTGCACAGAACACTAGTGCCAGTTCCTACCCCAAAAACCTCCCAGCCTAAATAGACAGCATAGCCAGGGAGAAAGGCCTGTGTCCAAGGTGAACAAACACCAAAGCCAAGGGCCAGGAACAACTACCACTCCAGCACTGTCACAAGAACTGTTAACAATAGTGTTTGCAAAACACAATTGTAGAGGAATAGCACCTTATAAGATGTTTCATCAGCTGCTCCACCAGCTTTACTTCCTGACTTCCTCTGCCCTAAAAAGCTTATGGCTGAACAAATGCAGAGGGTGACTACAGTTTGGGACTGTCATGAGAAACAAGAAAGAAAGCGGAGTAACTGTAGCCCTAATCCTGCCTCCTCCTTCTACAGTGTTGGGACACATCACTGGATCACTGCCTGAAGCCAGCCTGAGTCTTTTGGGTTACATGCAGTCTTAAAAAGGTTAGATCCTGTCATTGAGTAAGATGCACATTACAACTGAACAAAGAAAAGAGAAAGAGATTGGATCCCACTTTCCAGTTCACACAGACTTGAATCAATGAAGGCCAGCCCACAAGTTGGCTTTTATTATTAACACCATTATTAATAAAATAATTATGCATAGTTAACAAGTAATAAATATTTATTTTATCTTGGTAGCATTACTAAGTATTGCTTCTAAGCGGAACAGCCTTAAACATTTCCAGCCACAGCAAAGTCACGATACTCATCCTCAGAGTAAAGTACCACTCTTGACCTTACAAACGAGCTGGATTCATTTACATTACAGCAAATGCTCCCACTTGATGAGTAAAAACAGTTTTGTAAAGTAACAGTAAACTGGATTTACACCACTTGAAGTCACCTCATATTTTCTTAATTTAATAGAGTAAAAAGGACTTTAGCTGCAATTAAAACAAGGTCTAGCAGCTCTTCTGATGCACAGTAATTCTCTATTCATACAGGAGAAGGTCTGGAGAAAGACCTGGGAAGCACTTCTGCACAGGCATAGCTGATATGGACACAGAGAATATGCAGAGATAACACAGGACCTGTGGTGGAGGTGGAGTTCAGACCAGCAGCAGACCACATACCAAAAATCCGATTCTTCAGACCCTTTTAGAATTTCACACATTTCCCTCCTTTCATTGCAGACCCCATAGGAAGGCCATTCTGGGGAACACATTTGGACACAGCTGTGTTATTACAGCCTGTACAAGGCCAGACACCCATCGACATTTTGTCTCCATGACAGTGTCCTACACTGGCACAACAGTTGGGTACCTGCACACAGCAGCCTGTGTTCAGCACAAACCTGGTCTCAATACAAACAGCTATGTGAAATATTAAAGGGTGCATCTCTCTATTTAAACGACTGGTGAATTTAAGTAAGTGCCACAGTTGACCACAGTGGACCATTCCCCCATGGTGGAATTAAGCATTATTTATAAAACTAATGCTCAAAGCACTCTCAGTTCTCACACAATATTTTATAGGTAATGCATTGTGCATGTATTGTAGGTACAGCACGTTGCCACCCACAGGCAGACCCAGGCAAGCTAAATCCTTTCCATGCCTAAGCAGCACAGGGGAAAAAACATGGACGGTGTGCGGCCTGAGCGTGAAGAGCGTAGTGGTCACCACTGAAGGCTTACTCCTCTCACCATTTATTGTAAATAGGAAGGAAATTAGGACAATTAGAACAGTTAAAATGTAAATGACAGAAATAGCTGAAAACCCTTTTTTCCTCCAGTTCCTATTTGTTTAAACAAAGCCCTAACAAGCTACAATCAGAGGGGTCTGCAATGGATCCATGGCAACGGAAAGCCTTGGCCTATGGCTACCATCTTCCCCAGCACACTGCCATTAATTTACCAGATATACATGTACACATTGCAGGAAAAATCACCAGGCTCAAGCTTCATTCACTGAAAAAAGAGATCATTAGCAAATGAAAGAAAAATTATAACAGGTCAGCAATTTCCTTGATGAACTCATCTATTTATTTTTATTTGAAAGAAAAAGATGAAATTATTCTTGTAATTTTTGTGCTTTGTACTTCTAGTGAAGAGAAAATTGCACCTATAAAGCAGATTTTGATTCTTACACAGCAGATGAATAATAAAATCAATGCTTCAACATCTATGTATTCCTAAAATATTCTTCACAGAACATCTGAATAGCACATTAAATGAAGAAGGTGATAGTACTAGAAATACTACTAGAGATTATGCCAAGCGAGGTTTTATTTGTTGTTGTTTTGTGTTGCTTTATAATCCTTGTGTGTGGAAAAGGGGTTATTTAATCAGTCAGAAGATCAAGAGCTATCCAACAGCATAAGAACACTTGTTCCAAGCCTGATCAGAACATAAATTCCTAAAAACCACATGAGAAATGAAGTATACACAAAAAAAATAAGCAAAAACATCTCCCACAGATATGATGGGACTTTTGGATATGCTGTATACTATTGATGTGGAAATAGTGCTTATTAAATAATAAGATAAAAAGTGGTTAACTTTGTGGGTGGAAAAGGGAGACTCTGTGTGAGACTATACATGGAGCACAGCAGTAAATGTCTCCAACCCCCTATACTCCACTCACATGGGCTGTGTAATAAGGGACAGCCTGCAATGTATTTAACAAGTGGTTTAGTTTACTTTTATTCTGGTTTTGCAGGCTGAGCATATCACTTCTAGAGGAGATTTCAAAAGCAGTTTTGAAAGGTAGAACAGATCTAAGGAGACTCCCATGTGTCACAACAGGAATTTTAACTGATGTTTTAGTCTTGCCTCATGCAGGTTTGCAGTATGGTAGAGTGGCCTGAAAGACAAAGCATGAGATTTCTCCATTATATATGGGCTGATATGCTCAACCCACACAAAATAACATAAATAAATAAAATTAGATACTCGCTATTATTGTCATAGTGGATTGAAGCCCCGTGTCAGTATTAATTGCTCACCTTTCCCTTTCCAGGCCAAGCCCAGGAACCCATCATACCTGTGTTCTAAAGACACCCACAAAACACTTGCCTTGAGGTACCACCGTGATGTTCCATATTGTGTCTTGCAGCCATTTCAAGCTGTCTTGGTCTAATGAGCAATGCCAGCACATGTCTACATTTTGGCACTTTCATTAAAGTTCAGTCATGCAAAGTGCTAAGCAGACAGAGAGGGGGCTGATGAAATCTGGAATGTCAGCAGAAATTATTCACAAAAAAATCCCACGGCACATATTCAACTTTCAACATACGATATATACACCCTTGTGAATCATTCCAACCATAAGCACTGCTAATTACTCCTGCTAGAGATCAAACAACATATGTAATACACTTAGCTGTTATGTTGATATAGGACTCTGATCCTGAAGTGGTTACTACCAAACTACCAAAATTAACTAAAAGCAGACAATGTCTTTTGATACAGCACTGTCACTTACATACTTTCACTAAGTAATAAATACAACTTACTGTCTTTTGTTGTAGAAGTTCTCTCATCTTATTTCATTTTGTAATTTGTTTGACAGGAACATTATAAAAATCAATTACGTTTTAACTGTATTGTGTTTCTTTTTTAAATTATCTGCAATGTCTGACAAAATACAGTCTACACAGTCAGACTGAGGATTCTTTTTCACACCATTTTTAGTCAGGCAAATGTATTCTTTCAAGGTTTAGTTACTAATTAGAAGTAATTTCTTTATAACTGTAAAGAGCCGCTGTGGTTGGGGTGTCCAGCAGGACCATGTTCATTACCATTGTTGTTCAGTCTGTTTGTGAAGTTCCTGAAAGGTCTAATAAGGCAAAACAGGAAGGCTGTTGGTGGATATCAATGCAAACAATACAAGGTCTTTCGTTTCCTGCGTTTTCAGAAGAGCTATAGCTCCAGCTTAAATGCCTGTAGGATCTCCAGGCCTTCGTGTTACCATGGCAGAAGTGATAGCAAACAAAGATGAGCCAACACTTTATAAAACAAAATATGAAATATAGCCTAGTTATTATGGACATATGACTTCAAATAGCCAAATCTTTTTGGCAGGCAGTGCCTTAGAAAGTAAGGCAAAAGATATTATTCAATGTTATTTTTCTCTAAATATCTAGGAGAAGACACTACACATGCATGCACATACACACGTTTGCATTTGGATAATCTAGCATAATCAGGATTACTGAACCCTTCTAGGTCAAAATACAATATTTTAAAACATTTCACTGTAGCCAACATCTAGGAATTGCTTCATCCATCAAAATTCAGCCACAACTGGGGCAGGAGATACTAACCATGCTAATGAATTAACATAGCATACAACAGTTACAGGGACCAGAAATTAAAATGCACCACCTCTGGGAGAGACAAAAGAATGCTTTTAGCTAGAAAGCAACCTGGTCAGGGCAGAATCTCATATCTGTTTTAGGATAAATTCAGGTGAAATTTGAACTACAGAAAAAGTCAGGACTCAGTTTTACCTTCAATTAAAATAAGGTCTTTCCCAAAGCATATATTCTGAAGGTGTCAGGTCCTATTCAACATTCAGAACAGAACTGCATTTCCATGCCCGGAAGAACTGTAAAGCGGATCACTTCCTAGAAGAACTCCACACAGCACTGGCTATCAGAGCAGGGCTTGCAGCTATACAGATGTATTCTTCCAGTGACTTTAGAAGTTCATAGGGGCAGATCATCCACATAGGGCTAGGCAACATACAGCAGCTGAGGATCTGTGATCTAAATCGTGTAAGACCTGCTCACTCCCACTGATCTTTAACAGCAAGTGAGTATACAGATGTCTTTGAACATATAGATCTAGTCAAATTTTAGCTACTAGAAAACATCACTGCTTTCAGTTTGAGTGTTCACCTGTCTTGAACCTTAGCGGTTTGCAAAACCATGTGGAAACATTAGAGTTGGCACCCCATACTCCTATAATGAGAAACGTGCTTTTTATTAAAATTATTATTTGTCTCAGTATGTGCCAGCTAGTGACACTAATCCTGCAAAATCATAGAATTGTTAAGGTTGGAAAAGACCTCTAGTATCATCAACTCCAACCACTAACTTTCTCATGACTGTAGAAAGGCATCTAGGGATGACCATTGTCACCTTGACTAGCATAAAACGGATTTAATAACATGAGAAGTCCCCCCAGGTAGATTAATCACAAACGGAGGATAAGATAGCAGTTACCAGTTGTCTGTCTTTGTCAAATATCTTTAGCATTCCACCTAAAGAGAAAGCACCTGCAATATGTGAATGGTTAGGGGCTTTTGCAAAGTTTTGACCTCATCATGTTTCAGTTGGCCTAACACACAGGTATGGTTTCTTTGTAGATTAAAAAAGTATTGTAATCAACAAGGAAAAAGACATACTTGAAAGTAACAAGTAGCTCAGATATTCATTACTAGCCATTAACCTGATTTTCTAATGAATACGACATTAGGCATTCATTAACGATCATTTGTGTTTATGTGGAACAGTGGCTGTATAATGAAGGTTGATAAATGAATAGAAATGAAATGAGGGAATTTTGGACACTTGTAAAGCAATTAACTTGTTTGGCATTAATTACATATTGAAAAGCTAAATCAAGTACATTTGGAAAGCCACTAGGACAGAGACACAGACCAAGGGTAGATATAAAGACTAGATATAAAAGAAAAGCTTTATTTCTTTTAAATAAAGAAATACAGCCAGAGGTAGGGTATAATGACAAAGTCCATTTTTAGCAAAAGAAATAGGATAACAGCCTGCATGCTGTAATAATAAAAAAAAATGATGAAAAGCAAAACAATGAAGCCAATAAAATAACCCCTCACAGTTGACAATGAAGTGCAAACAGGTGGTGTACTAGAGGGTTAATGTTTTTGTTTCTTAAAGAAAGAGCCATACAAGTGCCCACACACTTGAATGTATGCTAATAAATGAAACCACCTAGCAAATTAGATGCTAGAAATGAGGGAATATGGAAGCTCACTTTACAGTTACCAGGACATATTCCCTCTAATGAGCTGGTAACCTGATCTTTCCAGGCAGTTTTGACAGCATCATTTCTGCTAAGTGTGGCCCCAACCTCAAAAACAGATGCTTTCCATACCCATTGCCTGCACAGAGACCTATTAACTACAAGGAAGGCAACACAGCCTCAGCAAACACCATCCACACATCTCTTTTGCAGTATCAACGATCAGGAGTAAAAGGAGGAAAGAGAAGACTGCAAAGCAAAACAAAAAAAAAGGGGAAATTTTTGCTAGCTGTGATCTGCCAAAGTGGGTCTCTCCTTAGCAAAGGAGGAGGGATCTCCCACAGCACACTGTAGTCCTTTCCCCAATCTCTTCCCACAGCCCATCCCGCTGCTCTCAATGAGGCAGTGCCACTTCACCTCCCATGGCAACACCCAGGACAGCCCACAAGTGCTCCTGGCTGCCCTGAGAGCTCACAGGGAGCTCCTGTCCCAGCCAGAAAGGACTGACAACAGAGTAGGACTTCGGCTGCCAGAGAGTCCATTAGGTTTGACCCAGGAAAGAAAGTAAGACACTGCAAACTGAGAATCACTTGTGCTATGGCAGCAGGTAGAAGCTGATGAGAGCTATTTCTCCATTGAGACATCACTCCTGTCAGTTTCTAATGGAGCAAAACTAAAATTTTAAGCTTGTCTCTATCAAAGATTCATGCAGCGACTCACACATCCTGTATTAGACCAAGAAACCTATCAGTGTTTTCTGTTTCAAAAAGATCCTGCAATCATTAAGTACAGAACACAGCTACATTTCCAAGAGTCATTAACAGTCTAGTCAAATGTTCTGCCACTGGTTTTACTTACAAAATGCCAATCTGATCACGTTTGAAAAAGCATACAGAAAATTACTTATAGACGCATATTTCTCCAATGAAAAAAGAGCTTTACACACCTTACCCGGCAGGTGCTATCTAAATTCAATCAGTGTTCTGGATTTATAACCTATACCATAAAAACTGCTTGTTTTCTCCTGCGTTGCAAGCACATTTCCACAGCAGAAGAACTGACTAAATCCCATGTTGTTCCAGTTAATCTTGCTTGGGCTCACAGTCAAGCCTTGGTGGATTCATGTTTGATACTGCACACTTCATATCAAAGACAGGGACTACCATAGACGCACCGACCCTACAGGGAGAATATAATTTTATTTACCTTGGACCATGCTACACATCAGCCTCAATAAGTAGGAGTAACCTCATTTAAAATGTCTTTTAAACTTGCTCAGTGTGCTTTTCCTCCATTGCTGTGGTGCTCTGGGGCTAGATGAGAACCCCAGTGAATTTTCAGAAAGACCCAGCACCACTATAGGAAACCACAAATCCTTAACTAACATATGCTAACTTTTCTCCTCGGAACAAAAGCAGCATTTCTGTTGTCCCCTCAGCAGAAAACACCAATCAAAGATGATTCTTTTCAGGAACAAATGTTAGCCAGGAACTTCAGTTGTGTTTAATTAAGTTCTTCCGAAAGAAACTGCATGCTGTGGCACTGAAAAGGTTATCAGAGGTCAGCTGCCTGCCATGACTTTGTGACCCCCAAAAGACAAAATAAAAGATAGTGGTGTCCCTGCTGGTAAGATTGGCTTCTGCATTTGTTTCCCTCCCTTTCTGCTTTAATTTAATAGCAATCAGCACAATATGGATGCTTTTCTTCCAACAATAGGATGAGCAGAAGTTAGATTTACAGCACTGCAAGGGGGAAAGCAGGAGAGAGGGCAAGCACACTATGGCTCTTGATCTACAATAGGAACATCGCTTTGATACCCATAAATAACTTGCAAACCTACTTAAGATTCATTACTGTCAACAACTGACAGATGTGCACTTTTTTAAAATTTAGTATTACCTTATGGAGCCTCTCAAAGACATCACTGTTAAGCCAAACAACTGACTTCTAAAATGGAAAATAATTCAGGGTACAGATCCATGTTGAACATATAATGTATTTGCAATATTTCTCTGAGCCACTATATGGAAGAACTATCATCATAGATGTACAAATCCACTTTTAAACCACTGACACAGTAAATGAAAATACTGAGGTTGAGGCAACACTGTCAGCAACCTCTTCCAGGTGACTTTGGTCACAGAAAATGTGTGCTACAGTCCCTGTGATTATCGAAGTGCACAGAAGAACAACAGGATCCTTTCAGGATTTCACCTGAAGGTTCCAAGGGAAAAGTCAGTATAATTCCAAATATTTCAGAACATCAATTATTATACTGCCACCCTCATCATATCTTTAAAGGACTCCATCAATATTAATGAGATTGTCTCCTAAATTTAGTTATCCTTTTAGTGATGACAAGGTGAAACAGACTTGTTCAACCTTCAGCTTTTATTTTATCACTTTAAAGTGCAAGAACTTTAGACATTAAAAGACGTTTCCATTATTGTCTTAGAAGATACAAGCTGAGTGGTGGGTCAATTTCTTTTTTAAAACTATTTCCAATCTCTTCAGTTGCAGTCCCTCGTGACTGAATATTTCCCTGTTTCATTGCTGTCCAGCCAACTGCCTCCTGTTGAACATTTCCATCATAGGAAACTTTTTAGGAGTTTCATTCAGATCCAGCACGGAATGGCATCCATGGCCTTGCTGATAGATTGCCCCATCATACCACACACACTCTGACCTTATCCAAGTCCGTGCCAAAACTCTCACTGACTTCAGTGGAGCTAGGACTGATCACAGCTCTTTGCTCAAAATCAACCTCTGCCTCTCTCTTTGTCCATTACCACCAGTCTGCTTTCTGAAGCATGAACAGCTCAACTCTGCTCCTAAAGCCAAGGAGGAGCTGGAGAGGTTTGGAGCAGGGGAAATCTCAGCCCAGAGAGTGATCCTGAGAACATAGTCACCACAAACATCATGCAAGCTGCTAACCCCTATTTGTTCTTAGCAGTTGAGCCATTCACCAAAATAAAGAGAGATGATTCTACCTCCTTGTTGGGTCACATTCATTTCGGGTTGAGAAGAGGTCAAGTGACAGGAGGATAATTTGCTGTAAAACTGCAAAATCTCCCACTGAAATCCACATAATTCAAGATACATTAGGAAGACAATGTATTTGTACTTTGAATATTACCATCATTTCAAACCTCAAAAAATACAGAAAATAACTGTTATACTTTCTGAATGTATATACTATTGAATCTCAGGTCGTTACCATGCTAAGCAGCACAGAGCAGAAGTTAGATATGTTACAGCAGGACCCTAGGTTTTTTCTCAGTAAATCCCTTCTTTTAGCAGCTAAGTGTTAGTGCTTTTGTTTGCCTGCTCTCAAATGCAGGCCAAATGCAGTTGGTCTTCGAAGGATTATCTCTGTCCTATACTGAGGTGCAAAATTATTACCAATAACGATATCAATTCCAGCTGCAAGATGAGCTTTGCTCTTCAGAAACACACATTTTAAAGTCAACCATAATTAAAAAAAAAGATCCAAGATTAAAGTTATCAGAGGTAAAAAGACACAAACTACTGCTAGTTTTCTGTAGCAGCAATCAGTTCTTCCCTCTGCTTGAATTTTCTTCTCTGTTGAAACACTGTAGTCATGAGGCTTTAATCAATATGCAAAGAAATTACTTTCTAAAGTAAAACAATCTTAGCTCAACTAAAGATAATGAAAGTCATGCAAGCAATTATTCATGCCTAAATGCCAAGCTTCTGGTTTCACTTCCAGACAAATCCAAATGACAAGGATACAGTATTTGTTTTCCCTAGTAACATTCTGGGATACCACAGCATATACTTTGGCTGAGTACAGTCTCCCATGTTTGTCCTCAGTTTCTTCCACATAATTCAGTAAAATACACAGACGAGTGCCACATCTGGATTTGTTACCTAGGCAGCAAACAAACTTCATCTGAAACCTCACAGCAAAATATGCAGTTTGAAATTTTAACTGGTGTAGCGAGTGCCTCATTTATCAAACTCGCAAGGAGAAAAACAAAATACAAGTGAACAAGAGCATCTAATCTAAAATGAAGTTGCACTGGGGATTTTCAGCTTTAATACTTTAATTTTTCTAGCAGTTACTTTCATAAAACAATGGAATATTGAAGGGACCACTGGTATCTATAGCACATCAACACGACAACAGACTCCTGGCTCTATTCAGAGAACAAGGTAAAACCATCCTCACAACAGCAATTATATTACATTAACAGCAGAACTTTTGGTTCTACCAACTGCATCAGGTGTTTTTAATAAAAACACATTTTGAAAAAAAAAAGAAAGCAAACAAGTACAGCTCATCAGTCAGAAAAAAATACTTAAGAAATCTTGATCAGTCCTTCACAACTCTATATAATTCTATGTAGAGGTTAGGAAAACACTTTTCATGTTTTCATGACACTGAATTTGAGCTACTTTAAAGAGGTTTACAGACATCTTGGCCTTCATGAGACCTTGAGACCATAAGTGAGCACCATCTTCTAGCTCACATTCACTTTGTTTTAAATAGAGATCTTTAGTATTACTTCCTTCAAAATATTTTTGTGAAAAGAGTGACCAATCTGCCACACTGAGCCACTGGTCAGTTTAGGATTTTTCTTGTCCCTTTGAAAATAATGTATCTTTCTTCTCCCTGTAATAGGAAGTCATTTATACCTTGCATAGCAGATTACTTGGTCCAATTTCTATGAGGAAAGAAAATAGGCATCTTTGACAGCACTTTAAAGGATTTCATAAGTGTATCTTAACCTTCTGTGCTGTGGCTCAAGACATGATGTCTAGAATCTTCAGGGAGAGGCAGTACAGTGGCACAGGGTTGGGGGGGAATGCTTACCTGATTATTATCCATTCAATACCAGTAGCAGATATTTTCAGCAAGGGTATGAGCTCCTCATGTAAATTACAAACTAAAAGAGGAATGTGCAGTCTTGGGATTTGATGAAAGCAAATAAATGTGATTACAGGCATAAAGGCTGGCTGTTCAAAGGATAAGTAACAACAAGCATAAACTAACATTTTGTAGATAAAAATTTTCCAGTATATGAAAGTTTGAGATACCATTATTGTTTGCGGTTAATAAAGAAATAGGAACACTTGGAAAATAGATGTGTACTAGCATTAGTCAGGGATGCTGGCACAAAATCTTAATTTCTTACACCTCTCAGGCCTTCACGCTATCTTTCTAAGGAGACTAAAGCAATCAGATCTCATTGCTGAGATTATCTAAGATAAACTCAGTCATCCGTGGAGCAGAATTCAAGAGATTATGGGGGAAAAGAGAGGGTTGGATCTTATAATAAATAATAAATCATCTTACATCATCTCAGATCATTTTGCCAAGTGGCACATTTAACTGTGTAAGGAAAAGATGCAGTTATGGACCCATTAGCTTTGAGTCTTAATCTTCTAAGGATATGTGCACCCCTAACTGTACCATATGTGCACCCTCATCTGTACCAAGAATTGTCCCAATGTCCAACTGAATAAATCCAGGTTAAACCCATGCATAAAATTGGGATATATGTGGGAACCCTGGTAATCACAGATGGATTTACTGCAGAAAAGGATACTGATGAGGGCACCAAAAAGATATTGGTAAATCCTCAGAGATCAGGATTCCCTTCACACCAACAAGCACACCTTCCCTTTCCTCTTTTTGCCCCAGAGCCTTCTCTGAAGAGTCAAAGTCAAATCCAGAGCCTTTCATAAGGGCATGGGTGAGACAGATCAGTACCACAGAGGTCCCTAAATTCCACCTACCTGTGGAAGGAGGAGGCAGAGAAACCAGTGTTCCCCTTTGAAGAGAAGGCAGGTTTGTGATGCTGCCCTCTTCCAGGTAAATTGTGTGTGAGGGAGAGACCAGGACCTCAAACATCCAAATTCCTAGACTCCATTAGTTACCAAAACTATGCAAGTCCAGAAGTAATATCACATCTATCATGTACATTGCCTGTCACCTGTGACAACAGCATTCACAAACTAGTACCCACTACATTTTTTTCTGCTAAGTTTTACCCAACTGATAAGTGATTTTTCCAAACTCTGTTGCTTTAGCATGTTTGACCTCAAAAACTCTGCCCCAGCAGAATTCCACCCCATCTACCAAGGGTAGGGCCGGGTAGAGAAAACTAAGTACATTACCTACAACAGCTGTTAAAATTCCAGTGCACTGGAGCAATATATTTCAGAATAAATCCTTTGAAAAGGTACATAAATAGCACAAAAAGAAGTAAAAAGTGTCTCAACATGTTATGAAAGGAAGATTATAAAATTCCAAAATGTATTTATTCCTTGCAATTACAACATAATGATAGTTCTTGTTCAGTACTTAATAAACATATATTCAACTTCCTGAATGTCAAACTTTGGAACATATAATTTGAAGTCCTGGAATATGAGACCACTGTTCACTGCAGAATAAGAAATAAGGACTGATTTCAAAGCAGCACATATCTATCAACCTCAGCAGGGCCATGCATCTCTGAGAACTGGGTAGAAAACTTCAGTTTGAATATTAACACAAGTGAATCCTGGGGAGAGAGCAGCCCCTGAGCTGTTTCAACAATGCCATGCAATTTGATGGCTGTGGTCTACACTGCAGGCTTCAAATCCCTTCTCCATCAAAGTGGAGCTTGAACTGCACTGCCTCAGTTCCCTGCTTGAGAAAGTCTCTTCTCCCTGAGGGAAGGAAGGTAAATTTTGTGTGCTTTTTACTTGCAGTAGTAAAGATGTAATCATGTTTAACTATGATATTAAAAAATTTGTAGTTAAAGTATTCTCTACCAGACAAATCTTGCAAATAGCATACATCTACCTTCTTTTCCAACATGTTCATATTACAATTTTCATTCAAATAAAGGATTTCCTTTGTCATCTTTTGTCAACACTCTTTAATAACAAACAACTAAAATTATGGAACTTTTATGCTTACATTAAACAAAAATTCACTAAGTTTGTTCAGGATGACATGCAGAACAAAACAAAATACAAGCACCAACTGAGCAATGTTGCATAGGAGCTACAAGTGCATATTTAAAACAATTTTTCTACACCTGCAATATTAATCACAGGGCATTGCAAGTGGGGTTTTCTGAAATGCTCTGTGGTGGACCAATTCCCAGTAGGTCAGTGCAGAGTGCTCTGTAAGACATGATCAGAGGTTATTGAAGATTATGGAAAGCATTGCCATCACTGCTTGGTCCTTTCTCCCAGCTATGAGAGAAGAAAGAATTGAAGAGATAAGTGTATCAAGATCAAGCCACATACCTTCAACTTCATTTATTAGTTTCTAAAATAAATCCTTGTCTTTCTATATGGCAGTAAAATAATTGTCTCTTATGAAAAAAATCATAAATTACAGATGAAAAAAATTGTTGTGGTGAATCCATGGTTAATGAGAAGAAAGATGCTTCCCTTACTGCTTCTTACCACTCTCTCCCCATCCCTTTTACCATGATGGTTTGGGATCAGTTTAACAGAAGTTTTGCTATTGAGGATTCTCATCTTCTTACCCTAGACATAAACAAAGGCAAAAATCTTGAATTTTCTTTTACCAAAATATTTTAGCTGTTTTTCTCCTTATTGTTGATCCATCTTTTGAACACCAGGGCCTCCCTGATAAGGTGTAGCCACCTTTAGCTTTTCTCAGAGTGACTGCAGGGGGAGGGACACCAGGAGCATGACAAGAGGACTCTACCCCAAAAAAGAGGGGCAAGAACTGTGTACTCTATGTAGAGACTCTGAACCTATGGTTATGCCTTGCTCTCCAGGTAGGACAACAGACCACCCGTGAGAACAAGAAGCCTCATCACAGAAACATGTGTTTCACTGAAACCTAGAGACACAAGGCTTAGCAAGTCCCAATCTGTGCTAAAAAACAAGACCCTAAAGTTAAATAGGTCTTAAACCTAAAGCTAGAACATACCTCGTGGTGAGAGCAATAGCTGAGTAGAAATCACATTCAGATTCTTAACTCTGTAGCCAACTGATTACAACAGAGGCACAGTTTACAATGGCTGGACTGGATCATCTAAAAGGTCCTTTCAAATCTGAATTGTTCAGTGTTTCTATGGCTATTCTGATTAGTGGCACCCACTCCTCCTGAGTTGTTTTCAATTACTTTTTTTTTATGAACTTCTGAATTTCATCCCAATAAATAGTAAAAATTTGATGGTTTTGATAGCATCAGGTGTTCATTCCCCCTTCTTGCTTTTCTTTACCAAATAGCTTTATAGAATAGCCATTCCTGGGCAGTATTTGTGCAGCTTTTATTCACTGCCTGCAAGTGGAGAGGATGCTTTGGTCTTCTGGTTTTGCTCATAATTTCACATTTGGCAAAGTTTGTTCAAATCCCTTTAAAACCTCTAAGCTTATCTGCAAGTCAAAAAAGTACAGCTTCAGAAGGCAAAAGAAATAAATCTCTTTGAAATGCTAATGGAGTGGAACACTTTCTGCTATTTCAAGAAATAATGTATCCTTTTGGAAAATTTGTAAGGGGTTTGCTCTGATTAAGATATTTTAATTTATGACATGTAATCATAGTTCAGTGAAAACAATATTGCCCTGTCACAGCCTTGTTGCTTGTCCTGTGAAAATAGAAACACCATTATGAGAGAGAAACTGCTGCTTTTAGGAACACACAGTGTTTCACTAGCTTTGTCGAAGATGAACAAAGCACTGAGCTCTGTGTAGATATCTAAAAGGTACAGTTTTCTTTTACAGTGACACTTCAGTTACTTTGCTTTAAGCATTTTTCAAGGGGGAAAAAAGCATCTAGCATATGTCTGTCAAGAACCTTGAGGAACTGGAATAAAAATACAGATAGAAAGCACAACACTTGGTATAGTACCAGCCATCTCACATGTGATTAAAAGCCTACCTAGAGCATCAGGTTAGATCTGGTGATGGGGAAAAGATGCTATGCCTAAAAATTGCACATTGCGCTATGATATGGATCTGGGAACATGAAAGAAAAAAGGTTCAAAAGAAAAATAAAACAATGCTGCTAAAATAGGCCTGATTATGTGGGTCACTAAGTACTGTGTATTTCCCCTGTAGCATTTCATAGTCGTTACTGTTGCCAGGGGAAGCTTGATCCTCTCATTATGTATGTTTGTCTTTCACATCAGAGCTCCTCTCTTTCTTTCCATGCCCCGGCACTGTAACAGAAATAAAAATAAGGAATGAACCCCCATTATTACCCAAATACCTACAAAGCAGAGGGAGTGACCCCGGTGGGTCGGCGGGTCAGCCCCCTCGTCATTGATGCACTTGCTCCAGCAGACCCCTGCCTTTTGTCACGGGGTCAAAGCCAAGACCTCTGCTGAGTGTCCTCAGTGAAGAATTAACAAGTGTGACAATTTGCAGTCCCTCCTCCCCCAGCCCCCGGTCCTGCCTGTGTGAATGCTGTAAATAGAGACATCTGGATGGAGGCCTTTCACTGCAGTAATTGAAAATGAACATGGATCAAGTTCTGGCCTGTTGTATTCATAAATCTTCAGGCTTAATTACATTAAAGGGAAATCTAGGGCCCGGCTCTATGGAAACGGCAGATCCTATCAGGCTCTCAGATCATGAATCTTTAAGATAAGTGTTTTTCCTCTCTTCAGGACAGTCGGATGAGAAATTTTGATTGGGTCTTTCTAGCATCAGAAATCCATCAAAGATCTATAATTGTTCTTTGTGTTTTACTTTTCCTTCGTAATGTGGTGTTTCCACTGGCAGAGGGCTTGGACGTGTGAGACATCAGGCTGCCATCATGCCAGGCAGTCAGGCAATTGCTGCTGGAGGGCCACGCACACCCTCCATGTGGAAATTTAGGAGAGTGAAAATTTGTATCTGGCTGTCACAGTTTTCACTTAAAGAGAGTCCTTGGTCCTGCTTTCCAGTGAAGAGCTGGGGCATGATAAGCAAATGGAGTCTGCAGTTCTGCTTGCTCATTTCAAAAAGGAAAAGGATTTTGAGTTCAGTAGAAATTCTCTTCACATCTGTCTTTTAAAAACTTAGCTGTACTTGAAGGAACAAACCGATATCCTGAAAAATCAATAAACAAACAAACTAGTGACAGAAGGGCAAAACATTTGGATTTTGAATAAGGCTGCTAGCTGTCAAGAGCTGGTTGTTTCACAAAAACATCAATGCTTTCAGCAGCATTTCTGTCTGAAATGAGCTCTCATCAGTTACAAACTTCACAGTGAGCTTATACAGGACGAAGATTTTCAATGCAGCAGAAGCTTTGATTAAAAGAACATCCAAAACACCATAAAGACACACAACAGTCAAGATATTTTTATGTGGAGGAAGGGTTTTCCAAAATGCTACCCAGAAAAAGTGCTGATGTAGACAGACCTCTTTAATTAAATTCTACAGGAACTAATTTGATAGCATATAAGTTGCCTGTTGTCTCCACAACCACCAGACAATGCCACTGATCCACAATATGGCCATGTAAAACTGAACACTCCTGTTTGTTGCAAGACTGTTGGGATAATATGGCACAACAAACAAAGAAATCTTGCATCTTGGCCTTTATAAGCATTCTGAATGGTGCTGTGTGGTTTATTTTGCAAAGAAAACAAAATTAGCATCCACTAGAAAAAAATATTCCAAACAACTCAAAACCAGCACAAATGCTGAAGTCTTTTTTACCAAAAGAAAGGAAAAAAACCCACAGAACCAACCAACTGACTTCCCCATTGCAATTTTTCTTCCATCAAATTTCAGCCTGAATGAACCTCAATACCATAATTACAAATTTTCAATTAATAATAGCAGGGTGAGTTCCATGCAGAAACTAAAATTCAGTCCCCAGTCCCCATGGCTGCAGCTTCCCCCTAACCATACCAGTTACTCCACCCCACTCCTTAGAGATCAGGGGAACTCTGCAGAAACAAGAAGCAGTAGCTAGCAAGCATGGCCTCCAAAACTACACCTCCTGCCTCTCAGCTCAGGGGTGTATTGCAAGAAATGAAAGTTCCTAAAAAATATCTCCTGAATTGGCAACAAGAGTAACCCATCCTCTTTAACAAATCTTGATTTTCTTCCGGGACTTGTACAAACTGCTGTGGCAGAAAACTATCAATAATGTTTGCTCTGCAGGAGAAGAGTGGTGTTGCTCGCAGTCTTTAAAGAACCAGTGCCCCAGTAACAAGTGGTTTTGCTGACAGCATTTTCCCATCATATTGACAGAAAGGGCTGGGTAATGACTCAAGGATTATTTATGTGAAACCCAGAGCGAGCAGCACTGTAAGTTACGGAAAGAGGACAAGCTCACAAGGCAGGGGCTGTGTGTCTGAATGAGGAGGGACACACTTTCTGTCAGCAGGCCTTAGGGGATGCAACAGAGATCCAGAACTGCAGGCTACCACCTGAGCTCATCCATACATTTCCAAACAAGTTGGAAGGGCAACAATGCTGCCAAATAATTCATGTTGCAGTGAGACCAGTCCTCCTCTCTGCAAGGCTTTCTTATCTAACAGGTTTACTCAAGTACCTTTTGTCATTCTACAGACATTCTGCTCCTGTACTCTACATTTCACTTTTATCTTAATTGTAGGTTTAATTGTTGAACCCTTTAGGTGTAATCCATTTTATAGAGGTCTTTCTGTCATATATTTGAATGGAACTCCAGATCCTAGACTCCCCTTCTCTTACTTTTACTACCATGGAATAAGGATCACACTGGCAGTAGAATTAAAAAAGGTGACAGAACCAAATCCCCAGGAGATTTAACCATTCACCTTGTTAACAGCATTTGGGAGATGTCAGAGTTGTTTTCAAATGTGATACCTTTTTCACAAGTCTGAAACTTCCAAGACATGATGGTGATCAGGGCCAATTCCTACCACACCTGGGCTCCTTTCTCTCTGAGTAGGTCAGAATTCAGCCCCTGTGCCACAGGGAAACTCCTCTGATGTGGGATCAGGCAAGCCTGGAGTGTGGTACTGAAATGTACTGTGGCATGCCCTGCTCGGGCAAACACTTTGAAAGGAAAGTAAATCAGCAACTTTACACTCCTCTTCTTCCTGGCAAGGAACGTGTAAAACCAGAAAATCAATAATAAATAAACAAATTATTTGAACTAACACTATGATTGTAGTCCTGCTCGTAACTAATCAATGTCTGTCTGCTTACTTCCAGAGTTAGTTGGCTTCTATCAGGGTATTTTATTGACCTTAAATTATTAAACACACAATACAAAGCAGCCACTGTGCATGTGTACTGCAGCATTTTGTACTCTTTATTGCTGCCTGCACTGTTGCTGGTTCTGAGTTCATTAAAGAAGGGAAATTGATGTCTGCTTATTTCTTTTTTTATTGTACTATGTGGCAATACACTTCTATGAACCGGGAGACATCCTTTCTGCACAATTTTATTTAAAGTCCTTGGGGCTTGGGTGCCTGACTCTCAGTGATATCTTAGACAGCATCACTTTATGTCACCTGTTTCAGCAAACACAAAAACGACCAAAGAATCACAGAATGACTAAGGTTGGAAAGAACCACAGTGAGCCTTCTGGTCCAACCTTCCTGCTCAAGCAGGGACATTCTAAAGCACAGAACTACATACAGACTGTTCTTCAACATCTCCAATGAAACAACGCCTCAAAAATGCAAAAAAAAAGGTTTATTCTCCAGAAAAAAAAATGGTAATAATAAAATCCATTAAAAACAGTTAACTTTACAACAGACAACCTGTAAAGAAAATCCAATTGTAGCAGTAAAATTTGATGAAAGTTTTGTTTACTGTCATTCTTTACCAGTGCTAAATGTACAGCTGTTGATGAATCCCACCATGTAAAATTCAGGTGAAGAGCCATCAATAAAGAGATGGATACTAATGAAAAGCATCTTGTACAGATCCAGCCAGCCAAAAGTCACACTAGGAAGGGAGGATATAATCTCTCTAAGGATCCCAATTTCCCTACACTCTTGGATCTCCCGCACATTTGTTCACGTTCCAGTCGCTGTATATATCTATTCACTCCTTCTACCCTCAAGGACAATTATTACTTCTCAAGAGGCAATTATTAGGGCTCTAAAGTCACAGCAGTTACTTCTTTGTTCAAATTTAAGCCAATACTTTGCCCAGAGCAGTTTCTCCATAACATATGCACGCTGGCACCAAACCCCACTTGCAAAAGTCTTCAGAGGGAACACGAAATTACAACCTAAATCCATGGGAAGCCTTGGTAAAGACCTCTGTGAATGCTGATGCATAAACCCATATAGCACAGAAGAGAGTTATTGGGGCATTTTTCTTTCCCAAGGTAAGATGTCTACCTGAGCTAGTTACCCCAGAAATACCTCAAGCCATACATACCCTGCATTGACCCAGGAGTCACTGCAGGGAGTCCTTGGATGCTGGAGCCTGCCCCACAGGAGGGAGACATCGGAAAGACAGTATTGCAATAAGTACTGAGAGACAGGTAGAGGTGTCTCCATTTGAACAAAGAAAAATATAAAAGCCTCCAAACACCATAAAACTTACACAGAGTTTTCAGTATTCTGCCAGCTGTATAAGTTAGGAAGTGATTCCAGGTATCTCCATATTTGACAGTTTCTTATATATGTTTCTTCTTCTTTTGACTCTACAAACTTCACAGTCTGGCATACCAGGCATAAAAGTAAAGATTCTTTATGCAGAATAAAGTTGTATTGTGTAGAATAAAGGCAGATGTATTGTGCCTTTACCATCAAACAAATTGAATATATCTGTTGCAAACCCAGAAACCGTGGAAGAAAAAAGTTCAGGGCAAAAGCATATTAAATTTTTCTATGACTGTACTGCCTGAAATTGTATATACCTGTAAACTATATATATAGATAGATAGATATATGTAGTCCAAGAATATTTGAAGTTTCAGTAAAACTATGGCCAAAACTCAGAACCCTCTTCCACTGCACGGAGGCCTTGCAGTTTCTCTGCATGTGCTGAAAAGATCCAGTGACAGCTGGCAAGGTCATTGTAAATGAGGGAAAAAGAGAGTCTTGTCTCCATTACCAAATGGCAGCAACTAATCACTGTCACATCCTGATGTGGTTCAGGACTGTCCACAGGTTTATTGTGGCCATTAACCTATTCAAATATTCTACTTGAGGAGAAAAAAAAGTCTGGGGCCCAGTCTGGACCCTTAGATCTTCTGCAGCAATTTTAACAAAGCTACCGTAAACCATCACCACATCAGATCACATCTATACAATACAGATACAGTGACGCAAATTAGAGCTTGAATATACAGTATATTACTGTCTCCAGCCCTCACACATGATTTTTTTTTTTTTTTAGCCTGTGAGCAATGCAAAATAGCTTTTGCAGCTTGTGCTGAAAGTCGAGTCCTCTGGTATTTACTGCGCGGCCAAGGGATCTCACCAGGTAGTGTCTGAGGCTCTGCAAACTCACACTCCACTCTGCCCCACAGCAATCTGCTCATGCCACCACACTTTCAGGGTGATAGTAATTTATGGCCACCTCCCTGTAGTGCAAATAATTACCCCAAAGCAGAGAAAGGGTAAAACAGACTGCAGGAAGGAAGGATAGGAATTGCCCTTTTCCTCCCATTTTGGAGTTAAGGTACTTTGTCTTGTATTTACATTATCTTAACAATAGGGGGATGTTTCTCACACTGATTTTCTTCTGCACTGTCAACATTGTTGAGAACTATACATAAGCAGTGAATAGTTTCTCTATCCACTACAGGTTATTTTAAGTGAGTCTCATGAAATCAAAAATGGGTTAAATTAAAGTTATACAGGTTTTTTATTGGTTTGGTCTTGGTATGATTTTTTCTTCTCAAGGAAATGAATTGCATGAATGTAAGACAAAACAATACTCCACAGGCCATATGCCTACACTGCATGAGGCTGACACTCTTCACACATTACATGCAGCCACTACCGTACCAAGAATGAAACCATATCTAGGAACCAGACAGAGAGCAGGACAACTCATGAGAGAACATCACACAAAACTTTAGACACAGAAAAGTTCCTAACACTGTTTAATCAACACTCTGTGATGGTCAGACACAGTGGGAAGTCTCTGCACCTTTGCAGTCCATTAGAAAACCCAGTTTATCCTCAAGGATAACTCAGGAAAGGACGAAGGTTATAACACAAAACTGAGTTTCAGAAACTGTGTTTTAAAATTGCCTTGGGCAAGGCCCTCTGAGATGCCTTTGGAGATGGCATTAGGTTTGCCTGATAACACACCTGTAAGTGCAGATGTACCCCCCAGCTGAGCCAACCACTGAGCTCAGATACTTGGAGGGGGCCAGAAGGGGAATCAACACATGGTAACCTCTTGGGTGAGTTTATTCAGCCTCCCAAGCAGTCTCTCCTGTCATACCACCAGCACTACCTAAAGTACCTGATGAACATCCAGGTGATATATGTTCACACATTCTTCACAGGGACTTTCAGCTCTTGAAGTAACACTGAGATCATTTACCCCAAGGAACCTTAGTGCCTTAGTTTGCCCTCCCAACAACTACACAGCTGAAGCCATGCTCCTCATGGAGTCTGGACCTCATATCTCTATCTCACCTGTCTAAAACTGTCTTTGTGATGCACCTCACACTGGAAACTAGAGAAGAAAAATGCTACTTTAGATGCCTGTCTAGTGTATGATCACTTTAAAAGCTCAGTGTCACTGTAAATTTTTATGGTATCTAATTCTGTAAAGGTGTGGTCTCAGATGAGCTTCCTAGGTGATTGTCTAGCAATTGTTAAAATAGTGATCTTTTGCAATAACCAAAGTAGCTATCTCATCAACAAATGCAGACCCTCATGCTCTTCTTAAGTTGATGTCTTGGAAAAGTTTTCAGCATAGAAGAATTTCCCAGGAAAACATTCATGCAAATCTAAGTAATACTCACTTTCTTCTAAAATGAGCAAGTTAAAGAAATAGATGCAAATAATTTATCAGTGTATGAACCCACACTCTCCTGCATGATATGCAGTATATTGCAGACACTTAACACATCTGCCGCTCTACAGCAGCATTTTATTTAGCGCTCTGGAAGTACAAATGCTTCCCCACTAGTGGAACCACACAGTTTCCAAAAGCTGTCTTCCATTGAGAGGACAATTGTTTTCTATAGAGATGAGAAACAAATACCCATGACCCACGTCACCTTGCCCCAGCAGGCTTTTGCTGCGGCTTCCTCTGTGCAAATACAACAAAGTCTGGCAGCAGTCAATCCTGCCAGCCCACACTGAGCCACCACAGAGTGCGTAGCTATTTACCCTTCCTATTAATCTGTCAGTGTTCTAGTCAAACATGTAAAACAATATGGTGTGTGCATATCTTGACTTGTCATTGCTAAGTTACTGAGGAGCAACATGAATGAGTGGAAAACCACGCAACAAATTATAACATTAGATTTTTAAAGTATGGAATATTGGAGTTTTCAATTGTCAGCACGAAAGGAGCAGCCATGGTGTTCGTAGCATGATGACAATAATGCAAAAGCCAGAAACTATAGCCAGTGTGCCTCTTTCAGCTTACAATAAATGGGTCCTATTTGTTTTGCTTAGATGCAGATTTAATCCCAACTCTTTCACAGGCTCACTGCTCTGTGCAGCCAGGAAACAATTAGGAAACCTGGGATCCTGTCCCTCACTTTACTTCACACAATCAGACTGCTGCTGCAGTGCAGAAACCAATGACTGCAGTCACGAGGAATGTGGTAGGGCTATATTTTGAAATATTTGGAAGTTAAAATACTGTTTAATTACAAACCCTTTTAGAGAAACCCTGTTGAATCTAAAAGCTGTGTAGTGGATAATGCCATAGCATCCACTGCAGCAGTCCTCACTCAGATATATTCAGGTAATTGGTGGTAATCCTTGCCCAGGAGAGCACCTTTAAGAACAAGTCAGTACATGCTGAGCCAAACACCCTGCTTGCCCTTCTCAAAGTAATAATCTTATTTGATGATGCTTGAAGGCCCTATTAGAGCTGGAAATTCACACTGCCTGCTATCTCTTTAATCCATTTCCTTGTCATGAATAAAAGGAAGAGTGTGCATATGAGAAAGCAGAAACAGAGGATATAGGTCAAAGAGTATATTCTGAGTGTCAGGAAGACTTTATCTCAAAAAGAATAGTCTTTCCACAGTCAGCAAACTCCCCAGAGCCAAAGAGAACTGCAAAAAAGCATGACTACAGACATTACAAAACTAAATGACAAAGTGCAAATAATAGTATTTAGACATTTTCAAAAACCTTGACTCATTCTTTGCTTTATGGTCAGGAGTTCTACTTTGGCACTGCTGGAAGAGAAGATACATTTTGCATACATGCAAAAGAACATATATAAATATACATGTCTGAAGGCATTTATATATATACACCAAATTATACCAAGCAATTCATAATGAGCAAAGGCACATTACAGACTCACTGCTGCAACCACTTCAATAGTTTTATACTTTTAGTCCCATCAGCTTCAGTAATACTATTTATGTATGAAAGTATTCAGATGGATAATCCTGAAAGGTTTTGGCCTCATGGCCAGTCTTGATTGGTATTAGCAGAACTATACAAAGCTGTAAAGAATTCCTGGATAAGGCTGCAGATTAGTGATTTACAAAGTGATAAATTGCAAGAATTAATTATGTTGTAATTGTCCTAGCCAATACCCATTTGAATATGAGGTTCATTGCCTGATCAACTTCAAGTTGACCAAAATAGGCCATAGTATACATCTCTTTGGACTTCTGAAAGATGAATAGTCCAGAGATGTCCAAAAAACTGTCTGGAACAGATCCAAAGGCAAAGAAAATATCTTAATCTCAGTCCATGGTCAAGCAACAACTAACGAAGCATACAGAAAGCAGATCTGCCCCACACAACCAAGCTATCAGTCTCAAGTTCTCACAGGAAAAATATCACCCTTCCAGTAAATCCCTGCTGGCCACACTGAACTTATTTAACCTCATTATCACAAAGGACAGGTAAGCACATCAGCATTTCAAAAGGAATTGGAGAACCACGGTTTTGCCAGAAACATAATTAAGGTGCTAAAATCCCTGACTGCACGTGGCACTGTAATGTCTTTAAACGTGCAAGGAAATGCCACTTATTCCCAACCCTGTTCTGACAAAGCCCATGGAGACTGGGAACAGCAATAGCTCACCTGTCCCATCTGCTGCTGCATGCTGAGGTCTGCATGTTATCACCAGCACACCAAGACAGAATCAAGTTTTAACAAAATATCCCAAAGTTTGTCCTAAACAAAAAATTTTGGTTATGCTTTAGCCAAAGATTGCTGTTTAACTCAGGGAAATTAATGCAGGTTCAGATTCTAAGAACACATGCATGTACATTTGATTTAAAATTCCTAGATGTAATACACTTACTGTTCTGATAAGGCTTGCCCAAAGGGGTAAAAACTCACAGAATCAGACAAGTATGCCCCTGCACAGCAATTTCAATGAAGTTTTAAGTGAGCCAAAGCCCACCGAGGTCAACAGAAAGATTCATTGTCTTTGACTCAACTCTACAGTTAAGGTCTCTCTAAGGAGTAAAAAGCCATTTCTTCCAGTCATCTTAATACAAAAGATAACTACTAGAAAAGTAGGAGTTTTTCAGCAGGAAACAATGTTTTGAACTACAGTACTTTAAACTGCAGCTTTAATAAGACATACTAGACCCCTACAAGACTAAATTGCAGCTTTAGAATTTTCATACTAAATTCTTCTTGTGCAAGTATCTTCAGGGTTCTTAGACATCTGAAAGGTTTCCAACTATCTTTAAAAAAAAAAAAAGTGTTCTTTTTTTAATAAAGCATATTCAAATTGTTTAGGGAATAGAGAAGATTATTTCATTTCTTAAGACAAAGTAGATCGTATTGCTCAGTTCATCTTTTACCATGAGTGGCTTCCAATTTGTTCCAATTTGCAGGAAAGTTGTACAAAGGAGCTGCAGGTCTCAGGCTAATGATCTTGAACAGCCAAGCATTCTTTTACTTCTGTGGATCCCTCAGAAAGGCGACTCTCTATCAAGTAATACCTTAAACTGGTATTTGTGTACCAGTTAAAAAAGTCATGCTTCAGTCCAGAGACTCCCAAATGAAACAAGATGTGACAGTTCAAGGCACTGAGGAGTGTCATAGGAGAGATGGGTGACCATGCTCTCATTTCCCCGCCTTTGATTAATTCCCTAGCCAAGATATCAGATCACTTTCTAAATGAAACATGCAGCAATTTTCTCTGGTTCAAATATACTATATTTCAATCGGTCAACAAAGTTGCCTGCCTAGTTATATTGATAATTGAAAAGAGGTAGGAAGAGGTAGGATGACGTTTGGGGTCAACTGAGGAGACTTCTTTTTTCTTTTTTTTTTTTAACAAAGTTTTTAACAACAGAATTAATCAAGACAGAGAATTATGGCTTTTTATAATTTACCAAAGTAAGACACATTTTAGTAAATTTAAGATTGCAGAGTAAAAAGAAAACATACCAAGGGAAATGTGGACTCTTAAGGAATTGAATCCAAAAGGAAAAACTGGGAAGAGAAAAGGGAAATGGTGAAGGATATAGAGAATCATAATAAGATATATCAATTTGCTCAAATTGCAAGACAGTCTGCTTCATACAAAATTTTAATTTTATGAAATAATGAACCACTTTAACTGTTCTGGAGGGAGAAGAGGTTTCTCTATGGGTAGAGCTCTCCTGGCTGCTAATGAGGATCTTCATTACAGGTTTTGAAAGAAAATAACTACCTATTCTGAAATGGATGGGGCTGTTTACCCCAAGAAGTATTGGGGACCTGGCTCACACTATAGCTACTGGAATGAGGAATCTTGGAGTGCAGAGATGTCTACTTCACCAACCTGAAGTCAGTGAAGCTAGGGAGCCTTTTTATATGTCCTCTTAATCATATTTTGTTACTTTATTCCAACATAGAAGAGGAAGAGAAAAGCTTTTTTAACAATCTAATAATATTTAACTAGTGTCTAGTACCAAGTCTGGACTGTAATACTGAGCCCCCTTAGGCCAGGTTGTATATGTAAGGATGCTCCCAGGACTTCAGCTCAGGTCCTTACTTCACAGACTGTGGGGATTTGGTGGCCATTTCAGAAGGAATAATAGAGTCTTAGTTCCTGCAGCACTGTTGAAGAGAATACTGATACCCTGCCAGATTACTAGGTTGATCTTTCCATTTCTCTTTTCACCTCATTTCTCTTTCCCAAGCTTAGCATCCTCTAAATTCTGGCATTTGTATTCAGTAATATTTCTGGGGCTTCTCTAAACTCCATAGTCTCAGATGAGTTAAAAAGCCCACCATTGTAAACAATTGTGACATGCAGTGTAACTTGAATACAATATCTTGCCTCGCTATTTATATATATTTTTTTGTTTGTGTCTTTTACAGCTCCCTCTTTGAAAACTACAGGTGTTTGCAGGGATAATGCCCCCGATGCTGTAGAAAAGAGTTTATTGTGAGCAGCCTTTTCTTTGCCACTTGTCCTGAACCTGTTCGCAAAGTGCTACATGCGTTCTACCGATCACCATAAAAATCAAGGAACAAGAAGTCCTCTGTAAGCCTGCCCAGCAGCACCACTATGACATTGGTTGCGACAGCTTTGTGACCCTGCATTGTTTTCCATTCATTCACAAGCTTCTTTCTTTGCTTTTCTTTTTTTTCTTTTTTTTTTTTCTCCACTCCTTTGGGAAAAAAAAAAAAGGGAGGGGTGAGCTTTTATAGGCATTTTTATCTACTGTAAAAAAAAATGTGTGTGTGTGCTGCCATAATAGATTAAAAAAAAGCCAAACAAAGAAACCCCCACTATGTGATAGCTACTTTAGAGAACACTGCGTGGAGTTACAGTAGTTATAGTTTCAAAAACCACCTGCAAACGAGTGCAGATACCATAGCAAACTGCCCTTAGGATTTCTTTTTTCTTTTTCCTTACATGCTCCTTCTTTTTCTTCTTTTTTTTTTTTAAAGTTCCCTCTTGCCATTCTAAGCCTGCCATCAGTAATGAATTTATGTGACAGCTATGAAGTAGTATTAAAATTGTGAATAGTGGCTAACAGTGCTCAGGCCCTCAGTGTTAGCATCTTCACACAGTGGTGAATGCAGGGCTGAGGCTGCTGAAAGGGAGGGGAGAGAGGGGCGTGGGTGGGCAGGCAGGCAGGCAGAGGGCCTGGGTTTTCTCTCTTGTTTATCTGTACACCAGTGTCTGAGGGGGGGCATATGATGGAAGGAGCAAGATGCAAGCTCCAGGGCTTCTCCTTGTCAAAGGCACCAGCTTTTGCTTTCATTTAAACACGTTTGAGCAAACTGAGGGAGTTGTGGCCACAGGCAGGTACAGGAGAGGGCACACACCCGACAGGGCAGGTGGGAGCAAATTACTTATCTCCTCAGCCTGTTTTCTGCACTCATGCACACAAACAAGGTTCAGGGGGCAAAAGGAAGAGGAAGAGAGAGGTGAGTCAGTGAAGGATGTGTGCCTCCGTGGGTCGGGCTGGGGAAGGGGGCAGAGGGACCTCGCAGTCTCCTCACCCCTATGCTGAATGGGAAAGAGGGCAGGATGGAGAGGGGTGCAAGGTGGGACAGGGCTAAAGGGTCTTGGGGAGTAGGGGAGGTGGCTGCATCTAGAGAAGGGAAACGGTGAGCACTCTTTGATTCTCTCTGCTTGCAAAAGGATTTCAACAGGAGAGGAAGCAGGGCTGGAGTTGGGTGGGCAGGGCGAAGACTCAGACTCCTCTCTCCCCAGCAGCGCTGGCAGTCTGTGATGACGGGACAGGGGGCGACCCGGGGGAGAGGAGGGGGGAGATGTTATTAGCGGAGAAACCTCAAGACCGAAGTTGAAGCTGAAGAAGATAAAAGGAGCAATATGATCAATATGGTTTCATTGTTGAGCCCCGTTTACCTCGGCGGGAGACCATCTGCTCCCTGTCAATGCATCACCTGCTTGTCTGGGCTGTTGGCTGGGCAACGCGGGCGGGGGGATTAAGGGGGCAGGGAGAGTCGGGGGGCCCAGCCAGGGGCTCTCCCCTTGCCACCGGGGCAGGGGCTGGGGGAGGCTCACCCGGACTAGGTGGGAAGCCGAGCTCGGGGCTCTGCTATTTCCAGAGGAGGACATAAAACAAATGCAGTGTTTTTAGCCAGCGGGGCGGTTTCAGGAAGGCCCTTCCTGCCCCTGGAAGTCAGCATTTTGCTGCACGCGCTGGATTTAGGGATGCATGAATGAGCCTGCCACAATGGACACCAAGGGAAGAAAGGGCAGCCGAGGGGTCCCCACAAAGCCAGGCACATCACCACCGCAGTCACAGAAGGGAAACAAGGCACAATGCTCCCAAATCCTCCCCACCCTGAAAAAAAATTCGCTGTGAAAGAAGATATTGAAATAGAGCTAATATTTCACTAATCATTTTAATGCCACCACAAAATCAAGACATTTCCATAGGCTCAGTGTAAGGAGGGGGGAAAAAAAAACAAAAACAAAACAAAAACCCTAAGATGTTCTACAGCAGTGAATGCAAATAAGGTGTTGAGTCTGTGTGTGACCCAAAATATTTGATTTTTGGATAATTTTGAATATGTTTGATATTAAATACCATCCACTTAACAAGCAGATAAATAACAGCAGATAAATAACCAAAGCACTTAACCAATCCCTCAGAAACTGTAACAGAGACAAAATGCTGTGGGTGTGGAGTACCCTTGGTTTTGGGACGTGCATAAGGATGGGGCTACCTCCTGCTCCTCACTGCAGCCAGGTGCACCCCTGCACCAACCACAGGAGCATCTCTGCTCCTGCTGCATGAGCACACCGTTCTTTGCAATATATGATTGCACTGATTGGGGGGGACATTAGGTATCTATACATAGAACTTTGTTTACATATATATGCGTATGTTTGTGCCTATGCACTCCCACACACATCATCCTCTCGAGAGACATTGCATCTGCTTTATCCCACACTGCCAAAGCAGTGCCTGCTCTCTGTGTTTTACAGCTGTATTACAGCCAGCACCAATACCCACAGTGATCATGTTTGGGCATTTGGTTTCAAACCTCACCTGTGAAGCACATTCTCCCCAAAGCAGGCTGACGTTCTTCACCCAGGGGAATCATTGAAGATCCACAAGGAGTTACACTTCTAAGTCAACAACGTCAATATTTTGAGGCAACATCACACCTTACCACCTAATAAATAAATTCACAAAACCCTTGGCAAATCTTGGTGGTCTATTGAGTTTCTCATTAGCAATTTTTTAAACTATTCTAACCCAAAATAGGAGGTCCAGGCAAGGATGAGGGTTTATAAAGGGAGTGCTAAACTCTCACCCCTGCAGAGTTTTCTACACATCAGTCACCGGGGAGCAGATTCCTCAGATGAAAACCTGGAAATAACTTCCGTTAGAAAAAACTGTATTTGGATATTGTCGTGCACTGCAAAGCTATAACCAAGCAGACACAAGCAAGTACTGTTATTTAGAAGTACCTCTTCTTACACAGAGCAAGCCATTTTTCCACTGACTTTCTGAACACAAGCAGTAAATCCTTTTAGGTGTCACAGCTAATAGCCCTCACTCCTTGTCTGAATCAATAAGAAGAAACCAGACTCTTAAAGATGGATATTTTTTCCTCAGAATATTATTATTCTTTTACCTACCATGTAGTTCAGAGCAATGCACACAGAAGGAATATGGAATATTTGAATTCTGGATTTACCTTGCATTTTAAATTCTATATTTCTAAGCCAACAAAAGGTTACTGCATCAAGTGTACAATAAATGTGGAAGAAATGGGAAGAATCACTTCTAGGAAATAAAATCAATAGATGGATAACTAATACTGAAAAACAAAGGTAGAGCACACATCTCATGATGTTATATAAAGTACAATTTTTGCAATCTCCTTAACCAAATTATTGAGGAAAATGTTTATATGTCCAGTGCTAGCTTCTTTTCCTGTTTTTTCCAGAAAGAATATTTCAATTAATTCATTGCCTACAATTCAAGATGCAACACATCAGGACAAAAAAAAAAAAAACTAAAAAAATATCCTAGTTTAAATGAATAAAGGGCTTCTGTTATTTCTTCACTCTCTAATGTACAGATTCACAAAGGCATTTAAAAGACTCCATCCACTAAGATGTGATATCCTGAATGTCTTTTCCAGTCTGAACCTTGGAAGTCAGACATCAAGACCTATCCTGCACAAGGGGAGTAAAGGGAACATTTCTGTGCACTTGAGAAAATGGGCCATTCAGGTCAATGAACATCACTACAGATTACGTCATTAGCTTGTATTCCTCACACTTTTTTACTTCACAGGCTGTGCTGATACAGTGCATTTGAACTCACACAAGACATCTAATTTGGCAAACCAAGGCACCTTAAGGAAAACCTGCTTTGCAAGGAATGAACATGACATGCATTAGATAACATAAACAAAGATTCACTGTGTCAAACATAAGTGATCAAAGAATTCCCAGTTCAAAGCTGGAAGGGACCTTTTGAGATCACCTGGTCAAACCTCCTGCTTCAGCAGGGCCCAAGGAAGCAAGTTGCTCAGAAATTGTCCAGATGTGGTCTGGGTATTTTTACAGACAGAAACTCCACAGCCTCTCCTGGGTGACTCTCTCACAACAACAACAAAAAGTTACTGTCTTTCGTTCAGATGGAATTTCATGGGTTTCAGCTTGTACACATTGCCTCTTGTCCTGTCACCAGGATCAGCAGGACATCCTGCTGATAGCACCAGCTATCAAACTGGAATTATCCCATATTTCCTCCTAGAAATAGACTTGTTCACCTTTATCAGGAGTTTTACTGTTTGTACTAAATTAGAATTCAGGGCCCCATCTAACACCCGTTTCCCCTTGGGGAATTATATTATATTATTTTATGTTATCTTTATATTATATTATTTTATATTATTGTATTATTTGTATTATCAATCTCTGAAAAGAAGGGCAACTTCTGATCCAAACAAATTTGTATTAACTAAGCTAGTATACCTTAAAAAAAACCCAAAACAATAAATACTGAAATGGTAAACAGAAACAGATACAGGTAACATCGGTAAGATTTCTTAGTTGCTCTGGCCAGCTGTGTGCAGGCTGTGATGCATATGAATTATTTTAATGACCATTTGCTCTCAACTAGATTTTTAAAAAACAAAAAGGTGAGGGCAGACCAGAAAAAGCAGCAGCAACAGATAAAATGTGTCTAGGGACAGACAAATCATTTGTCACAACCAGCATCATTGAATAAAATGAAGGTGAGATAGAGTGTTTTTGAAAAGTAGCCTAGATACAGGAAATAGGGATGTTGCAGAAGAAAAAATGAAAATAAGAAGCAAAATCAGGATATTGAAGTATGGAGAAATTTGGAGAAAAGACTCCAAGATGATGGTGATATTCTCTATGCGATGCAACAGAAACACCTAGACAGGTACAATGGATGGGGCAGGCATTCAGGAAGTTACAGAAGTTAAACTGATCTGCAGGTGAGGGCCTGTGTGAAAGTTTCCACAGTGTGGATTAGTAAGAGTAGCCTGTCTCCATGAGACATAACAAAGAGAGAGACCAGATAGAGTTAGATATAACACCACAGTGAAGGACAAATCAAAAACAAAGTAAAGTCTGGAGGAATGTTTTGGCAGGATATTTTGTTAAACCACTCTAGCCATGGAGAGTAAGACTCTTCCTTACAAGTTGTGCTTAGTGCTTGGTCTGAGCAGAAGCAATCTGGCTGTACTAAAGCCATGCACGTGGTAGAAAGTTTCTCTAAATCTGGATTACTTTTCACCAAAGGAAAAGAAAGCCTTTCTTGTGGAGGTTGTATAGTCACACAGGTTTGCAGGAAGTACTTTCAGTTGGGATTCATTTGCCTATGAATATCACCATTTTATATATTATCGTCATTTTTTTTCTGACCCACATCATCCAAACCCCACATTCTATGCATGCAAAGAAAGGTAGCAAATTCTAGTGAGATCTCTAGAGATAGTCAGAGACTAGTAATAGTACATCCTTCATTCCTCTATTAATTGGAGCCTGAAAGAGCAGAGGCTTCAAAAAATCCTTCTTAGAATACATGAGGATCGAAACCCACTTTGTACCCTGTTGTGGTGATCAGTCTCTAGAGAAGAGAAACTTTATCAATCTTTCATACTTCCCAGGCTTCTGTCACCCTATATGCTATTTAGGATTTCCAAGCAAACCCACTGAACAACGTTTCACGGATATATTTGGCCATTTTATATTTTCAGTTGGTTTCTAGCAGATATCAGTTATCTGTAGGTTACATCCTTATTTGCTCTACCGTGGAATTGCTCTACTTAGAATGGGTCCACTGTGTTCACATCCAGGTGAAAATTAAGCAGTATTCACAAGTTAAAATACACCACTATGGTACTGTATGCAGTTCTGAAACTACAGGTCACAATAATAAATGAGTTTTTTGTTTGTTTTTTTTTTTAATCACAAGAATAAAAGATATAGTCCTGTACAACTCTTGTATGGAATAGGCTGTTCTTTATCTCAAAACTGATTCTATTTCCTCCACTATCATTTCTTGGAAGTTTATTGTTTGTAAGTTCCATACAACTATCTATACAATCAGTTGTAAATCCATGAAATGCCACAAAATGTCTTATCCAACCACCATATCACAAAAACATTGTATTATATTCTCATTTGCACTCAAAGGATCCATCCGTAAGTAATAGATAAAGTTCATAATACCAAAATTCGTGATACCAATGGCCTTCTTTTAATAGTTTAATTTCTAAAAATTAAGTGCTGAAAAGATAACAGCTTTTCCAGGTAGAAGATAACCTACAGTTCCTTGTGATAGATCTGTGGTGTCACTCTCTTATTGACTGTACTCTGTGGTCAAGGTTTCACTATATTTAATTTTTGTGGTGGAAAAAAGGAATAATAATTTTATATATGTGATGATTCAAAATGTACTAGGATATAGAGAGGGGAGCCCAGAATTTATTCTCCTTTTTGCAGAATTACCTATGGTTGGCAAGCAGAAAGCAGAGCGACCTCACATCCCCAAATAACTTTCGTCTAATCCCCCAGTGCTACCTCTGCTCAGGCTGGAGCCTCAAGAATGCAAAAATGGGATGATGTGAAGCTCTTTCACAGATGAAAGTCTGTCAGCACAGGTAAATAAAAATATTTGGTCTGAGTTCAGTCGTGAGGAAAAAATTACTTTGGAAGACATTGAGTCAGATAATTAGGTGGTAATGAATGCAGAACTGCACTTGGAATTCCACTTCAGCACACTGGGGGTGAGTATGGGCAGGATGCAGAGTGGGGTCTCTGCCGCTCCTGCCATGCATCACTGAGGCCATACACAGCATGGCCTTGACTTGATTATTGCTGCTCTCCAAGAGGTTGTCAAAATATGTAAACTGTCAGCAGGAGACACACTTTTAATAAAAATGCCTATTCTCCAGTGATATTTTTCAGTTATGAAAACAGCATCCTTTCACATAACATGTGCATGTGAGCAAGAGAGCATGTAAAACACCACAGCAGCATTCCCAAAGAACAGTATTTTCATTACAAGGAGGCAAATTGGATGTTTATGTAGACTAACGTGCTCCATGCTGTCTGTTACATGACAACGAGATGATTTATTGTGAACTGACAACTACACTGCATTTGCAACATGGGTAACCTGAAGTTTCATACTGTCAGTCAGTCCCTTGATTTTGTCAATTCATGTGTCTTAACTCATCATTTTAGGTGAGAACTTACAAGCCCAATTTTCAATATTGCTTGTTTGCGTGTGTGTGTCCACATCTGTGCGCGTTAGAGTGGATGACGACAGCAACACTAAGGTTTGAGATGCATCAAAACACCTTTAACACTCATTATGGCCCAGAACTCTGTGGATTCGCTCGAAAACATCTCCTTTTTTCTCTATGAAAAGAGGTGTAAATGGAGCCCAGCTGGTCCACAATACCTGCTAAAATAATCATGGAGGAACAGAGTTGATATAAGCATGTCTTGCATGTCCTATGTTCCATTTCAAAACCAACAAAAGCATTTTTAACAAATGTAAATTTCAATAACTTCTCTGAGATTTAGGACTCTACATTTCTCAGCTGCTTTAAAAATTGTGGTCACTGTCGGAGGGAGAGGAACAAGAACTAAGGAGTGTTACAGATTCAATGGACGTGAGAAGAGGATGAGGGCTGCCTCCTCCTAAGCAAAGATCAAGTACCATCTGCCCTTGCAAAGAAGGAATATAAATGCAGGTGAGTGTATAGATGAAATTGCATTAGAGGTCTAAATGTTGATGCCTAAAAGTTCTGAAGGGCTGGATAGGCACAGCTGTAGAGGAAGCTAGGAGCCCTTTTTCTGAGTACCTTGAACCACGGCACTTCAGTTCAAGAGCTTGGCATGGAGATTGAGGATTGTAGTGACTAGTGTGTACAGTCATTTCATCATGGGTGCAGAGGAAAACCAAGACAGCAAACACACACTGATCTTTACCAATTAACAGCTTTTCCCCCCTTAAAATATACCTTGTCAAAAGCATCTCCTAGACAGCTAAATACATAAGAATTATTTTGTTACTGCAGTCTATTAGTATGGTCTCTTTTTTTCTATACTCTTCTGCCTCCCGTGGTCACAGACCCAATAACAGTGCCAATGCTTCCATAACCAACCTTCTTTTTTTTTTTTTTTTGTTCTCTAATAAATTATCTTATTCAAAAACAGGCTTCCCCTGCATTGATCAATACTAGTGGGAAAAATAACAGTAGTCTTTTCAAGAATGACAAAGTAAAAAGGGAAAACATGACTCCACACAGTGCATCTTTCACAAATAGAAGTTAATTGATATATTTGCATTTGCAGGATTTATTTTTTATTACAGTTTATCTAGGATTTAATTTTAGATAGAGTCTTTGTCTCTTCCATAGTTTGTTTTCCTACCACTTTACTTTTCCATTGTGCATCATTCTACTCTGAAGTTTCCCCCACCTATCCCTTGTCTGCTCATTGTGTGGGTTTTTCTCCCCTGCATTGCCACAAATGTCATAGAACTATCAAAAGCCCATTTACTTTTTCTTTGCTATAAGAGAGATTTAAAATCCTGTAGAAAAATAAAGTGACAGCCAGGGAATCCTTTATATAGAAGGGAAGTGTTCCTCTAAAGTAGCACTGCCAAAAACTAAATGGGAAAAAAAAAGGAATGGCCATATTTTTTCCATGCCTTATATTTTGTTCCTACAAATAAACTGTCTCAATCTATGTTGACAAAGAGGTCGAGGACCACATCTTTGCACCTCAGAATCAAAGATCAAAACAAACCTGGCGATAGGTAACCATGCACTAGTATTTGTCTTCCTAAGTAGTTGGTTTGTATTTAAATTTATCATTTTCTAATGATTGCGGGCTGGTTTTGCTTTTTTTCTGCCCATGAAAATGCCTCGAGCAATTTTCTGTCAGGGTAACCTGTGACTAATATCACAAGCAGACTAAGATAAGTATTATGTTTAATTCCTCAGATGATGGAAATGTTTGAAAACATGGCAAAGAAAAAAAAATCACATTATACTGTCATGAGCAGGAAAGTCAAACACAGAAACAGCCAGAAGCCAGGCAGGCACCCATAGCAATGGTTTCTTCTCTTAGCTCAGCCAGCTGTCAGCAGCAAAAAAAGACTCAAGCTATTCTTCAGTGCTTTCCTTCATGAAGAAATATGAATGCTAATCAGGAGGCTGATAGACAAATTAATAGACAATGTCTATCAGAGCCCTAATTAGTACACATAACCCAGTAATTCTCTCTTTGTGAGACACTGCTTACCTCATTGTTTTGGGAATCATGCAGCAAGGAGACTCAATAGGTATTTTCAATCTTCTTTCAATCAGAAGGACTCTGATTTAACCTCTACCTTTTCTAATGGCTTTAGGTTTATCAGCCATAGTCCTGCCTCTGCCAATATGGTGATTTTGCACCAAGGTCCTCCTGCTCACCAGTGAGCAGCGTGGTACTTACTGGGACAGCATCTACAGGAGTGGTGGCAGTGGGCATCCACACTGGCCTCACCTCCCCTGGCTGCAGGGTTCTGCTTCTCACAAGCTGACCTCACTTCCCCCAACTTTGTACCCTTCCATCCTTGCCCTGCTTTTCGCTTCTTGTAGCAACTGTGCAGGTTTTATCCTCTTTGGGCTCTGACACTGAGATCTCTGTTTCTGTCTTTTTTTTTTCTGTCTTTCTTTTTTCTCTTGTTGTCCTGACTCTAGATCCAGCACAATCAGGTTTCAGGGAAATGTTGATCCTTTAATATAAACTTCATCCCATAAAGCGTAATTCTGTGGATTGGCAAAGTCTAGCTGTGCTGTTTGCCATTATTTCTGAATTGCTCACAATGTGAGGTGTTCAGCTCCGAGCTGCAGTTATGACCTAACCCTCAGAAGATTAGTTTCCTCCCATGATGACAAAAGATATAACCTCAGCTCACTCAAAAATGCTTCATCTTTCATTTTGGTTTCTGATATAGAATTAGTGCAACATTCCTCAGCACAGTTTCACACCTAGCCTGTCCTGCCAGATTTAACTATAACTACTGAGGCATACCAGAATATGAAGCTCACTACTGCCTGTAGAAATAATGAGACTTTTTTGCAGTCCTCTTTTACAAGCACACACGGCTTGCAAGCACAAAACAGTGGCCCATTTAAGGCTTCCCATACTTTGGAGAATTTCACTGCTGGCAGAGCATTTACTTGCTATTTTCTTAATCATAGAATCATAGAATTGACCAGGTTGGAAAAGACTTTTTATTTTTGGCACACTGTGGTGTTTGGGGATGTCACTCTGCACGAAGGAGCTTTGTTTTAGTCAGTCTGCCTCCTAATATTAAGGTACGCAATCTTTGTTATACCTGCCTTTTTTTTTTTCCTCAAGAATCTGCATCCTCAAAGGACTCCAAAATACCAGAACATCCATATGTACTCTGAGCTAGAGGCTGTCCTTCCCTACACAGAGAGGGGAGCATCTCTAGGAAACTTCACTGTCAACATGAAGTTCAAGTTCAGTGATTGACAGTGAGGCTGCCTCTACCCTGCAGGCAGTGGTTGCAGGTCACCATGGAGTTTGCTGCTAACTTGCTAATTCAGGCATTAAAACCACCCAGGCTTCAGCAACACAAAACACAATGCAAGCTCCAAAGTTCATAAAGAATCTGGATAAATGATCATTTCTTCAGTCATGCTGAGAGCACACTGCTAAGGCTACATGCCAGTGGTAACCATTGCAGCTGGCTGAGAGGCAGCTCCACTGTGTGTCCAGACGAGCATTCACACTGTTTCACCACAGTGTAGCCATACTAAACATCATCATATAAGGCTTCTAGTTTACTTATTTATAAAATCTCTATTTCCAGTCTTTCAGGAAAAAGAAAAACAAAAACAAAACAACAACCAAGACTGAAAGTATTCTTAAAAGCTTTTCTAAAATTCTTTTTTCATTTTTCAGTGGGATTCTGTTGCAAACTCGAATGTCATTCTTCAATTAAAAGCTGCATAATAACACATATACTGCAGGAGATTGCTGAAGGAGGTTTGGTTTCAGTGTTTCTTAACTCTTACACATCTTTTTCACAATGATAATGTTCTAAACATAATTCAATGTAGCATTTTAAAACAGCTTACAAAAATTAAGAACAGAAATATAAGTCCCAGAGGCAGTGGCACAATTATCTGATGAGCCATATCTTTGACACAGTATCCTGTATAATTTCTCCAGTTAAATTTTATGGGAAAGAGATAGCACAAAGAAGATAACTTCTTCTCATTACTGTCTCACATCAGTCTGAGAGAAAGACTCCACAAAGCTTTTTTCACCAGGACCATGTCACAAGTCAAAGGTCACAAAATATAGCCTCAAGCCGATATATAGAATCATAGAATCATTCAGGTTGGGAAATACCTTAAAGATCATCAAGTCAAGCCATAAATGTAGCACTGCCAAGTCCACCACTAAACTGTGTCCCTAAGCACCACATCTACATGTCTTTTAAGTACCTCTAGGGATGGTGACTCCATCACTTTCCTGGGCAGCTTGTTGTTATGCTTGACAACCCTTTCTATAAAGAAGTTTTTCCTGATACCCAACTTAAATCTTTCCTGGTGCAAATTGAGACTCTTTCCCCCTATCTTATCACTTGTTACTTGAGAAAGTTCCTCTTCACGTCCTTCCTTTGCTCTCTCCAGTCCTTCCACCTTCCCCAGCTGGTCTCCTGCCCTGTCTCCTCTCCTCTCTGTGTCTCTGGGGCTGAGAACAGGTATCAGACTGGCCTGACCCAGCATCACAGCCCCTTTGGAAGAGACTTTGCAGAAATGCCACCTAACAGGAGATGAGGAGGCAGCAGGTACATGAAAGAGACAACTTTTGGTCTAGAAGATCTTAGCCCTATTTTGCTCCCATTAAAGTTATTCAGGATTAAAACAGACAACATCAGTGGCTACCACATTAGGCTCCAGCATGTTCAATTAACAGAAACAATTCCATGATACAGAAAGATACTTATCTACCCCCATTTGCCTTTCAAAGAGGACTCTTCTCTGTGGACTTCATGTCAGTCTTCATGTTCCAACATATTTCTCACATGCTACCATGCTACATTGGGTTATTCACATTAGCCAGTGCCACAGACATCTAAGTGTTCTCCATTCCCTGTTGTTGGTTCACCTAGTTTCATCAGCCCAGGTTAAGAATACAAACATTATATATATAATTCACGTTGCTGTCTAAATTTAAGCCATATTAGACTTTACAGTAGGGGCCATATTCTACACTCAGCAGGCTCTGCCTAGTCCCAGTGTCCATGGGGTGGTACACAAGTGAAAACACATCTTTTCCCTAACTATATTAAAACTCAAAAAATCAGCCAAGCTAATCCAGTCCTATTTGATGTTCAGCTTGCAAGCAATAAATTACTCCCTTTTCTAAAAAGTCACACAAGACTATGCATAATCAGGTGGGTTTTAGTAACAGTGCAATGTTCTGGTAAGTTAAGTACACATGAAAAAGAAGATAGCACTTTTTAAATAATTTTTCAGTGAATTGGGTACAATTTACCCAAAGTACAACCTCAGCATTTGCAGATGATAAGATTTGTAGTTCATTTATAAAATTCATCTTTTCATGTATGTTAATTACTGAAACACTGAGGATAGAAGTATGTCTAAGAATGCTTTGCTAATGATCTAGAACTGTTTTTTTCTTTAATGCTTCCCTCTCTAATTCTAAATTCTGCATGAAATGGGCATAGAGATGGTTCTATATACCTTTTTTTTAAAAATGAAGATATTTCAAATTACTTAGTTCTAGTCAACTTCTCTGGATGATAGTATGGAAAACAAACATGTTTCATCTAAACAATGGACTACCACATTTATATCTAATCCTGCTCTTGTCTGTGCTAACATAAATCAGGACAATAACTAAAGCCAATAGGATGACATGGGGTCAAACCAGTTTGAAATCTGAATGAAGACCACACACTTTTCATCCTTTAGAAACACTCATACCATTTTGCTGTTGCTTCTCTTAACTAGGCTTTGCTTTCTGTTTTTACATACCAAGCATAAGACCAGCACACAGACATTCATGCATTTAAACTGAAATGTAACAAAAGTAAATTCAATTACATGCCCCTCTCGGAGATTGTCAGACGAGCTATAAACTTTCTGATGTATTTCCTTTAAAGATACACAGGATTATTTAAAAAAGCAGTTTTGATGCACTTTGAAAATTGCTGTTATAAAACTCTTGATCTGGTTATTTTTCACTGCATGGTGAGCCTAGAAAGCTTTCTCAGCTTGACCAAGGAATTAGGGGAAGAGATCCTTCAGTCTCTGACAGCAAAACAGGATATTCATTGACTCAACAGAAGGGACACCATCCAAAAGTTCACAGAATTCTGTGAATCAATGGTGATTTGGACCTGGGGTGGGTAAAAAAGGAAAAAGATGATTCCAGAAATAGTTTCTCATCCAGAAAGGCAACAGAATCATGAGACAAGGAAAGCAGCTCTTCATCTTGCACTCATTGACATCTAAGAAGCACTGATTAATATTGTATTTTGGGGTCCAAGGCAGTGCATCCATACTACATAATTAAATATATTTCACGTTTTAATATATATGTTTTGTTGCAGTGGCCTTTTCTTCCATTTTTTTTTTCTGCATACTTTGCACTTTGATATTTAAATGCAGGTGAAAAATGCTGAAAGAAAACATTCAGTTTTGAGATGATGTGTTTCTCTGTATCATTCGAACTGCCACAGAAAATTTTATTTAGGGGTTTTTTCTTTGTTATATTTTCTCAGTTTTTCCTAATTAACTGTATGCTTTGTTTCAAATATTCTTCCCTTTTATTTTAAATACCAGAGCTCATATCTTAGTCTGTTTGTGGCACACAGACTCCTTCTGCATCCTCAGATGGGAGTTTGTCGTGCCCTTCAACTGCTCATAGTTCCTTTTAAACAGTAGCTTTGTCCTCTCCAGTTTGAGATAAAAATCCTTAAAATCAAAGGCTACTAGTTAGAAGAGCCTGCATTTGAAGTGCCTTGAAGTCTTTGGTTTTTCTTTCATTTCTGTGGGCCTCGGATCAGCCTGTACAGTTTTCTTTGTTCATTTATAAGCACAAAGAGGAGATTCTCTTTCATTTATCAGAACCGTAGCCACTCAGATAAAAAAGACATTTTTTTATAAGGCATGTTATGGAGTTATTTAATTATCTTATAAGTGGAAAGCTCGTTATGTGTCTCCTTTTAGACCCCTGCTAAGGACCTAGCAGGACTAGCCCACGCACAGAGACAGGGCTTGTCTGGCTGGTAAGCTGAGCCCATGTCTGCAGAGGACTCAGACTCACTCGAGCATGTTGGCAGAGCGAAGCCAAGCACGAGCCTGAGGTGGCTTGCCAAAGCCAATGGGGTAAATCAGAAGCTGGGCTTGGCCCCACACGTCTGTGCTGGAATCTGAGCTGTCACCGCCACATGGAGCCGGGATTGACTTATTAAGAGTTTGACGAGAGGCACTTGGTATTCCACGAGGAAGGCGGCCTTTGCATGTGCGTTGGGAATGAAGGAGTTATGGCGTTTCTATGGGTCCTGCAAGCCTTTTATTTCATTCAGCTCTCCGCTGCTGCACAGCATGAACTGACTGAGCCCCAGAAGAGGTTAACGAGCACAACAGCCATCATTTGTGAGGAGTGGGAAAGAGCCATGTGCTGCACCAGCTTCTTTTCAAGGCTTCTGATTTTTTTTTGTCTTCACACTGGCACAAGGGCAAGCACCCAGCCTAGCTTGTCTTGAGGAGCTTGGCAGCATTTTCCTCTCCTGGCAAACCTGATGAAGCCAAATAAAGTAATCTGTGCATTGTCTATTCCTTCGCTTGGGTGACTTTTAAGTTGAGGAAAAAGGGAGTAGGGGGGCGATAAGACTTTTGGATTTGGGGCCCTGTTACTGCTCATACTATGAGCATCTTGCATGGGACAAACTAACTGAACTTGTCTATTGAAATACCAATTATTAAGTAGAAATTATTTTTTTTGAGACAGCTACTTCTCCACCATCCACCCTCCCTCTTTTCTGAAACCATCATTGCATAGATTTATTCTATTCAGCTCTCACATTAGCAGATGTGAATGAGGGAATCTGACTGAGCCTGTCAAGGCAAAGAAAGCCATGAAAGAAAAGAGAGAAGAAACATTACACAACTATAATGGCAGCCACAATGGAAATATGCTGGCGTGAAAGCAATTAATGCAATCGGTGCTCTAAGTTCACGGCTTACTCCAAAACCAAGCAGCCCCTGGAAGTAATGTAAGGGACAAACCCTGAGCCACTGAGGAAAGCACAAGTAAAAAGGCTCTGCTGCGCATACAAAGCTGCTCCAGGAAAGGGCTTTAGCAAAGGACTTCTCTGCCATAAACTGCTGCAAAGGCTGCTACATGCCGGAGACCCACTTGGGGACCAGAACACGGCCAGGGTAATGTACCTCGAGGCTGTGCCTTGTTGATGTGTGTGGACCCTTGAGCTGACCTGAGCAGCCTTCCTCTCTGCCATCCGAGGATCCAAACTCTTCCTGTTCCCAGTGGAACAAAAAGCCAAAATCCTGAAAAGGTTTGCAAATCAATAGCCACGGGGAGAGAAAGAAGGGGAGGTTCAGATGAAATGTTTTCTTTTTATAATCTCAATTGTGCCAAAGTAGAAAAACAAAAATTTCATCTAGAAAACGCTGAAATATGCAGTTTCCAGAATTTGTCTTTTCCTGAAAACAATCTTTGCTGTAACTAAGTTTCATCCCACAAGGAAGAAGAAAGAATTTTTTTTGGCAGAATCTAACTAGCTCTGTTACAAGTATACCCATCTACAGCTGACTTCAGGTGTCCCTCATAGCACTTATGAGTCACACAGGACTAGTAGTAAAGTACAACATTTGAACAGCAGAAGTGCTGGTTTTCTGTAGCTTATTGCCACTAATGACACATGGGAGCAGAAGCAATCATTAGACCCAAAAAGTGAAGTATTACAGAGCATGCAACACCTTACTATCTTATATGGAAGCAGGTCTGAAACAGGATTAAAATCCATAAGCTAATTTGGATATTTTTACCTTCCAGGACTAATACAAACAAGACAAAGGAACACAAGGGAGAGAAGTGGAAGTTTTCCTCTCTGAGCTGTTACGATGTAGGAAGAGGTAAGAAGAGAAACTTTCTGCTGATCTCAGCGGTCAGACACGTGACCATCTAAGTCACCCCCCATCTTGTGGGCCTGGAGGGCAGAGATCAGGCATGCCACGGAAGTTGTTAAGGCTCCCACTGAGCACTCCCAAAGATTTCTCCCACACATCTCCTCCATTTCCAGGAGCACCCTGAGAGGACAATGATTTTTACCCTTTGAGGCAGCTTGATTTAATGTCTTCTCCACAAATATAGGGGCTTTCTTCAACCTGCTTCACAGTAACAGTAGCACTTTGACTCAGTTGTCACTGGATCTACTATCTGGTATGGACATGTGTATAATTATTCAAGAGGACATCCAATGAATGTAGCTAGTTCCTGCTCTCTTTGCTCACATCAGGATTTACTTTTGAAAGAATTCAATCTGAATTATAGGTTAGATAGATTAATTTTTTTTTCTATTATCTACAAAAGGACTTTTTATTTTCTAAAATTATATTTGTATATATTATACGATAGGTTTCTATCTGTCTCCCCACATTGTACCATCTCATTCACATCTTTTTTTCTTTTAATTCAGCCATAAAACAACAGTACATAAATTTTAGTTCTATTTATAACTTATCTCCTTGTATAAATAGAAATGATCCCTCAAAACACAAAGGAGATTCATCAGCACATTTTTCCTTTCTTTCTTTCTTTTTAGAATCACTTCTTTCCTTTGTAGTTATAAATGAGGCTTCTTTTCCTCCTTTTTGTGAAGTCTAGGGTAGCTATCAGTCACTGCTGTAGGTCACAAACTTGTTACACACTATGGTGATAAATCACTGTCAGGAGGCATCTACTGTAGAGCTAAACAGGGCTCTGCCCAACGTTATTGAAACAACACATTCAAGTGGACCTGAAGTGTCTCACTTCACCTGAAAATCCTCAAATCCACACAGTTATTTTCCAGAAGAGTCCCCAGCAGGTCTTTTCTGTCTTCTGTTTTCCAGGGGAGGTGCATGTTTCCACTGAATTCTGTAGAAACCTGGGTGCTCCAGGGCAGTCACTCTCAGAGCATGGAGCTGGAAGATCTTGGGGGCTGCTTTGGCATTCCAGGTCCCAAAGAAACAGTTAATGAACCAGAGGGAAAGGAAGAGAAGAAGCAGGAGGCAGTAGGTGACACGTAAAATCTGGCCATGAAGAAAAGGGGCTGAACAATAGTTTTACTGTTATAGAAAATAAATGACTTTAGAGTCAGTGCAAAAGGACAGCACTATCAACAAACTCAGATTGTTAGGAGAAGGTTTGACAAATGCCAAAAAATAAATCAGATATCAAGTGTCATACACCAACTTTCAAATCGGAGTTCAAGCCTCAGACTGTGGAATTAGTTTGTATCTCAAATTTTAATTTCAAAAGGACAAAACTATATATACATTATCCAGTTACCTTCTTGCGCCACTTCATATGCAGTCCCTAAGGCGGTACTTAAGATATCCAAAAGAACATATTTTCTCTGCTCCTTTTTTGTTCAAAATAGAGTAGACAACATAAACAAGATGTTATAAGCCCACTATGCTAATTAGATTATTATTAGAATGCACAACTTCTGACTATTTGACAAAAAAAGCAGGGAAAATGAGGAGAGCAGCGGCAAGCGGCGGTGTTTGCCAGCTCTCTATTATGACAGGGTGTAAATAGAGGTTAGGCTCATGCCTCTGTCTGCGAGGGGGTCACATCAAACCGCTTTCACCCCACAGGCAAGGTGAAAACAAGACCACACAGACAAAGAGGAATTGAGCTTCAGCTGGCATGACTGGAACCAATGCCAGTCAAAGAGTTCATTGAACAGTTCAATCATTTATCTTGACAGGATATGATTCTTTTCAGGCTCCTTCTAGCACTCAGGCACAGCCAGCTTCTTAAAAACTGACACAGGATTTAATAGCTCTAATGATCCAAATGAATATTTAGTCTAGAAAATTAACTTTTGATAACAGTGGCTGATATACCCTCTTATGGCATACTGTGTTTATCAAATGTTACGGTAATTCATCACCGGGGAAAACAGAATGTTAGCTTTTATGGACAGACTCCAGTACTTGTTTTAAATGGAAGTTTAGAGAGGGATTTACAGTGGTCCATACCACACAGGTTGCCAGAGGATGAATTTGACGTCCTTGAAGCCAACACACATACCTCTGTCACTCCAGAGGAGGCAACAGTGCCGGTGGACCTCCCATTCAGCAGAGTATGAACCATATTTGAAGCATTCGTCTGGCTTAGTCTGAGTTCCAAACCTGAAACTGCCAGAGAATTTTCACATTCTCATGAATTACTGACATGTTTTAATACCTCCAACACAGGAAAACCAGAACTTAAATACAGAAGATTTAGACAAAACTGAAATCAGACAGTAGCATGTCCCAGTTTTCTTGTAGCTTTGGCCTGACTGAGTCATTTCCATGTAGCTTTGGCCTAACTGAGTAATTTCCATTTTTCACAAGAGTTTTGCTGAAAGATGTTCAAAATAGAGTACTGGAATAAAAGCATGTAAATTTGTAACATGCCAATCCATCCTATGCTGCATCACAGCACTGTGCTGCTGTTTTGATTTACTGTTGATTTTCAGAGGAATGAATCCAACACTAATTACTGTAGAAGTCCTACCTATGACATCTCTAGGCCAACTGGCTGGAGCCAACAACATATTCTTCCTTTGTAAATCACTCCTTTTCTTACAGCTAGATGGCTCTTTTTCTTAGCTGTTCTTGAATGAATTTTGGAAATACCTCCTTAAGTCACAAATCAGTTTTTCTCTCCTTGTTCTGAAAACATTTTAGTTATAATCAGGTGTAATTTCTCTACTCTGCTGCCATGAAACCACGAAACCACCTTTTGGGCTGCAACGAATGTGGTATCCAATCTACCTCATAAGTTCAGCTTTGGCATTATTAGCATCTCTCTGATAACAACCCAAAATCAGGTGATTTAAGTGAAACATTCCATCTTGTTCAGTCATAATTCAAGCACACACCCAAGCCAAAATGTGCAAAAGGGCTAAAGCCCCAAAGACCAACATGGGCAGAAGTTACAGACCAGTCCCCACAATCCACCCTAAGCCCTCCAGTACAACACTTAGTCCCACTCATAACTATTCATACAACTGTAGCAGACGCTTTTGAAAGATACCTAAAAATCTCCCTTCACTGCTTGGTGACTCCAGCTCACTCCAGTAGGTTCTTATCTGGACTAATTGCCTCAACCATAAAAAAAATCCATTGTTTTTCTCTTCTGAAATTCTCTAGCTGTGCTTTCCTACTACGTCACTGTCTTAATTATAGAGATACTAGCTAGCATTTTTGCTGTTAGTTACCTCTTGGCTTTGTGTAATTAAACACTTAGCCTCATTAATCTCTTACACAAGCCCAGATTTTTCAAGAGCTTTGTTTTAACACTATGACATTGACATTACTTCATTGTGGCAATTAATTTCTAACATAAATAAAAGATAAACTTGTGTTATTGCCTATGTGTTCATGTCAGAATTCATAATTCCCAGTGCTCATAATAGAAACAGGCAAAATATTTGACTGATAATTTTGGACCAACAGCATCAATATGAAAGTTTTCATGAAAAATCTTAATTATGCTTTATATTCCTAAAAGAAAAAAAAAATAATTAAAAACATTCTGTTTCCTGTAAATTTTCCATGGTGTTTAGATAAAGAAATGCTTTCTACCAGACAATTAGAGAGATACCACTTCAGGAATGCAGGTATTTTAGCAAGACAGCAACCGTGTCCCAGGGCTGGTGATACATTTTGCAGCTAACAGACAATGGAAAAATAACCAAAGAGAGGTCAAATCCCCCATTTTCTGAATGACTGCTCTAACAACTAGGTTGTTTAAGAGAAGACAAGTGGCAAGTGGTACCAGCAACACCCCAACATGTGCAAACAAAAACATATATATCATCCATGAACCATATACCTCCTGAATTTCATGCAGATCCCACTGCCCATGCTGCCTTGCACTACAGGTGGGGATGAGCTCTTGTGTTCTTTGGTGGCAGGCAATGACTACAACATCATTATGACCAAAGATTAATAACACGACACATACTCTAACACAGGCCTGGCAAGCATTTATGAGGAGCAGAGAGATCTCTTCCCCCCTCCATCAGGTTACCCAAGCCAGTTAATTGCACCCAGTTCATAAAAGGATGCTTCACCCCTTCTCAGACTTTGCTCCTGCCAGGATGACAGTGTATCCTGGCGCCCACAGCCCAAGAGAGTGAGGGGCTCCTCAGGACAAAACAGAGGTGCAGGCAGGAACAGAGGTGCCCAGGCATACTTGGTGGTCCTGGACCTCTCCAGTTCACAAAGAGAGCAGGGTGAAGAGACATCTAAATGTTTTGTGGGCCTAATCATCCATGTCTTCAGCTGCACTCAGATTAATTCTTAATTGAATTAATTAATTCTTAATACTAAACATTAAGAAGAAACACCAAACCCCTTCTTAAGTAAATAATAATCAGAATGAGAGATATTTCTGAATACTTCTGTAAAGGGTTCCGTGTGACCAAGACATCTACGAGACAAAACATCTCAGTGCATCTATCATACAGAAGACAATTACAGAAAAGCAATCTGTAGCACTTGCTGACAAATAATAGTTTAGGAAATAGAAAATAAAATTCACCCTACCTGGTATCATAAACTGTAGTTTCACCAGGGAATATCATGGTGTTATTAAGTTTGAGAGACAAGCTCAAGTGGTTTAAATAATTGAAAGAAGAAAGTACAACTTCCACAGCATCATGTCTCAAAGCACACTTCCTTGTGTATCTAATATATAGGGCAGCCTCAGTCCAAATACATTTGAGATTTTCTATTTCATGTTCTGCAGATGATGTTTGCAGCTCTGTGCAGGTATCTAATTTCCAACCAAAGAAAATACATCAGGGGCAGCATGAGGTTATAGCAACCAGACAGTCAGAAAACAAGTTATTCAAAGACTGTTCAGAATAATGCTGTAATTCTATCTATTGTGCAATACACTGCTCACCAGAGAGAGTTTTCATGAAGCCGACATAATATAGTTTAGACACCCTTATCCAATTTTAAGCAAAAATAATAAATATTTCACTTTACAGTATCACTTCCATACTAACTTTGGTTCTGCACGAATCCCAAATGACCAAACACTTTTCATTTCTCTGCCTCAAACAGTAAAAGAAAGTGTGAGTACATATCTACACCAACACCTTGCTCTGTGATAAGGAAATGATAGATGAAATACAAAGTTTTTGTGACAAGTTGATGACACAACTGAGCACCTCGGTCAAGAAACTGAGATAATAGATTTTCTTATGCAGTACTTTTAAGAATAGGAATTAAAGATTTGTGATTTCTTTAAGACAGATAGTCTGCTCTTCCAAGGAGTGTAGATCCTCAATTCCATCAGAGCTATAGAAGTCCATATGACCCAGCCATTCAGGCTCCAGAGCATAATAGCCTTTTACATAAGCCTCTGAAAGGAACCAAGTGGTATGGAATGAAGTTCCTCAAGTGGATTATCAACTAGCTGAAATAGTAAATAAAGGAAAGGAACAGATTGCCAATTTTTCACATTACACTGAAAACACTGGCCAGGAAATGAGATGCATGACTATGTTGAAAGCATACATGAAAATGGCATTAATAATGAGGCAACAAAACATATCATGTTACAAAAATATTTGGAGAGGTTGATTGTAAAGCTAATTGAGTGAAGGGATGCAAGAGCATTTCACAGCAAGTTGGGGGAGAAGCAGTAAATGAAATCCCATGTTCATCTACACACACAGGAAAAAACAACCATGACCCAAGGAAAGCCTTTAAACCAGTATTCACACTCCATAAAAAAATCTGGGACCCTTGTGCCTCCCTCTTTGCAACATCAGCTCCATGATTAAGAGTAGACAGAAAATCATATACAATGCTAAGAATTTTAAGGTGAATTGAGAACAAAACAGAAAAAAAATACTGTTAAATAACAATAGAAATCTGAGGCAAAAACATCTTGAATGTTGAAGGCAGTTTGTCTCATCCCATTTCCAAAGCAACAGAGGTGAACTAGAAGAGGTTTTAGCCCAGAGAAGAGCAAAATTCAGGTCAGAGGCCCAGGAAGACTCCCATTTGAAGAGAAACTACATCAACTATAACCCTTGTACCAGGAAAAAAAATAAAGGGGGCAGAGGATGGAGGGATACGATACAATTCCACAAAGTCACAAACAGAGTATTGGTTATTTCTCACACCCCAGCGTGCAGGGACACACAACACAGTATCTGACAAAAGGTTGGAAATAAAAGAGATGAGGTTTTTCACATAGCATGAAACTACATTGTGGAAATCACTGCCACAAGATGCTATAGAAGCAAAAGAATTAATATAAACCAGACAAAAATAACTTCTTAGAGGTAGAATCTGGAAAAAGTACTTTAAAAACATTATTCTACATTTGTCCTGTTTCTTATTCTCTTTTGCTAGACCTCCAGTACTGAGCACCCTTTTGGAAAGAGGACACCAGTCTAAATGAGCCTTTGATTTTACATGGTGTGTTGCTATGCTCTTGCATTTTCACATATATTAAGGGTTAAATTCAGAATAATGTGTTCACTCAGGAGTTTTGCCAAGAACACAAATTTGGGCATTTTACCTTTTAAGCACTGTGATAGGACTTAGTTAAATCCAACTTTGTAACAGACACAGTGCTTAAAACCTTCACCGCTGTCCCCAGTGCCGCCATCCTTGGGTGCAAGGCTGCTATCAGCACAGTCTCTTTTCCCCCTAGTCTTTGGTCTTGAGGTATAACACTAACTGAAGAATTCACCCTCATTCTTCTACCATGTCTGCTGTTGTTACTCATCAGCAAATACGGAAACTCTGCTCAATAATAGCATTCAAGTTTTAACACGATCAATTCGTCAATAGGAAGGCTGCATTTCATTGATTCTGAATTAAGAATAGCACACCCAGCGTAGCCTATAGCTGCTCCACTACTCGAATTTTGCGGAAACTGTATCTAAAACAGCTCAAATGCTGAGAATATATAAAGGCAAATCACATGCAGGGAACATGAAAATTTAAGTTTGATAATATACATTGCTGTTTGGTAAGATTTTCCGGAAAGAGTCAGCTTTTACAACCAGATTCAGATGCTATTTACTCACCTAAATAATTATTAAGACACTTTCAAAGGAGTTCAGCACTCAGTCTGTTGAAATCTTTTGAAAACCTGGTCATAATAGTCACAATAGGAACTGAGTTCTTTTGAAAAACTACTCAACAGCGGAGAGTGCCAAGCCATCAAGAGCTGGGTCTTGGGCAGAAAACTTATAACATCTCTTGAAATACTCAGCAGTGATTGATGGAAACAGATGAGTATCTACTCTACCCTCTGATTGCAGCCTGCATCAAATGAAAAACACGTGATTCTTTCTTTATATTGTTTTTTCCAACAGAAGCCTTGGCTCCAAAAAACCTTTTCTAAGTGAAGATATTGATTTCAAGGAATCAGTTTGATTTTCCTTCATAACATCCTTTCCATGCACTGCAGTTCCCAAGACCTCCAGGCAGCCTAAGTTGTGGATTATCAAGTGAATAAGAAGGAAAACTATATCTTAAAAATTGTGATTCTGTAGATGTTTGCCTAATGGGGACTAGGAAAGGAGATATCTGTGGTCATCCTAGGCCCTGCCCTTGTAGTCCCACTATCTCTGCAGCTCTTGACACTTTCAGGTTACTAATTCCTTGGAGTCCTTATGCCCATAGGGTGCGTTTTAGTTGTCTAGGACTGTTTTAGATGCCTCATGGTATCCATGTGGCTGCCAAGTGCTACCCCAGGAAATCACAGCACTCAGTAATCCTGAACATCCGAAGGCATCTAAAGAGGTACCAGGTGCCTGTATTTAGGCACCTAAATTGCTCCTCAACAAAGTTCGAGACAAGCTACTACGTCTCTGAGGGGTCCAGTGTGCTAGGCAGATGCTTTATCCAGCAAGTGAGGTAAAAAAAGGTGAACATTTATGTTTTCCCTGCAGTAAAATTTCTTCAACTCAACCTTGTTGAGTTGAAATAAAACAAATTTATTCAAAATATTTTCTACAAGAAAAAAGAATTTCCTTCTTATAGATTCTAGCTAAATTCTCCATAGGAAGTTTGTGAAACAATTTTCTGCTTTGTTCCTCTCAACCACAAACTTCTAAAAGATGTGAAGACTTACCTACCTACAATTATGCAATAAGAAACTAAGAAGTTGCATTAGCAGAAAAGACTAAAAGTTTTTAAACTCTTATTTGCAAAAAAATAACTTTTTTTGTCTTTTTTTCAAAGTAATTCTTTCAAAAATTCTCTTACTGTAGAATTACAATAGTAGAAAACTTGAGAATTTCCCATTTATTATCTCTATACAGGTCATAATACCTCTATTCATTTTATCTCTTTTTTAGTCTTCTATCTACTTCACACAGATGTTCATGACTTCATAATTTTCTAATATTTGCCATTTTCATTCTCCAGATTCTTCCAAATCATTCTATAACCTTCACGGGATGGGATGACCAGAACTAGTCACCATAGTCAGAAGAAGAATGAAGAGAGTCTTTGTCATTAAAATATTCAGGCCATATCTTTAATTATCTATTTGGTCTTCTAGGAAGTAGAGGTACTATCTCCCCAGGAGATCAATAATGTAATTTCCCCAATTGATACCTGAGGTATTCATGTAATTTCACTTCTGCAGGTCAAAATTTTAAAATAAACAAACAAACAAAGCTGATGCACAGGAAAAGGATGCTAAAGAGGGTGTGAATGTGAAATAGTCTATCTTTACATTGTTATATTACTCATGTTAAACAATATTAAAATACATTCTGTAATCACAGAGATAGATAATGCCTGATGAGAATCTTGGAAGACTATCTGGCAGTGCCAGGAAAAAATATATATACAAACATGAGTGATGGTACCGGGGCTAAAGAAGTGGCATTGTTCCTGCTTAGGGTTTCACATGAACAACCTTGTCTCTGTTCCTTATAACCTGAGTGGATTTGAAATAACTACATTAAAACTTCATTTACAGGTGGGTTTGTTTTTTCTTTTCTTCCTCTTTTTTTCTTTTCTTTTTTTTAATATTTTAGGTGATTACTTTTCCAAAAATTGAAAAAAAATCCAAAACACAAACCCCCAACATTTCCATTTTTAAAATTTAAAAACAAGTCAAGCATTCAAAGACTAGAAAGTTTCTAATTTATAACCCCTACATACCATATTTTTTCCTCTGTTCAGGCGAATACTTCATGATATTGTCTAACTGCTAAAAGGAATAATAGCCTTGGGGAGGACATTTAATTCTGGACTCTTCATACTTCTAAATACTTGACTTCTCCATCAAACTTTTCAAAACTGTAGCTCTTTTGTTTTACATTAGACATATCCAAAACTTATCTATGTTTGTAGATGACGACTTTGCACAGTCCTTCACAAGTGCCTCCTGTACAGAGCCTTGCTACACATAGTGAGCCTTTGAAGAGATTTTTTTGCATGTATGCTCAACTTAATCACATTGCCAGTAACACTGACTTTACATTTGCATGTTTATTTAGACTTTCCAGTATGTTTGAAACAAAGTATAGTCTTTTTATCATACCTTTTGGGTAATTGGACAGAATCCTTGTGTGTTTACTTCATCACCATAAAAACCAGTAAACTTTCTTACGAAAGTTAGTCTTCAACATATAAGGTACAAAGTAGAAACTTTTAAATGGAACTTCAAGGGACAGTCCCATGTACTTGAAAGCCTACAAAATTTTTATTCATAGTGTATGTACAGCTTTGTGGGAGTCAGGGGAAAGAGAACAGTTCCCTGGTTGCTCATTTTTTGAAACGCAGCATACGTTTGAAACGCAGCATGCAGGTATCTGATATATCCTCTCCTCTCTACCTCATGTACTACTCGGTCATGTACATGTGCCTCATGTCTATGCACCCTTTGCAACTAGACAACTCAACTGTTTCCAAACTTTTCTATCATCTAAAAACCATGCATCATTTTAATATGGCAATAATCACATTTTTATGAATTTATTTTATAGATTTTATATTTATTTTCTATATATCTATGTTCTATGTTTATTTTATATTTTTATAATTATTTTATACCATTTAATATTTATTTTATATATTTTATGCATTCATATGATTGTTTTCTATCTTTTTACATTTTTAATATATTTTATATATTTATATGTTACCATGTTTGTTTATGTATTTATTTTATATTTTAATTTTCTACATATTTATAGCTTATTATATATTTTAATCTACGTTTATTTAAAATATTTCTTTATACCCACTTTCTCTCGGATTTTTAGGAAACCACCTCGGTCATGTCAACGCGTTCACACTCACACCGCGGTTTGTGCGGATTACCCGGGCAGGGAAGCTGCCTCCCACAGGGCTCTCGCAGCGGGTCGTGGGGACTCGAGGAGCCACTTCCAGGTGCTGCTGCCCGCGGGTTTGGGGGGTTGAAGCCGTGGCTTGGGCTCTGCTGCCCTCCGGTGGTCCCGCGGGGAGGGTCCGGGACCAGGGACGGACCCCCGCCCGCCCCCGCCTCCGAGCCCGCTGCAGAACTGCCCCAGGGGTTCTGGCACGGGGATCGGGACTGGAAGATCTTTACGGTTCTGTGAACTGAACTGAAGAAGCCTGGAGGATCCTGGTGGAGAAACTGTATTTTATTCTTCGGCATTAACTTGCACAGGAGCCATCCTCGCCCCAGGCGTCACTTTTGGAGGCACCGACACAGGGCCATTGTGAAAGCCAGACAAACTACAGAAAGGCAGAAAGAAGATGCAGCCAAGGCAGAAGGGAAAGTGGCTTGTCTGTATCTTTAAGCAATGGAGCCAAAAATGCAGCCTGATCTTCCTTCTCCCAAGGCCAGCTCTATTTCCTAGGGCAGTGGTTGCTGGCCAGCCAATACTGCACTTGGCTCTTCCCAGCAATATCAGATGTCCCCATGGGCAACCTGTTGCCCGTGGATCACGGCTTAGGGATTTCCATTCTGCATTCCCACACTGTGTTACCCAACTAGTACAGCACATAACAGAGCCCTGTAACTTGATATAAATCACAGCAAGTTTACACATCACAAGAAGGAAGACAATGAAAGAATAACATTGTGTTGTTCCATTTGTCAAAATTATGCCGTATTGTTTTCTGCACAATTTTCTTTCTCAATCATATTTTGATATGGCTTTTCCTAGACAAGATAATTTGTAGCTGAAATCAATCCACTATAGCCATAAACACACACATTTAGATAGTGTTATAAAGGCTGCATTTAAAAGGATGAAAAGAAAACCTGAGCAGGAGATGATTGCTCCATATCATTATCTACAATTCAGTTCTATTAGTAGTAAATTATTAACTATATTAATCTAACTTTGTTTAAGTCTGACTAGTCAAAACTATTACTATGAAAGGATACAAGCTCTATGTAGGCCAAAATTACAGCAAGCTCTCTGTGTTGTCTAGAGCAAGGAAGGAAGTCAGCAGAGCCTCTCCTCCTTCCCTCGACTCCCCAAAACCCCTTACCTTATGGTGCCTGGATTTTCCAAAAATCCCCAATCCTACCACAGCCTACTGCTAAGCTGAAAAATGTGTGCTGCTCTCTGTCCTTCTTCTCTACCACAGGGTTAGAAAAATCAATGTAACATTTACAGCACCAAAAATCCATGCTCTACATCCCTCTGCCCATCCTAAATCCTGGAATCTCAGGCTTTTCCTGGTATTTTTGCTTTACATACTGCAACCTTAGCAGAACTGCAGAAGTACAAGACATATACAAACAACCCCAGTCTCCTTCCTGCATGTTTATAAACTGTGAAAGAGGTTTGCTTGAGAATTGCCATCAAGATCCATTTGAGCTAACTTCTCATCTTGTGGAAGCCCATTATTTGTTCCTAGCTTCCAATATCTTTTGATCACATCTTAAAGCTGAAGCTCCTTACATGCTGACATTACACAGATGTTAAGTCAAACTACAAGTTTGTTTTGATGTATTTATCCAGCAGCTCATAACTGCAGTTAATTTTATTTCAAATCTCTGCAGGGAATACATGCTATATTTATACTCCATTATATAGGAGATGTAATGATTCTGAAGTGTGCTATATCACCACAAAGACCCATAGTTTTTTTAAAAAAATTCAAGATTTAGTACCAGGGCAGTACCTCCTCCACTTATCGCACCATTAGTGGCAACAACATGGAACCAGAGTCTATGCATGGTCTATCCAGAACTACAATGAAGCAGATGCAGAGTAGAGACAAGGACAAAAAGATGGTTTTAATATTCCTCTATGCCAATTACACTTCCAGGTCCTGTTTATTAAGTCCTTTCCTGGGTAGCAGTGGAGGCACTGCTACCCAGGAACCCTGTAGCTTCATGCCCTTGTACATCTGTCTCATGGCTGTACATGGGGAACACTTTCCAACAAATCAGGGACTTATTTATACATCCTGTATCCTACTGGACCTACAAGACTTGGGGCCTTACCTATTGCTTGAGGATTACTTTCATTTTTTTAAACAACTTGCAATTATAACATGAAAGGGTAGCAGAGATACCTCTGAGTGGGCCCTGATATTGTGGTCTTTCTCTTTAGAGCATGATTCTGATTATAAGCTCAGCCTTACAGCTCCCCCACCCAACACTCCCCTTAAAATTTGTAGTAAATAACATTGTCCAAGTTAGTGCCGCGTACACTACTCTACTCATGTCTCCTTAGCAAAGCCCTCTCTGCCACAGCTTTGGCTAGAATGCCTTTTGTTTACAATTTCACCAGCTGAAAGACTCTTTTGAGAACACAAAAAAAAAAAAAAAAGAAAAAAAAAAAAGGAAGGGAAAGAAAGAAAGCTGAAGAGGCCACTATGAGGATCTAATCTATGGCTAAGACCACCCCTTGACTGGCAGTCTGCATTGCCATCAGCTGTATGCACCATGAACACATTCGGGTTTAGATCAGCTGTCTGTGCCTTCTCCCTCATTAACATCGATAAAAGCGATGGCCTCTGCCGGGTGCACAGCATTCCTCAGCATACCAGCTGCAGCTCCATCTTAATGCATCCCGTGGGCTTGGAGAATTAATTAGTTCTGATAGTCACCATGTTTCAAAATGATGGCTGTCATAACCCCACAGATAAAATTACACACCCCTGGCATTTTCCACATTGCCCATTCAGGCTCTCCATAGGCTGCCGTTGGCTTCCTCAGATGTATGGCACTGGAAAGATTTAACTTGCCAAACCTTTTTTTTTTTATCTCTTTGTTACGTTCCAATTAAGTCTGTGTTAATCAAATGCAGTATTTCCCAAATATTCCCCCCTCCTTTCCCCAAGCCTCCTCCTAGGCAACTTGATGGTTTGTACCCCCCTTCCTCCCACCTACAATTAGCATTCAGACGTTTCTCTTGGCAGAGCCAAAGCCTCCCTCCCCCTAGGAAACTTTCTTCTTTATGAACACATTTTATCTTTCCCTACCCGGCTGCAAGGTGCTTTAGCCAGTTTCCAAACAAAGAGCAAAGTGACTTCCCTCAGACATGTGGAGCCTCAAACATCCCTGTGATAGTTTTCCTGCTGTGATTGGCTCTAAAACAGAAGCCACATACAGTAAAAAAACAGTAATTCATTTATTTTCTGCTGCTTACTTCCAAATTAGTAAGTAAGAATATTAATTTTAGCTCAATACTGCCCTCACCCTTGACACTCTCTAAGATCTCACTAACCAGGCTGTACCCCTGGGAGAGGAGCTAAGTTGCAAGTAGGGCAGGACATTCAGATAAAAGCAGTACCAGCTTTTATCACACATAGCTCACAAATGTTCAGACTGCAATGAGTGCTTTGTTTTGAAACAGTCTTATTTCTTTTTTATTTCTTCCTCTGAGATGATGCTTTTGCCATATGATTGTGAAATAGCTGAGCTTCGTGTGAGTCTCTGAGAGTTCATCATATGCTGTTCAGCCATCTCTGGTTGAGAGAGCTTTAAATTCTGAAAGTTAAGGGGAACAATATACAATGCAAGTTGTGCAGTCAATAATCGATTAAAAAATTTTTAAATGCAAGAAATTGTGTGATCATCAAAACTGTGTAGAGGAAAGCAAGTACTGCAACCATCATGTATGTCTGCCTCTCCACTATTTTTTTTTTTTTTTACTTTTAAACTGACCTCATAAACCAGTGCCTGGCTGTGAAAAAGAGCAACTGCCTCATTGTAACACTGAAATAAATTGTAGTACAAACATTGTCTTCAAAAACATCTACATAAATGAAGCATCATGTTTTCTCTGGTTGGTTGACATTTTCAGCACAGAAATAGGAGTAACTTGAAGAGAGGCAGTAGGTGGAAGAAGAAAATAAAAGAGCAGCCAATTCACATCTACTTGAAAGCAGGAGCATCCAGTCCAGGAATGCAATAGCAGAGCAAAGGTAAGTTCTGACCCACACAAGGATATGCCACAGCACGTGTAGTGACACACACAAGGATGTACCACAGCATGTACAGTTGCAGAATTACAGCATACACAGTGACTCTTCCTAAATTTTTTCAGCAGGTTGCTTGCACCTTGAATGTTTTCAGAGGTACAGGGGTGACTAGCAGCTGAAACACAGAGCATCCAATTGGTTGGAACATCCCCAGGGACAGTTGGCTGAGCTCCTCCATGTCAAACTGATCCCAGCTTTCAGGTGTATCCATGACCACAGCCACTGTCACTCCCACATTCCTTGCTCTCACTTCCCTCAATTGTATCAATATTATTTAAAAAAAAAAAATTCCAAGGGAACAAACTCCACAGAGACATTTGTATTTTGATATTTGTCATCTAAGGCTTCCAAAATTTTCATCTTCTTGCAGGAACCAAAGATATCCAAGACCTCTCCAGCATTCCAGCTGGACACAGAATGAGATACAACACAAAGCTAAAATAAGATATCCTGGCTAAAGCCAGGAAAAAGTAAGAGCAGAGAATGCAAGAGCACAAAAGTCTCAGCAAGCTATATAAGCAGCAAGATAACGAGGATGGGATAGCTTGCCACCATGACCATGGAGGAGGACAGCCCCAGAAACACATGGGCTGCAAGGCCAGGACAGGATGAAAACACATCAAGAGAAGGAGCTGGCGGATGGCCAAAGACAAAAGTTGGCACAGTTGTGCCAACATGCAGAGCAGCACATTGACGAAATCCCTACCGGGGATCTCAGGGGACTCCTCAGCATTCTGTGGCCCAGGCACAAGGGGAGGAAGGACTCAGGTTCCAGCCTGCCGAGAACACCACTATCATGTTTCCAAAAGCAAAGGGCAAAACCTGGCAGTCAGGGCTTCCTGCCCATGCCAACAGCACGCCAGCACACAACATCAGCATGGCTGCTGGCACCTCAGGCCAGGACAGCCTCCCCCCAAGCAAGGCAGTGTGCCAGCTCCCTGGCTGGAGAGGGACACTGCCACACTGCACAGGCTGCTTTAAACATTGAGGTGTCACCTTCCCACACTCTGAGGCCCAGCAAGCCCTGTCCTGTGTGCCAGGGGACCTATTAGCCTGTATTTCTGCCCAAAGTAGGGCAGGAGCCGGCCACACAGAGTTATAGTTAGAGCCTGGCACAGTCTGTATTTAACCTCCATGAACAAGGAAAATGCCCATCACCAAAAGGAGGAAAGGGTGTCTGGTTCCTCTGGAGCAAGGAAAGTGGCCGTCATGGCAGTTAGTGGGGAGGCCATGCTCTGACAAGGGAGAGGAAGGAAAGGGAAAAAGAGTTTACTTCACACAAATGCCTATACAGGAGGCAAGAGCAGATAACAAGAGAGCTGATGTTGTTGGCTCTTTATCTCGATCTACAGGACAGGAAAGGGACGTGCTCGATTTACAGCTCCTTTCATCGCTGTACTGTCTGAAGTGGTAACACAGGCAAGAAACCCATCTGACCTCAAGCTGCTGAAGAAGCTGTTGGCTCCTGCCATCACCCATGCAGGGACCAGGCAAACGTGTCTGCCCAGGTAGCACAGACCCCTCCCAGTCAGACATTCTGTCCATGCTCCAACAAGGCACATCTGCAGCAGAGGGAGGACAAATTTCGCTCCCAAACATCCCACAGAGAATGGGATGTGGCCGTGAGCTATCACCACATGGAAAAGAAGATCCTCCAGGATTCAGCTCTTGGAGAAAATCCTGAGCCATTCCTTCCGCCACGCCAGATTTTACATTGTATGCAAGGCCAAAGCAGCATAAAAGGCCTTGACCTCATAAAAGAGAAACAGCCCTTCTCAGGGACATACATATTGTCAGCATGTACATCACAACCCCTGGCTGCTATCATGTCTGCATAAACAAGAAATGATTTACCTTCCTCATCGTATAGCAGAGAGGAACAGGATCTGATGAGTGCACAGGAAACATCTTGCCCTGCCGTCTCCTACCAGCAATTTTGCAACATTCTGTTAGAGCACATAACAAAAGTAGATTAATTTGTACATTATATTATATCACACTTCTTTCTTTAGGAAAACAACACAAAATTAAAGATAAGATGTTACAAAGCACAACTTTGTATTAAGGCAGTCTTACGGAGTGTCTTCAAATGACTAAAAAAATTATGAGGTCAGGGGCACCAAGAAAAGATGACAATCTGGAGGTATCCAAGTTATCAAATATTTAAGACACAAGAGAGTCTGCCCTTACAAGACTGACCACAGCAGCAGCAAAGAGTAGCACTAGAAAAGAGCTGAAGACCTCTGAGAAGAAAGAACAGTCTTGCTTTTGACAAATCAAATTGTCTGTATACTCATCCCTCCTAACCATATCCAATAACATCTGAGTTAATTTTCCTCTGCTTAGATCCAGAAAATGAGTCAAAATTATTTAACAAAAATAGCAAAAATGGGAGGAAAAAGTGCCCCTTTTATCCAGCTAACCAAAGCTGGAAGATGTTCGTTTGGTCTCCTGAGATAAAGTCCCTAGTATTTCTCCCAAAACCACATTCAGGGGACGCACTCTTACAGTAGGTTAATTGCATGGCTGATAAGACAACTTCAGAGATCCATTGCTCTCCTTTAGATCAGTTAAACAAATGAATGATAACAAGCACAGCAGTTACTCCAGTCCCCTATCAATGCCCACCTAAAAGAAGAAATCCTCTTCTGTCATAACAGTTCAGTGTCCTTCATTTTGTACTGTCAACAGTTTCAGAGAGAGGAATAAATGATCAGAGCCCTGTCAGGATATCCTGTCATTCAGTTAGGAAGGCTTTATTCAGCTTTCCAGTGAAAACTTTCAGCTAATACCCTGCATTTTGGAATCTCTCCTGGCTGGGCAAGCTCTGCATGCCAAATCCCACACTCATTTACATTGGGGAACACAAGAGTCCTGTTAAACTATTTACCTAAGAATGCAGAAGGAATAGCACCTCTGAAGAACAATAATTTTATGTCTGAATTTGAGTTTCCATGTTTGGAGGATTCTGAAAGAACAAGAATCCAATTTTTCACAATGGGAAAAAATCCAGGTTTTTTATTCCTTTTTGCTTTTGTTGTTGCAATGAAACTGTGTTCGTCATCACAAGTCCAAGATGAGGTAAGAAACAGCTTTTTATTTAAGTAATGGATTATTATATGTCTGTATTACTCTGTGTTATAGAGAGACCAGTTATCAGATACTGTATCCTATAGAAGAAAAATTCACCTGAACAATCACTGATGTATATGACACTGAATTATAAACCACAAGTTCTGTAATTCAGTCCTCTGAAATAACAGAAATGCATCTGTTTACTCCCCATGAGAATTCGGCTCAAATGAAATGTTATGAGTACACTGAAAAAGGCTCTGAAAAATGGCAAATGTGGCAAAAGACTGTAGCTGATGCATTTATCAAAAGAAAATTCTTAGGATTTCTGATAAGTCAGAAGATGAAAGCAGAAATTTTTCTATAGTGAAAATTATCCACACTACTAACTACAAGAAGGGACAGCTGTTTCAGATAAGTAAGGAAGAAAAATCTAAGGAATTGAGTTTTTGAAAGTAATTGTACAAAGTTATAAATTTAAGATCTGTAGTCTTTTCGGGAAGTGGTATGTTTGTCATGTACAAATCCTATGGATCTGTGAAATATCACAACATGTGTTTCCATCACCCTTGTAGAGAGGCAGGAAGCATTGGGTCACAAATCTAAACCAGGAGTTCAACAGTGAGACTCTAAACTGTCTCACATCACAACATGAGACTTTAACTTACCGTGTTCTGAAATAAAAACACTTGTAGAAGAGGAAATAGAAAGGCAGAGATAATTGGAGAGGGGGGGAAGGCACTTCAGGTGTTTTGTTGGTTGGTAATTGGGTTTTTTAAACTGAAAGATATTTTGAAATGTACAAAAAGTACTAGGAAATGTGTTAAATTTATTCTATCTCAAAAAAAAAAAGTCACTACAAATTCAACTTTCTTTGATTTTCCCTAAAACAAAAAAGGAAATGAAAGAAAGTTGAAATAATACCACCATTCCTAGTGTTGTAGAGCTGGTCATAGGGGAAGGGTATAAGTTATTTTTATTTAGATTTTACCTTTTCAAAAATCCCTTTGAATTTTCTCATTCCAAAAATGAAAATCTATGGCATTCCTTCTTTTTGACGACAACATCTGCAATAAGATCATTTCAACCACTAATGCCAACAGCTTTTCCACTTCTGGACCTGAATACTCTACAGGCCCAGCAGATTATCCAGCCTCAGGCTTACACCAAGCAAGTGCAAGGAGCAGGGCTTCAGTAGCATACTTGGTAAAAGACTCAGAAAAATCAACCAGCACTCCAGATTTTATGATTCTTCAATATTATCAGTAATGATACCACCCAGTGGAAATGCTCATAGGATTTCATGTGCATGAACTGTGCATTTGTGCTGTTTGGTTCTTTCTCCAGTGCATGGGTGCTCTGGTGCTTTCCTTAGGGATGAGCTGTTGAGGTGGTCACACTGGTGCTGAGCACCAGGATTATTGGAAACATTCAAACTCCCTCATGTTGTTGCCTCATCAGGTGGTTTTGGTTTTTGCACCTCATCAGGTGCAGAGGTGCTCTGGTTTGAATTTGTGGGAGCCTGATGCCCAAAAAGCCAGGTCTTGTCCAGTGCTTCACCAGTGCTGGGTTCTGCTGCAAGGGAAGGGAGGCTGCTCAGCCCTGCCAGCATGGTACTGCTCACCACTGCTTTACCAAGTGTCTGATCAAGCTGTGTCCACATCATAGCCACATATGGAAAAAGGTCACATTTTTACTTCAAAGATACCTGAAATGCATCTACACAGCAAGGGGCTTCACTACCCAAACACTTGAGCACTACCCAAATTAGATTTAAACAGTGCATTTATAGACTAAAATTTGACAACTAAATTGATGTTGAAATGTACTTACAACTGGATGATGACAATCAAGGGTAGTCCCTCAGAGGTTATCAAACTAAATCTCCTCATCATGTCTGTGATACATCCTCACGAGCTTTGCTACTGAAATGTTTATCTCTCAAGAGGAGAAACCATAGGGGTGAGGGCCTCATCCAGGACTACCAGGCAATGGGACATGTAGAAAACCCAAGGTGCCAGTGTACCCACCTAGACCAATTGTGTGCTTCTGCAAAGAGGCGTCAGCATCCCACATGTGCCCAGAAGGTCCAGTACTATCTGGACTGCACAGGGTCATTTTGCTGGTTTTTAAAAATCATACTCTGCATTAGATCATTTCTCACCACTTGTGAATTATAAACTTACTTCTACAAATAGCAGGAAGAAAGAAGATGAAGCTGACATTAGAAAGAAGATAAAGCAGCTCATCAAAGACTTGCTGCTTTAAAATAGGTTGACTGTTTAAATGGTAGGAAACAGACACTATATTAGGTATATAGACATTTTCACATCTATGATTTCTACAACCCCAAAATATAACGCCACTACTGTGACAATACCCTAAGCCTTTTCTCCTTTTGTCACCTTCTTGAGTCATTTGTCAGATCTGTATTCTTGAAACTAGGACCACAACAGCAAGGGGCACAAGCCTTTGGCATTTAAGTTATAGCACTATAGTCAGGTTTCCCAAGCCCTTTGGTCCAATACAGTGGTGCTGATAACACAAAGTCCACTTTTGAGAGGAACATGTGTGTGGGAGTGAGAGCAAACTTGAGGTAAATTTTTTCAGAAATGTCACTGGGGGCAGAGTTTTTCCTTCTTTTTAATTATTCTTCTCCTATTACAGATGAAGAAGCAATGTGATCAAAAGTTGCTCATTAGAATGAAAACTGAATGTGTACCTTGCTCTTTAAACCTTGACACCCGGTGCCCTGCTGGTTACACCAAAATTACCAATGGGACTGGGATACCAGACTGCAGGTATCTCTTCTGTCAGAGCTTTTCTCTGTTAATGCTGTTCCTCATGAATTAGAAAATGTTAATTCATATCACAAATGCTCTAGTCTATGCAATTTCATTATAGAACATTTGCTATTGGCTTCATCAGCTCCAGAACTCAAGCTTCATTCAGAGTACTTGGTGCTTAAACTAAATCAGCAAATGGTATAACAGGAAAATAAACATTGCTATTAATGGTTATCAGATTTTCTTTTGAGTGATATCATATAATCTCTTCCTTGTTTTTTCTTCATACTTGATATGAATGATACAAAAATATATTAAAAATATATATAGTATCAAATTACATTTATGTATTATCCTTATCATATATTATCATGTAAATAATAGATTTTTAAAACTGCCAAGTTGGGGAGGTGAGGGGGTGAAGGGCAGGGAAAAAATCTCAAAGCAAATTTGAAATATTGCCTTTCAGACTGGAAAAAAAAAAAAAAAAGCAGTATTTTAGAGAAAATGCAACTATTTTGAGTTTATTTAGCCTTTAAGTAACTTTGATATTAAATAATTTTTAAAATACTATTTCAAATCAAAACTTACAGAAAAAGGTTCTATTTATGTTGAGGGGGGAAGATAAATATACTATTCAAAAGAAACAGGATCCAAGGATCTTTTTAGGCCCTTACATTTTAATGTTTTAATGAAGAAAAAAAGGCAGATCAGTGCAACTAAGCTTAAAATGCTCTTGTCTGACACCGAAAGGAGAAGAGGAAGTTAAGAATTTTATTTTTCCCCATGGGAGGCTTTTAAGTACTTTAAAGCAGCTCCAGTTTCTTCTCCGCAGGTATTATCTGGAAATTAAAACACACACACTTTCTTTTCCGGGATGTCGGCATCATTGTGTGAAGGAATTTGAACAACCTGAGTGCTGCCAGGGACACTGGGGCCCAGACTGCATGAGTAAGTTGTTTTGGTTTGGTTTTTTTTAAAATATATAATTTGAACAGAAATAAAGCAGTGACTTCCATGCTTTTCAAAACTTATTGCTATGAGAAGTTTGCTCCTCAGAGCTTGTTGCAGAAGTAGAAATAAATGGCAGTTTTCAGCTAAAACTTAGAGGATTTAAACAGATATTCAAAGCTTCATTTAAAAAGAAAAAAATATAGAAAACTTAAAAAACCTCAGGAAATCTCTGTAGTTTTGAGATTTTCAAAACAAATCATTTCAGTCAATGCCTGCAAAATTATTTCATATTTTAAAAGTTAAGATTTTCAAACTACAAGTTTAAATGTTTCATTTTAAGTCAAAATCACCCTCACCTGTGTCTGAAATATTTCCAAATCTGTTTAGTTCTCTACTTTCTGATGCAGGTAGAGTCTTTTCTTTTAGCTCAACTTGAAATAGTTTCTTGAACTGCCAGCGAATCTGAAGGCCATTACTGAAGCAGGGGTAATAAGCTACCCCTTCCTCAGGAAAAGCCTTTCAGCATCTCCACAAGTGCATCAAATCTCTGGCTGCCAAGATAGGCATCAAGACCCAACTCCAAGAGGAAGTTTCCCTGCCCAGCCAGAGTGTTTCCTTCTTTAGTTAATGGCGTCAAGGTCTGTTTCAATGTCTGTGAAGTCCTTTTGTCCACAAAATAGATTTTAAAAAATATAATTTTAGCCCGAGCTATTATTTAAGCAGTTATTTATCTACTAAAGCAAAACAGTCCAACTTTTAGCTACTGCAATAGAAAACACAAGCAAATATCTGAGTGCATAGTACGTGGTCGTGTTCTTCTGAACACAACCACTTGAGGTTGGTGGTTTACCATCCCACTGCCAAATGCAGCCTTAGTGCTCATCATCCCATATTGAGAGTGCCCTGGGAAGCCACACAAGGGACATCAGTAGTTCTGGAGAGGAGCAGAATTCACTGCCCCTGAGTCCAAGCCCTGCCTGTAACACTGCGTGAAGGAAGGTGCAGAGGCAAGGAAGCCCTCTCTTCCTTTGGACAAACTTCCTGACCCCAAAAAGCAAGAAATCAAGGTCTCAGTATTGTTTCTGCTGTCGTTTGTAGGAAGAAAATAGCTCTCTATGTTATCACAATCTTTCTAGTAGGATACAGCACAACTTGAAATGTTTGGAGGAAAGACGGCCCTTCCTGAGGCCAGTGAAAAATCCCTGACTAGGGGTTTACTTCACGTTTAGCATCTGATGGCAAGGATAAAACTAGGTCTTAAATAACACTCTGACTTCCTTAAATGATAGCTGAAATGCACAAAGTGAATGAAAGATGTCTTGTCCCTTTCCCTCCCACGAAGCACACCAAGCCATCCAGCCACACACCAACCCCTCTGTAAAAAGTCATAAAGTCAAAAGGGAAAAGTACCACGTGGGAAAAGGTCCAGGGGGAAAGATCACAACCTTTTAACACTGCCAGTATAACCCAACCCCAGACACCACAGCTGGTGGACCTCAGATGTCCCCTGTCTGTAACTGATGGACTGCAGCAGGAGCTACTCCCTACCCCAGCACTGGTTCCCACTCTGGGCAAATATTTACATGGCTCCAAAGAAAAGCCTGGGTACCAACTGAAAGGTGTATGATATGACCAACTGAGCAGAAAGCACTGTAAGACTAAAGGGGGGGGGGGAATTGTGAAAAGTTAAAAAAAAAAAAAAAAAAAAAAAAAAAAAACCAAACAAACAAACAAACAAAAAAAAACTAGAGGAACAATAATACATTTAATTCTGTGCAACTAAATGGTCCAAAACACATCTTCACAAGTTCTACCCACTGCTTCGGCCTCGCAGGGAGTCAGGTGAAGCAAAGGATTTTAAGAGGCTGCATTTGATGACACTTGGGAGGTGCTGAATTTAACTGCATGAGGCAAAAAAAAGGCTGATAGATTTAAGCTCTTTTGGCCTAGATATGAAGATTTGGCCTCTATACTCTGACTGCTGTAAGAGATAAGCAAGAACATCTTTTTCTCACTGCTTTTCAAAAACAATCCTCAATAAAAGCAAAGGTCTCACTTCTCCCCAGGGTGGCAGCAGCTGACTGTGCCCAGCATTGCTCCTGTGTCCCAGCACTGCTTCCTGTGGTCCCCCTGGTTGCAGGAAGCACTTTACCTGCCTGCCCAAATTTGTACAATGATATGGTAAATTTGCTAAACTTTTGATAAAGCTGTCCCTAGGTAATGGTATCAAAACAAGAGACAAGATGTAGTGAATACAAGGGGAAGTGTAATGAATTCCAACTGCAAAAAAAGCCTATTTTGTCAACAATTTTAACATAACATTTCCTAGAAGTTATACCATAAACTGAGTTTTCTGTATCTTTGCACATTCAGTAAAGCATCAATGCAGGTAACATTTTCCCATGCTGTGCAAATACTAAAGAGTTGGCACAAGTCCTAAAGATGAGATTTAGGTATTGTACGGTAGCCAGAAAACAAGATTCACTAAAAGCAATTTTAAAGATTAAAGTATATATACATATATATTTATTACTTTACCTCAATTCTGGTTATTTCACCATGTACAAGACAAACTGCACTAAATTTTTTGTCTTTAAATTTATTAGCTTTTCACAAGAAGCTTACCTGGATACAATAGACCTCACAGACTACATTAAGGAATAAACTAAGAAATATTAACAGACTGGTACAAAGCCAAAGCTTTCAGTGAAATTAGATGTATGCATAGGCACATCGACTTATTTACTCATCACTACGTCCAAATCAAATTCATTTTTATTAAAACTTCCACATTACTTAAACACTCTAAACCAGGATTAAGTTAGGCAGTGGGAGCATAAATCTGGTGCTGCCCAGCTCCACTCACACAGAACAAACTCTTGAGACTCTTTATAAGCAATAAATCTACGAGTAAAGTGCAGCAGAGTACCTGTGAGGCCAGTAGGAGTTTGATACATTTAGATACCACTTGCATCTGAATTATGGTACCTAATGGGAATTCTAATTACAGGAAGGAAGGGCTTATAGAAGAGAGTTAATAAATCATTTCCAAGGAGTGGCTGGACAACTATGAAAAATAAGGGTATCCCTACAGGAGGAAAAACCTGACAAAATTATTTCCTATAAGATACTATAATATACAGTTCCTATAGACAATCTTTTAGTAAAAATTTGAATTTTGAAACATTTCAGACAAAAAATAAACTATTTTTATTTGGAAATATGGTCATTTTCTCTTATCCAATCCTGCTGGTTAGGGTTTTTGTTCAGACTGTCCCACCTGGTATACCACTACCCGTAATCATGGTTTTAGCACCAGAGGATCTGAAGAGCATAACACATCTTTGGCACACAAGTTTTCCTAGTGACCCCAGCCCACTGGATGGGATTTGCTTGTGAGATATCCAAATTCTAAATTCCAAGATCATTTGAATCAATTATCACAGTCCTACGAAAGTAGCGGGGAAAAGGAAAAACTTTCCACATAAAGCAAATGCAATCTGGAGGGCGGGAGGGTAAGTCGTCTTAAACTCTAACTTAGCATCAAATGTAATTCTGAGAGCAAATTTTCAATCCATCAGAGTTGTATTAACATACAGGAGTGATCAGGCAAACTCCACTTGCAACAGAAAAGCTAACAGCTTAGAGTGTCTGCAGAGAGAGGTGGATTTTCAGGGACAAAGTCATTTGGTACTTTAGAATAAGAAAACTAATTTTTTGTTCAATCCTTTGACTGTAGTCACTAGCTTAAGTTTACAGACAAGAAAAGACTGTAAACAGTCTTTACAGACTGCTGAATCTGAGATTCTAGTGAAGAGATTCGGGCAGTTGCAAAACAGCAGCTGTCACCCAAAATCCCTGCCTGGCCCAAAACCCTGCAGCTTCTGAGGCTTCCAGACTGTGCAAGGGAAGCATAAGGGTCAGAGCAAGCTGACTGATGGCTTAAACATTGTCATGTCTAGCATGTCCAGGAGGAGCTGCATCACCATGCAACGGGAGAGGACAGTGCTCACAGGGTATAACTGGAAATGGAACGTGCACTTGTCAGGTATGTCCTTTCTTTTAAATGAAAAAATACAATGATAGCACATAAGCTCTGCTAAGAAACAATGCATGTTTCACTGTATAAACACATTAAAGCTACGTATTCCAGAAACAGCAGAGAAGATTAGCTTGGAGTTCATTTTTTGCTTGGATTGCAATAATTTTCACACTATTATTTCTTGAGCATATTCAGGTGAAATTCTTAAAAACTTTTTTCATCTTGCCTTTACGAAACAGGTGTTTTGAGTTCCTCTATTTTTTAGAGTGTGCTATTACTTATTACTTTTTTTTCCTAATTAGAAAGTCCTTACACATGCAACTGAACTTCCTTTGCCGAGAGTGCAACATGTAGTGCTTAACTTCAGGCAAAAGGATTTTTTTAAGAAAACAACTCAAATTAATCTTTTCTACCTCCCCCTCTACTGGTTGATCTTTTCTTTACATCAAAAATGTTTCCTTTGGAGACATGTGAAAAAGAGACAGAGAGAGAAGTAGTCAGAAAATGCAACCTAACAGTTGTAAGACTGATTAGGGCATTAGGATTGATTACTGCAGTTTATTGTTAACTTGATAGTCAGAACATCTGATTTGAAGATCTACAAATTATTTTTAAAAAAGGTGGAGGGGGGAAGATTATTCAAAAAACAATGTCTAGATTGTGGTAGTTATTTTTTTATTTGCTGATTGAACTTTCAAGTTATTTTCTTTTGGCAGTGAAAGAGGCTGTTTTCAGGCTGCTAACCATGTATCTGTCTGTACTGAATAGATGAGAAACCTAAATTTTGATTTCTGTTTTGTAATTCACAGAAAGGGTTTGGTGGGACAGCCTGTGAAAAATGTGCTGAAGATAATTTATTTGGTCCTGACTGCACATCAGGTAAGTTTGAGTTTTCTTTATTTGATTACATAAAAGAAGGTGAATGAAAGCTGTATTCAGACACTAAGAAATCACAGTGAAATGCATAGAGGGCCTAAAGGCCTCTCAGGGTAGTGCTACAAAAACATCTGCATCTTGTCTTGAATATCTTTGTTTTAGCCAACAGTCAAATAAACTAAGGATTAGAATCATCCATGTGTTCCCACAGGTATGGCTCCCTGTTGGCCAGTTATCACATTACACATTTTTCAGCCTAAGTTATGGATTTGCATTTGTTTGATCTAAATACAGAAGGTTGTTATGGTGTTTAAAATATTGGATGGGAATATATCAACTGCATAATATGTCATGGCTTACAGTGTTTTGGTAGATTTTCAAGCATATCCACAAACTGAACCATCTGTATTAAGGCATGCAATACTCATATGGTATTTAAATCAGTATATCTGACACAAAAAAGGCCATTTTTAATCAGGCCAAAATCTTTCTAGCCTAGTATCCCGTATTGGAGGCCAATAGTTTATATCTAGGAAAAGAGTAGAAGCATCCAGAGACTGTCTCTGAATCCAACTTGCTTTTACTCTTCACTCTATTCTGTGCCAAGGAGCTCCACCATTCTGTCAGAAGTATAAAAGAGGGTGGGTTTGGTTTAGTTTTGGGGTTTGGCTGGTTGATGATTTCATTGATTAGCCATACTTCTGTCAGGAGAAATGGAACATTGAGGTAGGGACCAAAACTATGTGTATTTTTTTACGATGTATATGTATCACAACTGTATATATTTATACAACATTTTCCAGTCTCGCCTGTTTCTTACTGATCTCTAGTATTTTATTTACCTTCCTGATCCTTGCTGAAAATTAAACTGACAAACCAGGAAACTGCCTGAAAAAAATTTTAAAACTGTCTCATTCTGAAATGGTAATAGTTGCTTGTTTATCTCTAAGTAAAACTCCCTTTCTCCCCTCAAGATCTACATAATGTTACTTCTGAAGAGTTACAAACGATCTCAATTTAAATAATCTGTATTCGCCTTTCTACACTGATCCTGCACCGCTGCTGACTCAAAGGCCCTTTTTCCACCAGCTGTCCACTGGATGACAGTGTTGATACACAGAAATGTAACTGAGCCAACATTTCATGAATATAGGGTACTTGAATTAATTCAATACATACAGGTAATTATTTTCCAAGAAGCTACTAGAGGATTCAACTGCATATTAATTTAAGCAACACTTTACCCTTCAACTTTTAGATATTTGAGCTCCTCCAAGTTTTCCAGAATAAATAAAATATAAACAATTTTTCATTTGTGGCTAACTGCTTTTCAGTAATACCTTAGACATTCCTGGTTTTTATATTATGAGTACAAACATAGGTAAGAAGTTAATAATTAATTAGTGCAGGTGACTTGCAAGAACACAGGATATATTTTTAAGGGAAAGAGGATATGCTATCTCACTGCAGCTTAACATGAAGTCACCAATACAACTCTGTACATCTTATAGGCTTTTCCAAATGTTACTATAAATGGCCTTTTTAAAAAGCATCATTACCACAATTCAAACAGTTATAACTAGAAAGTTTTTTGAGTATACTTAAGGCTTCAAAAAACACTTACAGCAGGGTTTCATAGTTGCCTGGACTCTGAATGCAGCATCTTGTGTGCTTATTGTCACAGGGTTTATAACCAGAAATGACAGAGTATAGGAAAAGGAAAGAAGCCTGAGACCTATACTGTGATTAATTATGCTTTTAACTAAATAAATTCTGTTTAGGGATGGGGAAAAAAAGTCACAAAACTCATCTCTTCTTGAGGTGTTTGAGAGACACCAATAGAATTGAAGCAAACTCAAGCAATTTGTTAAGAGTTATAAAAATTGTCTGTATTACATGTTATATCCCACTCTGGCTCCAGACTGTATGTCAAATTTTACAAGTTTTATGGCATCAGCAACTAGTCAATTTGGTGTTTATAGTGTGTACCCTGTGAAGATTTTCAGATCTCAGGCTATTAAGACCCTTCAAAAATTAGTATTTTTGAATTTTTTGCACAAATTTACTGATATGTGCAACTGCAAATACTGATCTTCTCATTAATGGAAGCCTAGAAATTCAGGCACTCAGGTCAAAGCTTGGTTTGGCCAAAGTTATTGGCCAGTACACCCTTTGCTATGAGTAAGCACTAACGATGCCTTTCTGAACACCATTATTATTCAGTAAAGCAAATCCCTTTCTCCATATAGTTTGTGACTGTGTTCATGGAGTATGCAACAGTGGAATTACAGGGGATGGAAGATGCACTTGCTTCTCTGGATACAAAGGGCTCAGCTGTGATCAGCGTAAGTAGATTGTTTCCTATGTAAGATACATTCAGCATCTCTGATACGGTTAGAATTGGTAGGGACAAATGTGAAATTAGTTTCAGGTTAGACACACAAGAGCAACCAAACATACACTAAACCTCAAACCCCGTCTGTAATTCCCATAACTGTGATCACCTCTTCAGTCAGCAGCAAAAAAAAATGACAGCAGTGGGATCGATGGTGCCTGAATCAGGGACACTTTGAAGTGGTTTGCTGCAGAATGCAGTGCCTCCTGACACAGTGTGTGGGCATAGTTTAACCCATCACCCTCTGTTCCTCAGCGATAGCTGAATGTGAGGCCTTGCAGTGCCCTGCAAACTCCAGATGTACTGCCTCAGGTGAGGATGGAAGACGACTGGAATGCACGTGTCTGCCCAACTATCAGGGGGACAGTACACGATGTGAACGTGAGTAATTTTCGTGTCTACCTAGTTCTTCGAATACAACATCATTAGTATTATAGTTCAGATATATGGAATGTGCTTTTGAGCCAAATCTCACCCTCTAATTTTTCATGGTTTCATATCCCAAAGCACAAACTAGACTCCTTCAGAATCACATCCATCCAATTGCTAACAAGTTTCAGCCCATGAAACCAGAATAAAGGTAGGAAACCCCCCTGAAATACATAGGGTGCATACGAGGTCATCAGTGCTTACAAATCTACTCCTGTCATATCTCTCTGCTTGCTAAAGTTCAGCCTCAAAGCTTGCTTCCATAAAAATCAACAACGGGGACCAAGGACTTATATTTACTGAACATCCATCATGTAGCAGCTCAGCTCCATCACTGAGCATAAACTCTACAGAAAAGTAAGGCTCATTTTAGCTTTCCTATTTTTCATGAAATGAAGCTAAAGAATCTCAGCTAGAGGAAAAATCCGGGAGTCTTTACAGACTCCTCAACTTGCCACTGAATGCCCAAATTTACTGTATTATGAGTCCAGATTTTCCTTCTTCTACTTACATTACGTCTTACAGCACCAGCTCTTCCTTCTAGACCAATTGCAACGAAGAAAATTGCTTCATCTGACGCTGGAAGCACTATTTAGTAAATGTTGGTTTGGATCAGGCCACAAATGCAATGCTTCTTATTCTGTCTGGAAATACTTGCATTCAGTCCTCTTGGTCCTAACTACGGTGTCATCCTCTCTGCATAGGCTTGAACACCATCCAAGAGCAAGATATTAGCAGGTCATTCCTCAGGAAATGTGAGGTTCTTCTAGTAGGCAGCACAGACAAGTAAGACACAAAGAAAATGCAGAAACCAGCAGAGAAGCAGGATGTTACTATCTCTCCCTCTCTTGGGGCCTATATTGATGCAGCCTGCATGGATGCTGATCCTCTGTCCCAGCACCTTTAGATAAGTGGTTTAAGACAGTGTGTTTTAAATTTGACTGGCTGGGAAGCACAGATCAAAGCTCCTCCAGAGAATCTAAGTATTTAAGTGAGGATAGTGGTGGCTGCCTCAGTCTCAGCTTGGAGGTGACACTGTTTATGCTTGATTTTGAGCATGTGAATATGTGTGTGAGTTTGATTTCACACTGGAACAGAAGAGAAGGCTTGAAAAAATGAAGCTGAGCATTGTCAACTCTCTCAGTCCCAGCTGAGAGATAAGAAAGGGAAGAGGGGAAAGCAGTGAGAAGCATCACTTTTTAGGTGAGTCCACGGCCTGCCATCTTGTAGCTACACTGTGTACTTAACCATAACCTAAACTGGACACAAAGGTGTACGAAGATGCTTTCCAAGCACTGCTTGATTTTGAAAAAGAACAAACAATGCCATTGCCTCGAAAAAACAGTTCATGGAAATAACTAATGGTCTTCTAGTGCAGTCCTGAAAATAGAGCAGTGTTGAAGACTCGACCAAAGTACTTGCTGGCCAGTTTTCCATATAGCTGAACTGATGACATTATATTGTTTAATTACCAGAAAGAAAACAGTGAAGGCCTATTGTCTCAAGAAATATTTTCCAACTGATCTTACATGTGCTCAAAGCTCGTACAGACCTCGCACCACCTACCTGACCTTCTCTAGTTAAAACCCACTGCAAACAAGGAAATAGTTGTGATATTTTAATGAGCACGTTACAGGTTTTAATCTGTTTATAACTCAATTTGCCAAGTTAAGAGATCATTTCTGTTCAGAAGCAAACAGTTGGTTGCTATGTTAGCATTCCTCCCTTCTGCCTTCATGCTGCCACCATACTTTGGACTTGGCTGTTATGAAAAGTTTAGTCTACCCAGGCTTTGTTTGGCATAGAGGTGCCCTGCTAAATCCTTGTCTTCAATTTGAGAACTGTGGGCAATAATTCATTTACCTCACTTCTTTTTTCACAAGCTATCAACCCATGTTCCAAAAAGGTCTGCGATCCCAATGCTGACTGTGTTTACCTCGGACCAAATCAGCACAAATGTACCTGCCAGGAAGGTTACAGAGGGGATGGTCAGATCTGCTTACCTGTAGACCCTTGCCAAGCAGCACACGGGAACTGCCCTGCACAGTCCACCATTTGCATCTATGACAGTCCAGGAAAGGTCAGTGTTAAAAGAGGGCCCCAGATGTTTCCTATGGCAACTGCCTAAGAAGAAATAATGCTTTGTCTCCAAAAAGGAGCCATGCAGGTATGGAAACAGGTCTCAAGGAGATCAAACTCTATTCCTAGATTTGGCATAAGCCAAATTGATGAAGAGCGAGTCCCTTTAGCTCCCTTTTCAATGTATATATATCATGTTTCCCACTCTGAAAATGGGAATGGCAATGGTGTTCTTTTTTCTGAGAGTATTTTGGCTCTGATTTGCCTCCCCAAAATGGAGGCATTGAAATTAATCTTCTCCCAGTTAAATTTTGTCTCTCTGACCACAGAGGGCTTGTAGGACTAGTACACAGGTACCACAGATACACACCTGAAGTTAGTTTATTTAGGAAAGAAGTAATCGGGGTCTTTGGGAACAATCAGTGAGTGGCACTTTATATAGACCACACATTATTCATGATGTTGAGAACTGGCTCAGATTTCAAGTGTGTAAAATTCACATCATCAAAAAAGCAAGACTTGAGAAGACCATGCCAGGTTTGCTTGGAAACCCTGAAGAGCCAAAAAGGGACTCAATCACCCAGGGTCGTTCTGCAGTTCATGTTCATGTCTCGATGAGCTGCACATAGCTGACACCCACAGGCTGGTGTGTACAACAGCAGTGATGATAAACCTCACTTGTTAATGGTGTGCTTGGGCACTCCTTTTGGGAAGCAGAGGGCTGTGGGCTGGAACAGAGGTAAAAAAATTGACCTAGCCACACTGATTCTAAATGTTCTCTGGTCAGAAAAGGGAATCTACAGGGCTTTATCTGAAGAAAATTTATGTGAGAGTCAGTAGTCTTCTGGAGTGGATAAAACCTGGAAAGGAGCTGTATAAATATGGGTAAGCTTTATATTTGCATTTGAACTCACCAGGTGATTAACTAAGGCTCATTGTCTGCAAGCTCTAGTTCCAGAAAGTATGCTGAAAACCATAACTTGTGCATGGCTAATTTTTCTCTCCCCTCTCACATCCTTCTGATTTAGTCTCACTGTGAATGCAAGGAACATTATACAAACTTTGTACCTGGGAAAGGATGCAGCATGATGGACATCTGTGAAACAAACAACACCTGCCATAAAAGAGCTAAATGCTTAACAGTTGCACCAGGACAGATTACGTGAGTCTTTTTGCTTATTAAAGTTTCACACGGTTTCTCCCTCCTCCCCCAGTAATGGGTTGCTAAAACAAATGCAGTGGATGAACACCTCCTGAAGTTATCATTAATGGTCTCTTTACCAGGGGCAAATCACAAGATTTAATGGGGTTAGGGTCAGCCAATTAACATAGTGTCAGATTTCATCAGACCATTTGGTAATACCTGTTAAGTTTCATTTTTATAGCACTCAGAGGTCATTTCTACACTAGTAAATAAAAAGAACCAAAACCTCTTTTCTCTTTCTGAGGACAAGCAGCATTGTCTGTCTTACAGCTAAAGTCTCTTCCAAAACAGAGTAACTGCCTCCTGGCAGCAGTCCCTGGCACATGCTATCCCTTCGACTGTGCCTGGGCACTGCCTGGGAAAATGCTACTTGGTGTGGGCCAGAAACATGCCAGGCAGCATGCTAAAAATTAATCAGCATTAATTATCATGGAACAGTGCTGGAGCCCTGCCTCGTTTTAGTATCCTAATACAGATAAAACTAGGGAATCTGACCCCCATGCTGTGAAAGCAGCACCAAATTCAGAAGATTCCTCAAAATCTCGAGTCAAGCAGGTGGGAAACCGCAAAATTTCTGGAAGAGTTTGTTTTCCTGTACAGAAGTATGCTACACAGATGTTAGGAAGAAATTCAATTTTTAACACTTAACAAAGCTCTCTTTGTTAAGCCAATTCTCACAGCATTTGGCTTACATGTTTCTGTAGGCCAGTGATGGCAAGAACTGGGTATAAAGAGCTGTTCCTGAAATGTTAGTTTTCAGGAGCTGAGAGTTTGAATGCCAAAGACAAGACAGGCCATTAATTGTAGATTAGGAATAAATTATCATATAGATCTGTAGACAGAAAGCATTCACTCAGGAGAGTATTTTTATTGCCAGTTCTTGTGTCATCAAGGAGTTTTCTCTTGCAGTGTAATATCTACATCACTTTTATGGAAGCTATTGTGCATTTCAAACAAATTTATCTAGAATATCCTCTAGTTCAGTTCTAGACCACAGTATATGACTCAAACTGCTTAGTGTATACTCATGCTATACTTAGAGCACTTGAGTTGAAACTTTAAAATAAAATTCCACATCACACAAATCAGGAGATTGTTTTTTTCCTAATTATCACTGTTTCACTATTGCAACAGAATTTTCAAAAGCTGAGGAAGTTTTGAGAATTTCAGAATGGGAAAATGAAAAATTTTTGAGTGGGGGATGGAAAAAAATAATCCAAATGCTTTGCACATTATTCATTCAATGACACTTAATGGCAAAAACAAGTACAGAAGAATGGAGTGGGATCCAAATCAAAATAAACTACCTATTTGGCAAAAAAATTGAAACTGTATTGAATAGTTTCCAACTAAGGAAAATCCATTTATAAAAGAGGGAATTTACAAAGAAAAACATTGATTGGAAAATGTGGGCACAATAAATTAATTCTGATAAGTGACAGGCTGTATTTTGGCTGCATCCCAGATTTTAAATGTATTTGGGAGGGCTTTTTTTGTCGTTGTTTTTTTCCTTCTTCTAAAACACAAAACTGTAACAGAGGCCACAAAATTGCATTGCCTCCTTTCCACTGTTTTGCATTTTGATTTTATTACGGATACAGTTATGCTATTAGCTTTCTCCATACAGACAGTTCTACTTACTCCAGAATCAAATGACTTGTAAAGGAATAAATCTCTCATACAGGCAAAGATTGAAAAAAGACGAACGTTTAGTTTGTGAATATAACATAGGAACCTCCTCAAAAGTCAAAATCTCCTCTGTTTTATGTTCCCACATACATCTTTCCTGAGTGAGTACTAACACTTTTCTATAGCACTACTTCAGCACAGTAATCGTGTTCAGCCTTACCCAGAAGCTACGAAGCTTCAGCCAGTGCAGTATTACACTGCATATTAGATCATAACCTCTCTGGTTTCCGAGGAGAAATGCCTTTCCATCGGTTAAACTCTATTATTTTCTTTCTCAATCCCATTCTTATTTTTATTCTATGTCTTCAATGCAGAAATTAGTAGCTTCATAAACCAAAACTCTATCGTAGAGGTTTGGTAAAATGGAGACAGAAAGCTGATGTTTCCTCTTATAGTGAGATAAAAGTTTTCTTCCCTGTTCTCTGAGCAAGCTGAAATAGTAATGGTTTCCATCTTTTTCAGTCCTGGCTATACTGTCTGTGCAGCATACCATGAAAACATCAAACAGCTAAGCTTAGGTAGTCCAGTAGAGTTTGTTGTAAAGTTGCACCCAGCCCATACACCATGCAACCAAAGCAATACCTGTAAATCCATATGCACTATGAGTTGCAAAGCAGTTTCTCCAGACAAAGCTAAGACAAAACAGATCTAGTCATTCACCCAGCTGGTCTTTCCCAAACCCTGCCACACAGAGTAAATTACCTCATCAGATAAATTACTTCATCAGAAGGGGTGATGGGTTCAATCCCGTGCAATAGGTGCTAACCTGTAATTGCTAAATGCTTTCCTTCAGCATACAAACCCAAACTATGTTGCTTGGATGCCCACTCAGTTATAAGCAGTATTGTCCTCAGAAGGGAAGTTTCAAACTAGGTAGGTACTTCTGCAGTTCATTGTGACCCTGGAAATGATAGCCAAAAAAAATTACTCTGTTTAACCACCTGCTTCTTTATGGACATTGGATGAAAAAGAGGAGACCTTTATTTTGAAACCTTAATCTGATTTGTGCAATATTTCAAGGGTAGTTCCTTTTTTTCTACTAAACTATTTCTCAGCTCCTTTGAATGCTCAGGTTTTTTCTTCTCTGTTCAGAAGTGGAAGGGGGCTGTCAACATCAATACAGCAATGTTTACCCCACCAGAAGAAAGGGATCAGCTCCCAAGGAACAGATGTTCCTCTATCCCACCCCTAAACCTTCCATCTGGGCTCCAGTCATACTCTCTCTGCACAAGAGATGCCCTTAAAACGAAGAGGGCTCACCCTCAGAATCACATTCTAAAAATTTAAGATGCTTTTAGACTGCCCTTTTTACCCAGGATCAGAAAGAACCAAAGCTTGAGCCTCTTGTCCCAAAATGCAGTACCCCTCTGAGACTTTATGCAGCTTCCCAGATTGCAGGGACCCTGGGGATTTTCAAATACTATTGCTATCTCTAGAGATACAGCTTCAGCAGAGACCATGTGGCAAACAGGAGAGGGTTCAGCATCGGGTTGATACTGCTGTGGGGCAGATGTGAGTGGCAGATGTGTGTTTCTAACAACCAGCACATGCAAATTATTAGGCCATTAGTTATATAAAGAACATTTTTTGCTCACACAAAGTAATGTTCCTTCTCTAATGATGCCATTAGAAAAAATATCCAGAGAGATTAATCATTATGGATAAGGCTTATATAAATACTGAACACACTGCAGACTTAATTAGGAAAGGTACAATTAAAAGCCAGTGTTTGACAACACATACCATATAGCTGTTTAGCTTCCTAAATATAGTTAGGTGTTTTTTCTCTGTGTGTGTTGATGTGTGCCTGCTTTAATTTTAGCACTAAGGATGAGTAAATGACTGAGGTGACAGCTCTAGCCAGTCTCCCAAGTGCAGGCAAGGAGGGGCTGATTTCCTGAAGACTGCAACAGAAAGAACTCAGATTGGCAAAATCAGCAGGCATCAATGGCCCCTCACATTGACAAGGCTTGAAGAGTCCAGATGTTTTAGAAAGTATTAACCACCTCCCCTGGTGAACAATCAGGCTGACACAAGGTCAAGGCACACCCAAGACCTAGTTGCTTTTCAAAATGCACAACCATTTGTACCCACCAGCACCTAATAGCAAGCATATGTCAATCACATTGACAACCAACGATTTCTTCCCCACCTCTCTCATGAAGCTGAGGTCTTTCATGGCCACAATATTACATTTCCATAAGGAGTGTTCCCTCCCTCACAGGACAGAAAATGTAAGGCTGATGCTTGTGGTGGTTCTTTCATAAGTCTCCTTTACATTTTGCCTTGACTGCAGCACTCTACTTCAAATGTAGTGGACATTGAGCCCATCTTGAGGCATTGCCTGCCCATCTCTTGAGCACTGCAACCTGAATTTGTTTTAGACACCCATAGTACTGGGTCAGGCATTCTTCACTGGTATCTCTCACAGGCTGGAATGCCCAGGCAACAGCCAAGGTGTTACATATGAGATGTTATTTCAGTACAGAGAAAGCAACAACACAACATATACATCTAAAAAAGCATGGGATTCTGTGCTTCAACAGCTTCAGGGAAAAAAAAGATAATGTTGAAAGTACAAGTATTATTGCCAAAATCATTGCATTTCTTAAATGGCAGGGTAACAAACCACAACTTTACTTTGTTGAAAGGACTGACAACCTTGTCTGCTTTTTCTACAAGACCCATACAGCTAGTGCAAGGACTGACGAGCTGCCATCTCCCCATTTAACTACCATTAATCCTGCAAAATCCCACATCATGAGTGAGGTCTTCCCAAAACAGCCTCTCCGCTGCCAAGGTAGCACCCTACACATTTATTCTGTACCCACTCCTCACCCACAAACAGGCAGGTTCAGTAGCTTTCTGGGCTCCAGCAATCACAACATTTTGGGACCAGAGGCTGCACTGCAGCCAGGGACGTCAAATAGCCCCTGTTCAAAGGAGTCCAGCAAGATAGATACTGCTCCCTCCTGGCCCAGCTGACAGGACATCATGACAGGAGAACAGGCAAGAAGCCATCAGGCTGCCCTGCACAGTGACATACTTCACAGCATGCAGAAGTAAAGATTAAACTAAAATGCGTTGGTGCTCCCTGAAAATGTCTTCAGAGAAGCAATAGGTAACACCTGGTGCCAGTCAATTATGACACTACAAGGCACCAGCACACAGCTAAAGTCACAATCTCTTCACAGGTGTACGTGCCAGGGGGGCTCCGTGGGGAATGGTTTTGTGTGCTATGGAAACATCATGGAGCGCCTCCAAGACCTGAATGCAGAAGTGGGAGGACGGTGGCAAGGCAAGCTGACATCCACCCTATCGCTTCTGGGTAAGTAACCATACTCAGGCAGCTCCTGCCCAGTGGGTTGATCTTACCCTGTCTTCCCCAAGCCCCCCTGCCATAGGAAGGTGCCACAAACAGCATGGCAGAGAGTGCATGTGACTCACTGCAAAGTCCTCAGACCATCTACAGCTGCTTTGCTCATCATGCCACATAGTATGCAAGAACTTCCAAGCAGAAATGCTAAACTTATTTCCTCAACCCCTCACACATCATTTAATATCACCAGTGGATTTTGTCCCATAGTGTAATAAGTGGGATCATCCCACTTCTTCTTCTTCCCTGCCCCCATTGATTTGGACAATTGAGATTAGATCTAGAACAACACACAGTAGTTCACCAAAACCACTGTCATTCCCAGCTGGGTCTCTCTTCCCCAGTCCCTAGCCATCAGCAGCAGCATTGCTTTCACCAGGAAAGAGGCTGAAGGCAAGATGATGGGACTGATCCATCCATTGTCTCCATCAACCTTAGGACCCCCCCAGCAGAGCACCTCAGCCATAGCTGGGTGGTCTCCACATTCCAAACTGCCTGAAGAGGTGAGATGAAGCCCCTTATCAGGGCTCACAGCTTCCAGCTCTTCATAATTACTGCAGTCACCTTGCGAAGTGAACAGCATAACTGCCTTCATCATCTTCTGTTTCATGGCCAAAAATATGAGCTGTGAACAAACACTGCTAAAACTGAGCTGGATCTTTGAGTTAAACTTGTAAATATGAAAAAAAAAATCTTCTGTTTAATGTAATTTGTTCAGTCCTTTTCACAGAGCCCAGCAATTAAAATGAAGAGTATTAATTCCTAACTAGAAGGGAATGAGAATCCCCCATAGCTGGCCAAGGGCAAAACCTGGCAGTGACCTTCACATTCAGCACTGAAGACCAATACCCATTGCCTCAGCACTGAGTGCTCAGCTGCAGTTTCTTTGTGTATTTCTCCTTATGTGTTTGAAAAATGCCCAATGTGCTGAGTACCACCATTTGTTAACAATCCAGATTTTTTGTTCTTTGGCTGTGTTTTGGACATAAATATGCTGTATGATTTACTAGCCAGAAGCTACAAAGACACAGGTTAAGATAACCACACAGGTTATCTTATATTACATTCATTACACATTGGTATCTTTCAAAAGCTAAGAATATACAGATGTTTTGTAAGATAGCCTATTAATTTTAAGATACAACACACCTGTAATGACTGTAAATATTTCTTCAGTTCTGATTTTATACCTCTAGCAAAAGAGCTGAATATTAGAAATATTTAATGCTTTCAGCTGTAGAACCAGTGGTCTCATGCTGCTGTCTTGGACACAGAAAAAGCCGCTGGGTAGTAAATGAACTCTAATTAACTTTTGGTGCATCAGTTTTGATTACCAGTTTTGTGTTTGCTGATATTTGCACTACCAGCAGGTTATCCCTCACCCCATGGAGACTGAATTGATTTAAAGCAAAAGGCTGTCTTCCTGTAAGGACACATCTCCAAAGAAACTACTGGTTTCATGTTCATTGTCCTGGCCTGCATGCCACAGAAGCATTCTCAATGTTCTGCCTCATCCCTGTGTCAAATATGCAGCAGCACCTGGATTTCACATCCCATCTGTCTCTCATCTTTTAACAACTTGGATTCAGAATCTTAAATTAACATTTAATAACCACAGACAGTATTCTTTCTTATTCTGCCCTTGCATACTTTGCATAGTCCCTTTGTCCAACAAGCTTTTCAATAGGCATTTAAACTTTTTTATTTCCTTTTCTCATAAGAAAATACCTACGAATGGCCGTTGAGCACTCTGGGACCATTTACTGTGCTTGTACCAACAAACAAGGGGCTCAAAGGTACAAATGTAAGTAAGCAAGATAAAGGGATTTACATTAGGGGGAATTTGGCTCCTTCAGAAATCTCTCATCTGTGTTGTAAGTGTTTTGATTGAAAAGATACAGAAGAACTCTTTGCTCTAGTACACTTCTGGACACATTTATATCTAGGGGCCAGAGATTGTATTGTTCCTACTTGAAAGAAAAACAAAATAATTTGGTGAGTTAGGGTAAAACACTCTCATGCTTCTAGTTTTGGACTGTCTTACATGTCTCTGATCAAAGTCTTTTCACTTGGTTGAGACAGGGGTTGAATTAAGATCTGAACTGCCAGCAGGGATGCCTGAAGGTCACCTTTTACATAAGGGGGATACAAAAAATAATAGCTTTAGTGAGAAAAAAGAAGAGGAGGCTGATATGTAAGTAGTCAGCATCCATTACCTTCCACTGACATCAGGACAATTCTAGAGACACTTATTGCTCATACAGGGACATAAGGGTGTAATGTGAGCTGAACTGAAACCAAGAGAAGTCTCCATTCAGATTCCATCACCTGACTTCAGAGGAAAACACATAATTTCAGAATGTAACAGCTGGAGAGGACAAAAAAAGCATTCACCTTGACTTTTTTTTTTGTTTTGATGAAGTCTACATTGAAATGCATCTCTGTTTCTCTGCTTTTCTAGATAAAGGATCTTCTGAATAATAAACAGAAAGCCCAGTACTTCACTAAACTTCATGTTATTGCTGGTCAACTTAACACAAGTAGCTTGAATAATACCAGTATAATATATACGTTGACTGGGAAGTCAGGAGAGATATCAAAGGGAGAAAAGGTAAGTGGCCTTTCAGCCTACCACAGCAAGAATACTGGTCTCTGCTCCCTTGAAAAGGAGTAGGAAAGTTCCCTCTGCAGTGAGACATCAAGTGGAAGATAACTGTTGGATTATGAAAAAGCACAGCTGTGGCCATGCATTACAAGGACTTCAAGTAAAACCTGAAATCTTGCTAGCATCAAAGATCTCACTAAAACAAGCAAAAACAAAAATTACCTTTAGACATGTCTCACCGCTGAGTGACAGAGCAGACTAATTCAGACTGCTCTAAAACTGTTTGCTAAAATGAAGTCATCTTAAATCTGCAGGCATGACCAATGAGGGAGGTGAGGGAGGAAGGGGAGGAGGAGCATTAAGAGAGCCCAAATGAAAGAAGAAGTGGCATGGGGAGGGAGAAGCGAGCGTTTGTGCTGGAAACCTGCGTATACTGTTTACATGGAGCAAATACTGACTGCACTGCAGAACCCACCTCCCACTGAGCATCAGCAGCCTTCAAACGATGTAGGAAATAGAAGCCTTCAGCATAAATAGAATGCACATGGCAATTAAAATGAATAGTAGAGTTCATCATTAGCCCAGCTCATCTGATGTCAGTAAACATCAGGGCAGTCTGATGTCACAGTTTAAAAAATTTGTTCTCTACAGATAATATACTAGATTTTATAATCTAGAATTATTGTTCTTGGCCCATTAAGTGTCTCTTAATGGCTTGGGCCTATGTGGAGGCTGAAATCAAGTGCTTCTCATGTTTTGCAGTAGATCGGTGGCATCTGAGAAGAGAGATCTATTTTTTGTCTTCGATGAGTACACACTCCATTTGTAACAGGGAAATACCACTGCTGTCTGAGCCCTGTTTTTTTCCTGCAGGCTTCAGTACAGTGCAGAATCAGCAACATTTTATTATTTTAAATATACATATAATATAAGGAAATGGGTTGTAGTCCCTTGAGATTACAGAAGCTGAGCTTTTCAGTACAATGACATTTTAAATCATTTCCTGGCAGATTTTTATTAGTAGCAGTCATCAGAGCCCTTTCAGGTACACTGCTTTCACCACAGGACCTGTCCCTGTTTGTCTTCTGAACCTGATCCTGATCCAAAGACAAAGGAATTTTTTCCATTTCCTTGATAAACATTGGAAGCAGTCTTTAGCCTCCCCAGATTTAAATTTCTCAGGTGTTGGCAATATAATGGGATCTTAGACTGCATTCAACATGTGTACTCACTCTCTTGTCATTTTGTAATAAAAAATTCATTATCCATTGCCTGCTTCTTTCAGGATAATCAATTAAGAATAAGAATCCAAGGAGGAAGGAGGAAAGGGAAACTTTTGCAGGGAAATATTATTGCTTCCAATGGAATTTTGCACATTATTGACAAAGCCATGGACAATGTGGAGCCAACATTTGAAAGCAGCAAAGAGGTGAGCAATAAGCTATATACATGCAATGGCAAACTTCCTCTTAAAATAGTTTCACATTGATTGAATGCAAAGGAGGATGACTGACAGCAACTAAACAAACTCTACTGAGCCATCGTGCCTCAGCTCAGCAAAGCAACGTTCAAAGTGAAAGGTAATGACACACTTTCCACAGCAAACAGACATATGCTCTTCTGCCAGACTACTTCATGGAGGATTTGGACTCACTGCATTTGAATGGTTCTTTGGAAAACTGGCAGTTATAATCAGTGAATTTCACTGAATTCCTGAAAAGCATACTAAAAGAAGGGACATCTGAACAGATATCAAGCAAGACTTGTATTTAAAGTTACAATTCCTCCCCCTAAAAGGCTAATATTATAAAACCCGTGATTTTGGATGCTTTGGGGTTTTTGGTGACGTGCTTATCATACTTCCTTAAAAGTTCACTTCTTTATATGATGTTTTTGCAAATATTTTATTCCTCCACCCTTTCACACTGGGAATGAAGAGATAATAACCCTTTCCCCATATGCATACTGTTTTTTCTGTGGCTACACAGGACAATGACAAACTCTAACTACATTCCACTATAGCACCAAGACAAGCCATTTCCAAGCACCACCAGTCACCCAAATAAAAAGGAAACCAAAATGCATTCAATCTGTAATAACTGAGACTTGCACAGTAACTCAAGAAGTGTCTTATAAGAACTGGCATTTATTCCACGTCCCCAACTAAAACAAATCTTATTTCAGGAAACCATAATGTCACTACTTCAACATAATGGAAGATACAGCCAATTTACATCTTTGATAGAGGTAAGGATACATAAAAGCAATTACATAAAGCTATTTCAGGTGCTATTCAATATTAATATTTCACTTTCATTTTTAAACCAAAACAGAAAACTGGCCTGGGAATGGATTTGCAGCAGGACAACAGGCCTTACACAGTGTTTGTTCCAAGTAATGAGGCTTTGAATAATATGAAAGCTGAGGTTCTGGATTACCTGCTTTCTACACAGGTATAATCTTTCTATAACGCAAATCTTCCTCAGATAGGAGATACATACATATGTTGTCCAGTGTTCATCTAAACTAAGCTCCTATGACCAAGGTTTAAAGCCATCTCTAACAATTAAAAGATCAAGACAACACCTAGAGGGGAAGGGGATTTGGAGTCTCCCATCACATATAGCGACAATGATCCTCCACACCAGGCCCCCAGTCCTCTGCTCTTGCCCAGACAGCCACATAGCAAAGCCCCAAACCCTCTCCTGAAAGGTGTCACCATTGGTGGGAACAGCCAAGATGCTACAAGGGCCCCACTGCATGGGAGACACTGCTGTGGGTTCTCAGGAGGTGGATATTGGTGTCCTGTCCCCCGGACACCTCCTGCCTGTCCTGACACACATGCAAGTCATGGAAGGCCCATGTCCAAATAATAGGTAGGAGTGAGGACATGGAATGTCAGGGTGCATGCCACAAGCTGAGCACCACCACTGACAAGGGGTTTCTCGTGCACCTGCCAGTGGTGCTGTTCTCTTCACCACAGCCTCTCAACAGGTCAGGCTGTTGAGACTCTGTTTGGGGTAAAACAGCCTCTTTTCTGCATTGGCAGGGTTCATGGAAGCTGCTGGAGCTCGTCCGATACCACATTGTCTCCAATACTGAGGTGAGTACAGCTGCTTTACTGACCCAGAGTGTAAGAGCAAGAACCACTGTCAGGGGGTACTGTCAGGACTGCAGGCACAAATAGCAGGAAAAGTACTTACTGCCATCAAAATCAAGCTCTCTCTGAGCCTATTCTGATAAAATTAGTCTCCTGTTTTTCAAACTCTAAGCGAGCCCCCCATTTTTCCCAGGTGGAAGTTCATCCCCACCTCAGTCACTGTCATGGGGGAGGAAGGAAAGAAGTGATTTTATTTTTACTGAAAGGTCCCACTCAGAGCATCTGAGGTGGAGGCCACTCCCAGCACAGACCGGGATCAGAGGGAACAGAGACATGAGATGCTCTCGTGCAAGTGTACCTTCATGGGATACCAGCACCACCATTTCTACAGTGGTCTGTGGATGCAAAGAGGGCTATTTTTAGGGAGAAGTGTTAACTCTATTTAGACTGGTTGCTATAATTAGAAGAAAAATTAATATTCGTTTGAGCACCAAGCTCTTCACACACAGCAACCAGCAAGCTCAGTCATAATTTAATGACACTAACTTTGTTATACAAGCAGGTTAGTCAGTGCAAGGCTGCCCACATTGATAACAGGATCAATTCCTCACCCCAAAGAAGGTCTTTCTGGATTTGAGAAAAGTAACGTTTTTACATTTCTTTCAATCAATTTATATTCATTTCAGCTCGAGGTTGCCAGCCTTGTCTCGATAGAGCACATCAGAAGCATGGCAAAGCAGTTCATTTACTTTAACAGGACCAGCACTGTAAGTCACAGCTTTCACCTGTGAACAACTCACTCTGACTGAGGAAACTGTTCACATGCAGGGGGAATAAAAGAAGGGGGAAGGGGGGACATTAGCAGAGGAATTTCTTGCTACAATGAGGCAGAAATTTTCAACTTGCCACTCCTACCTGCTGTTACCATTAGTAATATAAAGGATGCAGAGGAAATGACTGGTATATAAGGACAGCCTGCAGGGTTTTTTCCCTTATGATTAGCCCCAGTCCAGGAATGGTCCTCATTCATGCTCTGCATAATTTTTTAAAAAATTTAAAATCTACCTAAAATATTTTGAATCATTCTGTTACATGTTTTAGTTATTTTAAACACTTCTCAGTGCACATAAAGATATTCTTTAATTCTCTTTACTACTAGAGTTTCTGATTCTGATGTACCCAGTGAATACATTTTTAAAGGTGTTAATTTTTCAGTACTTTTGCAAAACCAAACTTATCTATTATGTTAGCTTCCTTCTGTTCTGGAGCAGAGATGCACCTATGAAAATTCTTGTGAAGGTAGAGCAGTTGCAGGAATAAATGCAGAAAGAATACTTTTTTTTTCCTCGTGTAAATTTACATAGATCACGGATTCTCTCTCACTTTTCTGCCTCCTCCTTTGCCAGAGAGAATACTAAAGCGTGTTTATGCCCTCTAAAATCAGTGCCTGGAGTCATCAGTAGTCTTCTCGTTTTGGCCAGTCTATCAGTCACCAGTTCCACAGGCTAACAGTGCATACTCATAGCAAAATCTTTGATACCTCTGCTGTAGATCAATAGTCAAGAAAATGTACAATATATGTGTGCTTCTTGCATAAACAAGCATGATAAAAATCAGATAGCCAATTTTAAAAAAAAAGCAAGAACAGAAAGTAATTTAATTTTTTTTAAATTAAATTATCGGAAATTGAGAAGCTATGAACATTATTAATGATAATTTATTGTTTCATAGGGAGAAGTCTTGGTGAGTGGAGAAAAAATGGAAGAAACAGATATTGTTGCAAAAAATGGTCGTATTTATACTCTTGAGGGAGTTCTTATCCCACCCACAATTGTTCCAATTCTACCACATCGGTGTGATGAGACAAGAAGTCAAGTCACAAAGGTAAGAGAATCACACAGAATTGGTAGTTCTTAACTGTTCAAGGCACTCTAGCTTCTTCTTTAATAGCTTTCTCTGATATTATTCATTAGAAAGGGGTATTTTGGGAAATTAATATATCAATGACATGCAGCCACCAACCTAGCAGTACTGCACAGATGCAAATTATTTGCAAATAGGGAACTCATATTCTACACCATTTCAAAAAAACTGGTTGTTGCAGTAGCCCTTTGAAAAATGTTGTCTCTCCAATCCAGCTCTGTCCTCCAGTTCCTGAATTCCATGTGTACATACAAGTACATGGAAGCAGTGTCAAGTTCTCAGGGAAACTACTCTAGATCAATATTTTCACTTCTATAAATATGCAGGGAAAGGAGACAGCAAATTAAAATACTAACATAATAATTAATTTTATATTTGTATATTAGGAATGTGTTATTTTCAGAAGCCAAAATTTCCCCTAGCCCTGCTTTCTTTCAGAAACAAAACTGTTTCATATTTAAAAGGGTGGATTTTGACATACCTTGCTCAGTTAGGTAACACAGTACAGGCCTTTATTTGGTAACATTCAGATACTATTTCTGGTAAGAGAACAGGGTATCAGACAGAGCTTTTCACTTGCAGTGAGCGTGGCTCCAGTGAGCTGTTATTGGACCATGTTCAAGCACATGTCTGGGCCAGTAACAGTTCCGGTACAAAAGGAAAATATTTACTGGCTTAACTTACAACAGTCCAGAACCACAGCCTTGAAAGAGGTTCCCAGCAGAGCTGGACAACATCAAAATGTAATGAAGAAAACACTGGCAGTAACAATCTATTACCTCTGGCGGTAACTACAAAGTGCTGCATGTGCAATATAATCATAAACCGGGCAGAGGTCCAAGCAGCCATCTCTGATACAAAAAGCAATCCCCACCCAGAAAACTTCGGTAATCTGAATTCCTAACCAAAAAACTACTTAAAAATTAAATTCAGCACCAATCAATCCTAAAGTAACACTGAGAAAAAAATTGTTTAAAGAAAAAACAAATAGTCACGAAAATTATTCCCCAAACTCAAGTTAGGCACTCCTGTCAGCTTTGAAAGTTTTGTGCGTAGTTTAAGGTGCAACCACTTATTCAAGACTTTAAGCAGAACACTGCTGGCCAGGAGAACACCAGAAGGGAGCAATGGCTTTGGCAGTTCTTACTTTGCATGAAGCAGTTTCATCACTCTCAGAAAACAGGAGTAACACCACCTCAGAAATACTGCTTGTATTCAAAGAGTTAAAAGGCACAAACCTTGTAGGAACTGGTAGGTATATACACTCACAAGAAGTTTACATCCCTAAAGATGATGCCATTAGGCTAAGGCATCCATATCCACGTAACCATACCAGAACTCTAAAAGTTTCACTTGAGTCTAACTGAAGGACAGCAGTGCTTATTCTTAATGTCACAAAGAGCACAGGAGGGACAACAGGTCTGCAGTACCTGCCTGATGTGTGGACCGTGGCCAATTCTGATGACCTCAGACAGGAGGTGGTCTGAACAATGAAGCAGTAGCTGACCCAGCTCTCTACTCCACCTCCTCCCAGAGCATGGCCCCTGTGGCAGATTTGATAGAGGGGAATATATATCCATGCTTCAATTACTTCAGTGCAAGGACAGTATCTTAATGTAGCACTGAAAATAGGCAGATCTGGCCTTGCATGGAAGTGCAGACACTTTTCTCTGTCCTTCACTGTGACGTGGCAGAAGAGAGAGACAGGACGCTCATCCTCAGGATAAGGAGGGAGCAGGTATATGTCAGTGGTTGAGGCCATTCCAGGTGGAGAAAGGGAGTAAATAGGTGACAGCAAATGGCACTGAGCAGCAGGGAGAATAACACCAACAGAGGGAAACATTGTCCACAGCAATTAACCGGAGTTTTAAGCTCTAAAGAAGCAGACACGCAGGGATTTTCAGAAGCACAGAGGAAGGCAAGAGCCTAAGTCAGCTTCAGGCATGACTATGCAGCTTTTGAAAAAGCTTTTGTAATGTCCAAATGTATTTGCCAAAATACATCTGACTCACAAACCTTTAAAACATAATAGTGGCATCGGTACCTCAACAATTTGATGCACAAATGCTTTTGTAAGTCTGCTCCTTTATTCCTGTAAGTGCTGTACAGCATGAGGGACTACTAAATCCAAACCAGTACCTGATTCTTTCACCACAGCTCCAGTGAGAAACCTGTGGGGAAAATGCCATAATTCAGCCTCATGACCTCTTGTCCAATGACTACAAAACACAGTGATGGAACACATTGGATGCTGGCTCTAGGTTTTATGCTAACTTGATTGAAAAACAAGACATCGGTAGTCACAAGCACCACAGCTCTGACAAACTCCATATCCACATTCTGAAAGGCTCAACCTCTCTGAAGTTACTGCATGTTGAGCTTGCAGAGGATTCACCTTTAAAACTGCCACTGGAGTTTATATCTCCTCAGTGATGTAATTGCCAGTCACTGTCACCATCACATGGTGATAAATTAGCTAGTGGGAAAGGCAACTGAAAGGTGAAAACATAAAATTAGCTATATATCACTGGATCATAGTGGAGTACAGGATCTATGATGTGGGAGCAAAGACTGTTTTTCTCTTCATCACCTATATACAAGACAAATTTCTGTTCACACTGTCTGTATAAAAGACTCGACTAATTTTTGGTCTTCCAGGAAGAAATAAAAAATTCTCATAGAGTTTAAGTGTACAGACTGCACTAGACTCTCAGACAATATTAGTTCTTTGTTATACTCAGTTGAGTAAAGAACACCAGTGCATTCATGTCCCTGTGTTCCTGTTGAGGAAGCTTCATATTCTTTAAAAGAAGGGAGCAGAGGAAGGACAAATGGAGATTGGAAGGGGAAGGTGGAAGTGAACAACCACTCCACAAAAGTCAGAGGCAGTAGATATAGTCCTGCTGCTGCTCTTTGGATGCGAAATCATGCTTAAGTCATAAAACATATTCTTAAAATTTACAGGGTGTATCATTCTTAAATATGTATCTCAGCAGTTGGTATAATACCTTTTCAAATTACTATCCTTATTGTTTCCATCTAGGGTGTCTGTGCAGGTTGTTTATCGCATTCATTGGCTCACTGCCCACAGGATTCAAAGCCCATCGTAAGTGACATTTCCTGGCAGATTCACCAGTTGTACAAAATGCACAGAGGAAAGGCATCCCCATATGTTGATTACTGCTCTCCCAAAAAATAGTGATCAAAAGAACCAGATATGAATACAGGGGACTGAATAAAATACAAATATACATGGTACTTTAATGTCTTTTGGGCAATGACAGGATTATCAGGTAATTCCAGCATTATTTTGTTTGCTGTTGCAAGACCTCTCGTACAATTCACAGAAGCTCTGACTTGTTTGTCAGGTGAAGTTCTATTTCAGCAGAAGAGAGACATGAGGAATGAGAATCACTATGATGATGCTTTGAGAATTAGCAAACTAGATATGTTTAAAATAGACCTCACATCTGTTAAAAATTTCCTTTTGATTAAGCTTCATCCCTGAAGTAACAGTCTGCAGACACAGGTTCAGCAAGGATTGAAAATTTTCCATCTGCTTTGCATCTAAGAGATGCAAATCTGGCTACATGTTTCTCCACATACAAAATTCAAGTCTAGCTACCACAGGAATTTTATTTCCCATGTTATAAAAAATTCACTGGTAGTAGTCCTATAAGTCAGTATCCAGTAACAATAAAAATGAAGTTCATATTAGGAAAAAATACGTAATTTAATAAAATTTTAAAATAAAATACTAGCAGGGTGCTTTGTTCTCAGGTTAAGTTATGTGGTGATATTAAGACTGTATCACAGAAGGTTGTGTTGCTTAGAAATAACTAATGCTTCCATTTTGTGCATGTTCCAGCCTTTCTCAAAACGGAGGTGCATTATTGAACACCCAACCTTTCAGAAAATCGGCTGCGCTAGAGACTGCAACATAACAATAAAGGTATAGAGTTATGGTTCCTTAAGGAAAGGCTCTTTTTCCAAAATATTGCCTCATACATTCTGAGCTTTCCTTTTGGAGTTGAGAGGTGTTTGGAGGTGTCCGTGTAGCTTCCGTACACTTCTATACAGCAGGCTGAGAAGGAGCCACTGTAAATCTTAGAGCTAAATATGAGACAAATTCCAGAGAGGTTTTTTAGCTGTTTCACATCATTGACAACACCACACTCATACTCTGCAGGAGTTTTCAGATAGGGCTCCAAGCCCAGCTGTGTTTGTTGCCCCATACAGCTTCACCCATGAAGAACAGAACAGCTGGGTCTCTCCTGGTCCCAGCCACTCTTGTCCGAGGACTTCACATCATATTGGATAACAATGAATGGGAAACACAAGAACTTTGGTCCAACTACTGCTTGACAAGTCTAGTTCTCACAGAATTCATTAGCCTCTAAGAAGTACTTACACCTTTCCAGCTCCTGGGGCTCCTAAATAGGCTTCTGCACTTCGTGAGTGCCACTTAGTAGTAACAAGCAGATAAGTCTACAAACTGTAAGCTTTGAAAGCCTTTTGCTAATCCCTATTTCCCTCAAATCACACACATAAATGAGGTTTTTTCTAATGCACTTTCTGTGCCCTTGATAAATAAACAGACCAAGCAGCCAATTCATGAATAAAATAAAAGATGCAGTTGAAAAAGCCATTTAGGGCTGTGTGGTGGCTAAATCCCACACTGGTGCAGAGGGGAAGGAGGAAGATCAAAGCAACATGTCTGGCTGTCACAGCATCTCAGATGCAAAGGAGACTGCCTGTCTCCCAGTTGCACTGCAGTCCCACTGGCAAATATAAGAGTGCACACAATACAAGCAGACACACATAGACATGTTCGTACGTGGGGACAGGACGAGGTTTTCTAACAGTGATGAGTCTGATAAGAACAAGGGAAGGACCTGGTGGCCTGTGCATCCCCTTCTTGGGCTGCCAGCACCCTGCCTGGTTTTGACAAGGCCATCACAGGGATGGTTCTGGTCCAACACAATCCTTTTCAGAGCCAGTTATCCCTATGGGCCTTTGCCAGAGGGCCAAAACACAATGGAGAGTTGGGTTTTGTGTACTGCCTCTTCACTAAGGCACCGTAAAAGAGGATATTTGCTTTTTTTCACAGGAACCAAAGTGTTGCAAAGGCTTCTTTGGCCCTGACTGCAGTCCGTGTCCAGGAGGTTTCTCCAAACCCTGCTCAGGAAATGGGCAGGTAAGAAGAGCATCTGGCAGCACCCTGCACTCCAAGGGAGGAAGGACAGGCTGTGTCCCAAAAGTCCCTGGAGCCCTTCTGCAGAACTGGAATGTTGGGCTCCACAAGAGCTGTCCCCTTCATTTATGGCCATGAACTTCAGGTTCAGTCATACAGAGGAGGGAAAATAAATTGGTCCCCTCTCAGATGTCCAAATTGCAGATTTTTGAGGTTCCAACATACAGCACATAGGTAATGCTGCATGTTCCATTCCCATTGTTTTCGTTTGTACAGCACAGAGTAATGACCCAGCTCACTATTCTCACCTTAAAATTGTAAAGGAGGGTAGAATATATAGCAGCAAAGGAAAAGCATAAGGAAAGCTTTTACTTTGAAACACCTTTGTAATCAAACCTGAGGTGCTTCCTGAGAGTCTATCATAGTCATAATATGTACAGATATATAGTCTCTTCTCTGGGGTAAGGGTAAAGATTTGTTTTAATTTATATGTAGCAATCACCACTCTTCCATATCACAGTGCATGGATGGCCTGGATGGAAATGGGACTTGCATTTGCACTGAGGCATTTCAGGGCTCGCACTGCCAGTTCTGCTCAGACCCTGGCAAATATGGACCTCAGTGTGACAAACGTAAGTAGAGCAGCACATCCTCAGTGTAAGAGCTTGGGCTATTTCTTTTGGACCTCTGGAACATTATGTAGGTAGGAATTAACTGATCACTAAATAGTCCCTGTGGTGGATGAGCAAGATGTCTCTGGGGTACTTTCATTTCTTATGGGACACACCATAAGCGTACAGTCAGCGTAAATCTTCTCATTGACTTAATTGGGGACTTTTGCAGGGGGCATAGCTTACTTTTTACTTATTTACTGTTCTTTTAATTTTTGTGTCCTTCATATAAGTAATAGAAAAGAAAATCTTTGCTATTCTGTTCCCATCTGGTCTTGCCCACAACAGAACAGATTCTGCCAGCAATTACGAATACATGTAATCTAAGAACAGCTAGATCTATAAACATATTTTATTTAGGGCCACTTAATAATCATCCTTACTGAATAATTTCTGATCTATTGAATAGTTTTCAGTTCTACAGTCATCTTTCATATACTGACAGATTTAATCCTGCTAAGTCAAACCATAATACATTTGAGAGTCCACAACATATACAATATCAAACACACATATATCCCCCCTCTATAACATAATTATAGCCTTTTTTGCTATGAGACAGCCTGTCATTCATGAAGCACAGCTCACTTGAAGGTTCAGAGGTAACTGGAAAAAAGCTGAGAGACAAATTCAAAAATAAAATTTTTTAAGCTCCAGTCCCACTGAAGTAATAAGTGTTTGCTTAACTAGTCACCACTGGCACTGCTTTGGAATACACAGAGCTTACCTGCTGTGTCCTTTGGGCACACTGCTGTGCCTCCCAGCAGCATTAATCAGCCCAGTCCCAGCAAAGTGCTGGTAGGTCTGTGCTGCTGCTCTGTGTACCAGCCCAGCACTGTGCAATCTGTAGGATTGTGGGTTCAGTATTTGAAGGCTTCCCATACCATTGAAAGTACACCAAAAGTTGTGCAACTAGTGACTTCAAACTTAATAGCCTAAAACATAGCATTTTGCTCCTACTTTGCTGAAGTGCTTTGAAATTAGTTGATAGATAAGTGCACTGTAAAGATACAATGGGTTTTAAATAATTACCCATAAAACACACCTGAAAAGACATGGATATGATTAATAGACAGTAAGTCCCCCATCAAAGTGAGACTTAAAAAATATGAAAGTTTAGATTCTTGAAGAAATAGAAGGATCTGATTCATAAGAAATGCTATGTAAGGATAAATACCTTTTACCACTATGGAATTGCACACTGTAATTTATCTCTAATAGACTGCCTCTGCATTTATGGGAAGTGTGATAATCGAGTAGACAGCAATGGGATCTGTCTTCCTGGATCATGCAGAATTGGATACACAGGGAAACTCTGTGATAAGCAGATTGTTCCCTGTGAGCCCTCCCTACATCTCTGCCATGTACATGCAGACTGTCAGATTAGTGATGGTGCAGTGAGGTAAGTCAGTAACTCTCATCAAAGTAATATTAACTATGCTGCAGCTCTTTGCCATTTGCTTGATCAAAACAGTCCCTGGCAGCAGTACACAAACATCAGCCACTGCAATACTGCTATGCTGCAAATAAGCATAATCATGTACCACATTGACCTTGAGTTGCAAGATAGTAATTAAGAGATCTCATTACCCTGTCCTGTACCTTATACTTAACACTGAAAGATAGATGCATACTGAAAGATAGATGATCTGACCCTTCTTACCTTCCTACCAACATCTACATAGGTTCTCAGGAACCCTTTATTTCTAGTGATTTACAAGTTTGAGCCTTGCTGAAAAACAATGGAATTCTCAAGCAGTTTGGGGATAGATATCTCACTCTGGTCAGCTCAGGCAAGTTTTGCATGCCACAGCCCTGCAGACTTCAGCACAGGTTCCCCAGTCCTGACAGGACTGGTCACAAACCTGTGTTACTGCTACAGCTGCCTTGCACTTGCCTCAAGCTCACCTTCAGATGCAGCAATCCAGTGTATTCATAATGAGTCACTGCAGAAAGCAGAATGGGGGATGCTGTCAAACTTGAGGGCTTAAGTAATTCCCTCCAATATAGGTTAATCCTGGGGGAGGGGACCCAGGCAAACAGTTGTCTTGCATACGTTTCAGGGAGAGAGCTATTTTTGACATCACTGAAAGAAAGAACATAGCCAGCTCATAAATAATTTAGAGCTATTAGCTCAACTTTGCAATGATCATATCAGCTCAGAATTAATTTCACTCCCCATCTCGTACACAGAGAATAGATCCCTGATTTGACTCAATTAACCCAGTCAACATTTTGGAAAAAAACATAATGTACGCACTTAGGCTACTTGCATCATGAATCCAAGGTTACCAATTTTAAGCTCCCTATAAATAGCATGTTACAGTGGAAAACAATCACTTTATTTTAGAGCTGTCCTATCACGTTTAACGCCTCCCTCCTCCTCTTGTCCCTGTAGCTGTGTTTGCAAACCTGGCTATGAGGGAGATGGCTTGAGCTGCAGCAAAGTTGATCCTTGTGCTACTTTAAACCCTGGTGGCTGCAATATCAATGTAAGTACGTGCTTTCCCCACAGAGCTTGACACCATGAAAAAGTAGGCAGAGGGGAAGGTGGGGCCAGAAACTTTTGCAGAAGAGTCACGATGTTCATTGGAGCTCCAGGCTCTTTCCCCAGATAGCAGGATCACTGTGGCTTAGACAGGCCTTGCACTTTATGCCAGATGCCACCTAACTGTCCTGAACCGATGCCTCTGCATCTCCCCCTAGGCCGAGTGCGTTCAGACAGGCCCAGGAGAGCACATGTGTGTTTGCCAGGCAGGATGGACAGGCGATGGAAGGGACTGCTCAGCCATCAACAACTGCCTGCTACCCATCGCGGCAGCGTGCCACGAAAATGCCACCTGCGTATACGTTGGGCCGGGTCAGGTAGGTCCTCACATGTCACATTCATTGCCATCTTAGGTGCTAGTCCTCAACCCTTTTGCTCTGCTTCCTTATCTGTTCTCTTCCCCAAATCCTCCCCTCCCTCCCAGCTATGATGTTATTTCCACACAGTGCTCTCTACCCAAAGCAGTCTCCTTCAGTTCTTATCCCAGTCCTCTCTCCTTCCTACATGGTGATGCCATGGCAGCAAATACTTCTTCAGTAAATAAATTAGTAGATGTCAGGTATAAAGGTCTTCTGGAGATATTAATCAATGTCATTCCACTGAAGTCAATGCTAAGCTACACAGAAACACAGAGAAACTAATTCACCATGTCTAGAATATGCACACTATTTTAATCATTTTAATGAATTGCTGTGTTTCATTGAAATGACAGAATGACTGCAAGTGTAAGGATGGATTTCAGGGGAATGGAATTGAATGCACACCCATAAACTCGTGCCTGGAACAAAATGGAAAATGCCATCATCTGGTGAGTAATTTATCATTCCCTGAACAAAGTGTTCAGATACATATCACACCTCACCTCCTGCGCACGCCATAGAATTTACTTGCCATTTCAAGCCTGCAATTTCTGTTTGAGAAAGCATTTTCCAAGCAGTGCTACCAGCACCAAAAATGCTGTGTGAACCATGTCAGTATGGTACATGAGCTGAGGACAGACTGCAAGGGCTACTCCCAAATCTGCCTGCACAAAAGGATTATCTCGAGCCCAGTATAAATAAGTGCTGCTTCTCTACCAGCAACTACAACTTGAATGCATCGGACTGTTGGGATGTTTACCCAAGTCACACATCTCTCCCCGGGCATCTATCAGCTGTATCAGGAGCTGTATGTGCTCTGCTGTGTCCTGTAGTGCCTGCAAGAGCCACACTAGCGTGGGGGGGGCACAGGGACAGAGCTAAAGTGAGGAGCACTGGGGAGCAGAGGATCAGTCTGTCATATTTGGATGAAGGAATAGGGTCCAGTTTATGTAGGGAGGAAATAAGAAAGGTGGAGCAAGAGTTTGGATTCCTACAGATTTAGTGCAGGGTGGGTAGGTGAGGAAGTTAGTGCCCTGGGCTGATGGCGTGTGTCCTATAGGAGACTGAGGACATCCACAGAAGATGGTACAAAGATCCTTTTTAAGTTTGTGTTTGTATATAAATGGATTCCAGTAGGAGGCTTTACAGGCCATTCTTGCTCTTGAGTGGTCTCCTGAATATCTGACAAATTCTCTCTCTTTCTGGTTCAAAGGCAACTTGTCAGTTTGAGTCTTCTCATGGCTGGAAGTGTGTGTGTCCAAAGGGCTACGAAGGAGATGGTACAATATGCTATGGAAATGCTGCAGATGTAAGTAGGATGGTCACTTTCTCTGAGCACAGGACCTACTGCACAGTTCTCATGCTGGATCTTAACCAGAGGAATAGCAAAGCCTTTATAAACAGCTAGAAAAATATGATGCCCATCAGTGCTATCCGCAAACAGTCTTCCAGCAGGAGACACTTGCCTGATACATAAATGATCTGTTGTGTTTAAAAACATAGCTTAGAAAGTGGCTTAAGGAATCTGAGCATACTTCTTGCTTAAAAAAAAATTTAAAAATGCCAATCCCAGAGTCCAAACCTGCAAAAGTGCTAAGCACTCACCTCCCAGTTGGAAGCAGCAAGCAGTCAGCTCTTCTGAAATTCTGCCCTGAAGTCTTTCTCAGTGGAAATTATCAATTTATCATGTTGGAACAAACCATGCTGACCCACAGGCAGATAAAACAAAAGCAAGTAAATTGGTGAAATAAATATGCATTTAACAGTGTAGGAAAAATGAAAGTGTCCTCTGCCTCAGCCACTGGCAATAATCTTTCATGGCTTTCAGCACTGTCTGCCGCCCCTGCTCATATTATCATCTATCTCTGTTTTAAGTACTGTGGCAGAATAAAGGCTATCTACTTGCAGCATGATATGTAAGATGCTGTACAAACACCAAACAAAACAACATGAATTCCAATTAATTTTGCATGGAGTTAAGAAAAGATTTAGGTTTAGAAGCCCTGAAAATTAACATTTAGCCTGGGGTCAGTACACAATATACACCAAGGTCAGATACACTTAATACACCTAAGCAATCACCAGCCTGATTTTCAAGAGTTGGTAACTCACCATTTCCATTACCAGAAAATATTAGAATTAGAAAAACACTGATGTCTTCCCTTTTCAGACACACTGAAAACCTCCTCCTCCATGTCACATCAGCCAGGCCAGACACAGTGAGTTACACCACAGGCAAGAGTACTTTGGTACAGTTAATTACAGCTTAGCTGCTCATTACTCTCTCTTCCTCTTTCTAATCAGGAGCTATCTACTCTGTCAGAAGCAGCTGCATTTAACCAGTGGGTTAATGTAAGTACACTTCATGGCTAATTTTTTTAGTATGTTCCAGTTTACATAAGCCTTGTAGCCTTTAGGAATGGGAACCTTGGCAGCAGTATTGCAGTCAGAGAACAGAGGCTGCAGCTCTGGAGAGGCATCAGAGTGCCTATCCTACCACTCATGGAGGGGTTGATCATCTGGTTCCATATCCCTTACTCTTTTGAAAAAGATCCTGCTAAAAAGTCTGCCCTGTCTTTCTTATAAGCTCCCTTTAAGTACTGAAAGGCTGAAAAAGTTCTTCCTGGAGTCTTCTCTTCTCCAAGCTGAACAACCTCACTGAAGGAATAGATTAACTTGTATGGCTCCAGATTATGGAAGAAACACCAAATTAAATTTTACAAACCAAAGTTCTGGATAGATGGATTGTCACAATCTACTTTCTATTTTCATGTTATCATCTATTTCTGGAGCAGCAGTAACATTAGAGGTCCTACTCCACTGTGATTGGCACTGTAGGAATAAAGATCAAAACCTGTTTCTCTCACAAGGAGCTTATAACCTAAATATAGGAAGTGTATAGCAAATACAAGGCAAACAAAAAAGAACAGTGATGTGTTAATGAAAAGCATCAGAAGGAGAAGTCACAGCACATTAGTTGCTTTCATGCTTTTCAAAGTTAGATGGCTTGGAGATCATTAAAGCACACAATTACAACAAACACCTCAGGGAGCTGCTTGAAAGAGAAGCTAATGTGGCTAATTCAAGTCAGTTATCTGCCTGGCCCTGAGCTCGGACTGCAGCACTGGACACTGCACAGAGAAACTTAAGAAACTCAACAACGGTAACTACAAACATGAGCAAAATAGGGAGGTAGATCCATCTGTGAGGTTTTTAATTTCATAGTTGAACAGGAATGTGATGTTTACCACTTTTTATAGCCATATATTTTTCCTGCTGATCAGGAAGGATGAGATGGGGAAGTGTGTTGCTATTTCTATATTTAAATATTTGGAAGGTGGCTGGGATGATGGCTAGAAAGAAAGATGATTTTAACAGAGACAAAATTCCCAGCTATTTAAGGGAGATGATTCCCTTCTTGATTTAAAAACCAATATGGGTAATGAAGGACTGTCCAAAACAAGCCAGCTCCCAGGCAGCATACCTGCTGCAAAAAGGTACAACCTATACTCATATTGCTCCCTTGAGTTTTGCAGCATCAAAAATGGCAAGGTGGAGCCTGTGAAAAGTTTGGAGAATCCCATCTGCAGCAAGATCACGCTCAAATCTTTTGCTCTCCTTTTTTCACTCCACAAAAACAAAAAAACCACACAACTGGAAAAATCCTCTCCAGTGGAGGCTTTCTCCATCCTTAAGGCAGACAAAAACATATGGAAGATGAATCAATTCATGCACACTACAGAGCTGACAAGCCCCACCTAAAATTAGAGCTGTCAGCAGCAAGCTCCACTGTAGTCCTAATGGACACAAATAAGTCCTGGACATCTTGAAAAATGCCAGCCATGTTAAATAGTCCTCTTTGGAATGGGAACATTGTGTCGTGGGAGTTTCTTATTTCACAGTCCATAGTCCTTCTATCTTTTAAATAGCATAGAGTGCTCTGTAAGTTACTTGAAGTTATCAGTAACTACTAGTATTCATCATCTTGTTTATTTTTCAATATTCAAGTGCATAAAACAGAATCCATGAGACAGACTAACTTTTGTAGGAGACAAGTTATGTGTTTCATAATAAAAAACAGTTCTGACTCGAACATTATTTCTGTCCTTTAAATGCTGGCAATCTATTGTGTAAAAAATAGACTCTCACTGACCATTTTTGTACAGCTCAAAGTACTGTTGTTCAAGTCACTGCTCAGTATAATAGTTTTTCCTCTCCGCGTTGGTCACAAAGGACGTCACATACTCCACCTTGCTAAGAAGTCACCAGCTGCTATTTATAGACTGTCCTGGGGATGAATTATTTTACTCTCTTTACTTTCATGCAGGAGGCCAAGATAAACTCAGTGTTATCCACTGCCTCTAATCTAACTGTCCTCGTGCCTTCTCTGCAAGCAATTGAAAACATGGATGAAGAAGAGAAAGCCTTTTGGATGTCAAAAAGTAACATTCCAACTCTACTGAAGTATGTTATTTGTTTGGGGGGTTGTTTTTTTTTTAATTTATTTCTTTTTATGTCAAACAAGCCTTTGGTTTGAAGCCACTAGAGCAAGACAGGTTTTATGATTTTAAAGGAAGGACATAGGATTCCCCTTCTTGTTACAGCAGTATAAATCTCTGTAGCAAGTCCACTGGAAACAAAGCATTATCTGTATTATGTCAGAAATGTTTAAAGGCCAAGCTAAGATCAGAACACAGCTGAACTAGGTATAATACAAACAATTCCTATTTAAAAACCATGGTTTTAGACACACTAACCATATTTATCTGGAGGGGGAGAAAGATAGAGAAAATACCAAACCTTCAAATCCAGTTAATTTCCTTTAGGTATCATGTACTGACAGGAGCTTACAGCTTTGCTGATTTCCAGAATTTATCGTCCTCTGACGTGCTGCCAACATCGCTACAGAGCAAATTCCTACACTTGTCGAAAGAAAATGGGGTGAGATGACCTGAAAACCATTTTGGTATCATGCACTAAACCCTGACCATCACTGCCACTGACTTTCTTGTATTACAAAACCACACGTTATATTTAAAAAAAGACCACGTAATAAAATTAAGGGAATAGATCGATTATATTGGGCCCTCTGGGAGAAACATGAGCTTGATTTTCTCCACCACTTTACCTAGCTGAAATTTGTCCACAATATTATTTATTCCTAATGTCCCAGTAGCTGCCACAAACTCTGGGCTGTCTTGTAACCAAGCAAAAGGGCAGTTTCTGCCTGGAGCACTGTGTGAACTAAGTTAAGACAAAGAGCATCAAGGAAACCAAATAACATATTTTAAAGAATCAGGAAGATAGGAGGAAGCAGTCATAACACACCCATCTCCAAATATGCAACTCAATAGTCCTAAATCACAAGAAGATATTTTTGAAGGTAAATAACTACAACTGACAGCCCTTTCCACTTTCTATGAGGTAAATTCTGTATTCTGAGGAGGATTTTCTGGAAATACACAAGGCACATTTAAATACTTCATCCCCATTAAGGGAGGGGAAAGTTCCCCCCATCTCCATGTCCCGAAGGAAAAATCATGACGGGGTCTTTTAAAGCTGCATAGAACCAAGTTGATGTGAATAGGCACAGGGTTCAGCCTGCCTGCGGGTGGGGGAGTGCACCTACCCCAGGTAACCACTCCAGAGCAAGCAACCCCATGGCTTTGCCAGTCTGCACACAGGGAACAGCAGAGAGTCCCAAAGCCCCCTCTCCTGTGCGTGATTCCCAGAGGGTAACCAGCCCCTGGTGTGGACTGGTGTGAGCAGAGCCATGGTGGAGCCCTAGGCAAGCATTTGGGAAGGTGTGGAAATCCACAGTATGAACTGCTGGGAAAACGCCACCTCCATGATGTGAATGAAAACCCTGTCTCCTCACCCTCTTTCAGAACCTCACCGTGGAGGGCGCTCACATCGTGGCCGGTGACATCGCATCCACAAACGGGGTCATACACGTTATTGACAAGGTACACGGCCACACAGGGGAGGGTTTGCTCCTCTGCACCACAGGCAGTGCAAAATAATTAACTGCCTTTGGGAAAAAAAAAAGTGTTTGCACAGAACAGCATTTTGTCCTGCATCTGATCCACAGCAGGTGCACACACGCTGATGTGGGATATCTGCTCCCTTTCCAGGTTCTGACCCCCCTCCGCAGCTCTGTCATGCCAAGGTTGCTGGCCCGCCTGGAGCAAATGCCTGATTATTCCATTTTCAGGGGCTACATCGTTGTAAGCTTTCACATTTCTTTCACAATGTTTTAAGAACAGAGGAAGTTCTCTGTTTTGATTGCATTTGGACTGATATCAGACAATCATTATGATTTGTTTCTATGTGTTTCACAACAGCAATACAGCCTGGCAAACGAAATAGAAGCAGCAAACATGTACACAGTCTTTGCCCCAGATAATGATGCCATAGAAAATTACCTAAAGGATAAAAAGTCTGCTACTCTGGTACGTATTACTCACAAGGTTTGTCTTAACAGCTCAGTATTTCATCACAATTTCAAGTGGATGGATTGAGAGGACACAAAAACAGGAAGAGAGATCTGTTGAGTTTGGTTTTTTTCTTTAACACCTGAGTTGGTGAGAAGACACAGATCTATGTATATTTTCCTGGCATGCTGGAAGAACCTAGCTATTTGTTCTGGGTTTTGTCCTTCTCTAGATTAAAATCATCCTGATAATATCCAAGACATGTCAGCGGTAAACTTTTTTTGGTTTGGGGTATTTTGAGTGGTTTTTTTTAATGCAAAGATAAGTATAGGAGTGACCAGGAAAAACACTAAAATGAGTTTTCTAGGTCAACAAGTCCAGCCCCCTGACATCACTAAATATCCCATCATTAATAATGCCACAAAATACTCTGACTCTTTCTTAAAACTATCCAGATGCTTGCCCTTGTCACTCCTGCAAGAATACTGTTGCCCAGCTACTTCCCACATATGGTGTCTAATCCCAGGTTACAAACACAGTTGGTCAGTCCCAGGGCTCACAAAAATTTCTGACATTTTTGTGGCAACAAAAATTTCCTCAGGCAAAGCCCACTGCTGCTGCCACTCCCCAGGAGCCCCACGACGGGCTCATGCCTGACTGGCCACCAGCTCCTCCCACCAGCATGGGTGTGTCCATCCCAGCTCCCCTGCTGACCTCAGTCCTCGTGCCCTGAGCTAGTTTATATTATTTTGACAGCATACCTCTGGCCAGTTTATACCCCTTTATCCTTATACCAGGAATATGCTTTAGCTGAAGCAACTTTCTCTTTCTGGCACTCATGCCCTGGCATATTTACAAGGCAAAACACCCTTCTCAAGCCAGTCAGTCTCCTCTCAAGTTAAGCTATCCTTTTTCTGAATCATCCCAGTGGCTTTCTTCATGTTTTTTTCAATTTGAAACAGTTTTATGGAATGCATATATGGAGAGCCACACACCTTGCAGAGGAAGTTTTACCCATGATTTGCTCAATGACATTAATGCTTCCCTGTCCCTTTCATAAATATTTACCCTGCCACACTCTGTCCCTACTTGCATGGTCTCCATTTGCAACCAGGAAGCTGAGGAGCACAAGGTTCAACTAAATCATCCCAAAGCACTTACCACCAATGGCAGACCCATGGCAAAAGCCCCACTTCCTACCTCACCAGAAGAATTCACATGTGATCAAGCTACATCTGCTCAAATGACTTTTGAATGCTATTTCAGGTGTTTTGTGACACATCATCATCATTTCCTCATCACTGCAAGAAGCATTTATAACAAACTTTGAGAGATGCACAGGACATCAATCCCATTAGGTCTGGGTTACATACACAGAGAAATCCTTTTCACTTCCACTATTTACCAATGTTCCACCTGTCTTTCTTTCATCTTCCCAAGAGGAGGATGGAACCTTGCCGTGCTCCCAACCTTGCCTGATATGGCAATCTGACAAAAAAAAAAAAAATCAGAAAACAACCATAAGGTTAAGCCTACCTGAGCCTTAACCTCTTTGTGAAACACTTGAGAGAACTCTGCTGCAGAGGGAAGTGCTCGGCACAGGGAGGAGAGCCCATTTCTTGGCTCTGATGAGACAAGATGTCCTAACTCTACTGGTGACAAAAGACAGAAATCAAGATGGATGAGAGTTAACTTTTCCTCCAATTTATCCAAGTCAGGAGCATTAAAAAGGGCTGGATACTGATGGAGATTAGCTCTACCTTATTTCCCACCTTCTCATCTGCAAATATTTTTTTGCCAAATCTGTGGAAATCAAAATAGAATGAGGCCCACCTCAAGAGATGTCAAGGCCACTATTTCACTCTGTGGGCAAAGCCAGGCTACATCACAAATCTTGCAGCCTGGAGCTGCTTCATGCTTTCACACACTTTGAAGGAGCCAAAGAATGAGAAGTATGAACATTCAGAACAAGGGGACAGCAGGCAGCAGGATTTCCCACAAGCACCTTTTATTGCAAAGACATAAAGCTGCAGAAGCACTATATCTGTCAGCTAGTCAGCCCCAAAACTCTCCAAATGCCTCAGTTTCTCTCACATCTATAAACCTCTCCCAAACACGTCTTGTTTCTGCTTCCTTCCTCCTGGAAGTCTCCTGCTTCAGAACAAGATGCAGAAGCTTTGAGAAGCCCTCACAAAATTTTGATGTATAGAGAATAACTTCATCACTTTTCAATGATATATGAATAGTAATGAGGCATAGAAAACTTTTCAATTAACAGGTGTGGCTCTAGCTCTTTATTAACTGAAAATTACCTTAGAGATGTATTTTATATATATATATATATATATATGCTCTAAACATTCATCCACAGATCATTCAGGAAGAAAGAATAGGTATGGAAAGATTATAAAAGCACACACGAATATGCAACTTTTGATGTCAAATGAACTCATGAAGTTCAGAGTCCTAAAATGTCATCTGACTTTTCTCTGAATCTATCAGCCAGCCTCAAGCACAGAAACAGATGCCACAGGGTCAAGCAAACCTTGGCCCTCACAATTCAATAGCTTTTCACCCTCCACGGTCAATAAAAATTTTATTATGACAGGAATGCAGGGTCTCTACAGTAAGAAGTATGAAATAACCTGCCTACTGGAAAGGTAGGTTAAATTCAGCCAATCTAGGTTTGGCTTATATCCTCTGGAAAATGCTATTCCTAGTAACTTTTCATGCTCTGCTACATAACCCTGAATTTAACTGTCTGTTTGCAGGATGAAGGTCAAATCCGCTATCATATTGTACTGGATGAGAAGCTCCTGAAGAACAATCTGCACAATGGCATGCACAGGGAGACCATGCTAGGGTTCTCCTACCAGGTTGGGTTCTTCCTCCACAACAGCCAGGTACTGCACTTGTGTGTCTGCACTTGCTTGGAGTAACAGGTTTCCTGCTTTTTACAAATCCAGCTTCAGCTTTAAACTAACATGCAGTCCAAAGGAGCTCTGCATCCCCCACCAGCTTCTGCGACATAACAGCACAAAAGTTCTCTCTCAAATGCAAGGCCTGTCTCATACCTGCTTAATTCAAAGTCACCCTTGAAGGGATCTTTGACTGAATTTGATTTCAGTTGTGCTGTTCACATTTAGCATTGCATTTCAGATGTCTGTCTCTAGCAACTACAAGCCTGCATTCCAAAGCAGTCATTAATCTGACTTCCAAGAGCTATTAGGAACCTGCCCTTAATTATACAACATTAATTCTATTTTCTGTGTATTTACTCCACTTTCAAACCTAAGAGCTCAAAGCACAGGGCAACAAATATCAATTGTCTTTCAACACCACTCATGGAAAAATCAGGCACAGCAAGATTAAGTGAAAGTCAGGAAGGGAATTCATTCCTCCTTCTCTGTCCCAGAACTCCCTCTGGGAATAGGCAAAGGAAGACAGAAATCTTCTCATCCAAGTAGTTTTAGCCCTGCTCTTTGCCCACAGCAGAGCCTTGGAAAAGCATCTGCAGTGGGGCTGTTGCTGGTGAGAGCACGATGGGAGTGTGGGGTAGCATTGAGGTGATGAAAGCCCTCCTTGAAAGAGCAGCTGCTAGGAGAACTTCCCCGAAACCCCCCACCCCCCAGACAGCAAACCCACCTTTTGGCATGCTATAGAGTCCTTCTCCATATGCTTTACCTTAAGATACCTTGTTGGAAAAAGCTGCTCCCCCAAATCCTGTTGCTAAGAAACTTCAACAGGCTGCAAGTCATCTCATGCCCTCCAGTCCAGTGGAGCAGTTAAATGCAGCAACAGGAATACGAACAAGTGCCTGATGTTAACTGCCTTTGTTGGTTTTCCTGAAGTGATGATACTTATACATTGCTCCCTCTTTCACCTGCTACTGCTCTAGTTACCATACAGCCACCAAACAGCTCTGCTGCTTTCTAACTGGTTGGATGTCTTTTGCAGCTGTTCATAAATGATGCACCTATACGCTATACAAATATTGCAACAGACAAAGGAATTATTCATGGACTGGGAAAGGTCCTGGAAATCCAGAAGAACAGATGTGATATCAATGATACAGTGATCATTGTAAGTGGTTCTGTTTGTATAGATGCTTAAAGGCCCATCAGAGAGATCTATAGCCAAACACAGCTCAACTGTACATGATATTTCCCAGCAAGATACTATTTCCCAGCAAGAAATACACACATTTTCTACAAATTATATTGCTAAAATGAGTTTTAGCATCTCTTAAGACAGCTTTAATCCCACAATCAGTGTACTGACAGCTCGGGTATCATATAATCAGAGTAACACAGGAATAAGCAATTCCTGAGCTATAATTTTCAGGAAATAATAGTAATGCATTATTCTAATACATCTTCTTAGCCAGACCACTTGTCTATAAAGTAAATAAGAGGGGGGGAAGAATGGAAAAGAAATGCTTTTTGTAAGGAAAAATAATTTCTTTTCATTCCAAGTGTAGATAACCTCCGTACGTACACACGAACTCCTTGGTACCCTCTGAGCAAAGCATTCTCCCTCCTTCATTCACTTTACATTTGAAATATAAATTGTTTCACATTCCTCTAAAGCATAGGATGTGACTTCCTCACAAAGGTGTCCTTTGTCTTTTCTCTTGAGTGTATCAAATTGGACAGCAAACAGGCAGCTTTCCTCCCTTTTCATGGATCATGCAACAAACTAGACAAGGAAGAAAAAGTCAAACTTGCACTTTAGTTAAAGCAAAGTTAACAGGCATGAACTTCTGCAGCTTTTCCTTGGAAAACAGTCCCATATTTCACTCAAGACTTTTCTACAACTTGGCTGTGTCACGTCCTCTGTTTTCCAATGGAAAATTATCTTCTCTGCTTTATTCAAATGCAGATACATACTAAAACATTCACTTAAGCCTTGCTGAAAGTAAAGATGTAGCTAAGCAAACAGGAATAGTATTAAAAACTGTGTACTGGGTGCAACACATAAGCATTTTGCAGAAACCAACCTTATGTGTGTGAACAATTCACACACGTGGCATGAGTTTTCCATTTCCAAGCTGCCCTTGCACCACAGGAAAACTATATCCAAGCTCAAGATTTGCCTCTTATTGTGGTTTAGATGGGAAGACCTTTGGGAAGCGTCACTTTAGAAGAGCAAATAAAATTTTCCAAATGATCTTTCTTTCTCCTTCCCATTGGCAGAAGGCTTCCCATGGGGTTGCCCTACAAAGCCACTGGTTAGGGATATTCTTCCTTGCTGAGCACCTTTACCAAAGGGGTTATCCTAATTATGCACCACAAGGCTAGGTTTAGAAATATAGCTGGAAATCATGCATTTTCTATGACACAACCTGTCTGCAGCTCTATACAGTCTGTTAACTACTTTCCATTTCTGTTGCTTAAGGAAAAATGCAGAATTTGTTCACACCCATCAAGTTGCCCCCCAAGAACAAAAGAAATAGTAAGTACTTTATCATTAATGCTAATTTATTTTCTTCATATCAGAACTGAGTACACATGCATTCAATTCCATTTTTAATACAATTGCCTCAGTTTCAACAAAAGTTATCATATTATCATAGTTACTTCAGCCTGCTACATACACGGCTTACAGTCAATAGACTCAATTCACCCTGACCTTAGAGATTTTTATAAAAAATTTACCTTTGGTCAAGGTAGCAGAAGGGCAGCTTAAAGATAGCTTTTTCCTTCAAGGCCAGTGTCTAGTATGCATTGGGACAACTGAAGACTCCTCAAATTGCAAAGTTTACCGCTACCATGAAAAACTGAGGGAATTAAACGTGGTCTGGAGTATGCCTGAACTACAGAAGTGGTTCTGAGCCCTTCAAATCAGAGATGTACAGAAGGGAAAACTCAACCCATCCCCAGCAATGTGCTGTGAGTAATGGTCACAAGGAGACTTGGAGACTGTAGAGACTTTGGATGCCTAGATCCAGCACATGAGAACTGCAGATATTTAGATTTTCTTAGTATCTAAGTTTATCTGGGAAAGCTCTTCCACTGAAATTACATATTTTCCTTTTTTATTTATTATTTTTTAATTAATTATGCCAGTAATAGTATTCCAAAGCAGATCAAGTCCCATCTACCTCACTAGAGTACTTGACTGGCAAAACCAAACTGTGTACTCGTGGGTAAAACCCAAACACCTTAACATTTCCTTTACAATGAACAGCTGGGTGGATGCTTATCTCAATCTCCTCACAAGTATACAGTGAGATCTAAAGTTTTCTTTAGTGAGAAATCTTTCCTAACTGTGTCCAGACCTGAAAGACAATGTTTCAACAGCTGTTTTTGCAGAAGTTCAGAACTCAGCTTTCCAAAAACTAGAAAGATCAGAAAATGTGTGAGAGAAGAAGGGGAAAAAAAAAAAAAAAAAAAAAAAAAAGAAAAGAAAATAAATGTTTTTCAAACGTCAGAAAATAAAACCTGTTCAATTCTGAGCAAAGGCAATATTTGGACATATCTTTAAAACACCACAAGACACTGAGTTAAACTGATCATGTGTTCACTAGGAAAAAAATCCTTTTGCTAATATATTTTTATTTCTAAAAGTACTTCCTTCATTTTCATTGTGAATATGTGAATCAGTGCACAACATGCATTAAGGTAATGTCCCATTTTTTCAAATATTTTAAAGTAGCTGATCACTATTACCCAGAAGTGCATCTGTTTCTCCAATATTTGCTCAGGCAGGGGAGAGGAAATACTGTGTCCTCACAGAAAACCACATGAGAATGTACACCATCCAGATCGGGTGCCAGCCAAAGTGTGCTAAAACCATCATTGTGAGTACACTGCTTCTATTGAGGTAAAAGCCAGGAACCCCCATCCCTGAACTTCGCCCTCCTCATAATCCCTGCTAAGCACACACAGCATGTCAAGGCAGTTCCTGACAATATATTTGTTGACCTTTATTATGGATGCAACACAATGCAACATTAAAGACTGATAGCTACAGCACAGGAAAGGCTGGGAGCTGAGGGTGCAGAGGGAGCACAGGTTTGGGAAGGGTAACCCTATACATGTCCCTAAATTCCTGTCCACCTTTCCCTGAAGAGGTGAAGGGCACCTTGGTCCCACCAAGGACTCGGGGTGGCAGCCTGTGTCCTGCCACACTGAGGAGTGTGGTCACAGACCAGCAAAGTCCTGCTAAAAATCACAGGAGCATAGAATGGCCTGGGTCGGATGGGACCTTAAAGATCAACTACTTCCAACACCCCTGCCATGGGCAGAAACATTTTTCACTACACCAGGTTGCTCAAAGCCCTCTCCAATCTGGCCTTGAAGACTTCCAGGGATGGGTTATCCACAGCTTCCCTGGGCAACCTGTTCCAGTGCCTCATCACCCTCACAGTAAAGAATTTCATCCTTATACCTGACTAAATCCACCTTTCTTTCCATTTGAAGCCATTACCCCTTGTCCTATTGCTACATGCCCTTGTAAAAATCCAGATCTCTCGTTCACCCTGCCTGCTATCCTGACCCTCAACACAGCATTTCTGGGTTTCCAGACAAGGGAGTGCTGCGCAGGTTTCTTCGGGCAGCAGTGCCAGCCCTGCCCAGGAAAAGCAGGGAATGCCTGCTTCGGAAACGGCGTCTGCCTGGACGGCATCAATGGCACAGGCACCTGCCAGTGCGAAGAGGGGTTTGTCGGTACAGCCTGTGAAAGCTGCACTGAAGGCAAATACGGCCGCAACTGTGATCAAGGTACTGAGCATCCCCAAACCACACAGGCAGCTCTGCCAGTCTTGTCACACATCAAAACCTTCCCCTTACATCTCCTAACCATGTCTGTTCTAGATTCTAGAAAGGTGCAGCGCTTTCGGGGTAATAGGCCAGTCTTTAAAACATCATTAACCTCTTTTCTTTCCTCATTTTGGTGTTTAATCTCTTGTTTGCAGACAGTGCCTCCTACTCTGGCACACTACAGGCTTAGAACAGTGTCCAACAAGAATAATCCCCTTTAGCACTGCTATTTCTCCAATGTTTTTTCATTAAAATACAGTTTCCGTCCCTGTATTTGGGGACAGAGGAAAGATAAGCATAGTGTGAATTTAGATTTATTCTGTAGTTAGAAGCCAAAAAGCACAAGACAAAGCATTTTTTGAAGTAGCCTACAGCAGATGCTGCCATCAGCAGATGATGTCTGGGCCCTCTCTCCAGCCCTTCCTTCCCCTTGCTGTGCACACTGGCACACTGCACAGGACTGTGGTTTCCTCCCATCTCTCCCCACAGCGTGCACTTGTGTCCATGGGAAATGCAGCAGTGGGATCGACGGGGATGGCTCCTGTGAATGTGACGTTGGCTGGAGAGGGGTGGTGTGTGAGACTGGTGAGTGTCCCCTCCTTTTTTTTTCCTGAGGTGAGAAGTGAGCATTTCAGGAAATGACAGAACTACAGCCACGATCAGGTCCCAGTGCACTGCCAGACACCCAGTGACTTCCCACACAGAGTGAAATACGGGTCACACTCCTGTGTTACGGCGATTAATTACTGTATTAATGGAGAGCCAGCTGAGATACTGCTCATGATACTGAAACTCTCTAATTAGCTACTTCTCTACCTGTGTCACTCTGTATCTGTCCCAAAGAACATCCCATTTATAAAAGCTACATCTTTTCCAGAGCAGGATTACCTAGCACATTTTGATTCTCAGATCAAATTTTGGCCTCTCAAGTGCTTCAATAAGTTGATTTAGCTACACCACACTGCCTATTAAATTATGTTCTTGCTAATGCAATAAAAAAGTAAATAGCAAATAAATAGTTTTGTGTTGGCTAAATCCATCTCCTATATCCAATCACATTATATTTTAGTTGGACGTAATTAAAATGTGTTCAATAACTATTTCAGAACTCTGCCTATAATAGGATAAAATAAAAAATGCTATAAACCCATTAATAATAGCATTCAATATCAGTTTTAAATTTTCCCAGGGAAAAAATTAGTAATGAATAGAATTTTATAAGAGAGTTGCTGTATCTGAGAAAACCTACACCTACATAATTAAACTAATAATATGCAAGATTCACCAGACTAAATACAGATAAATGAAAATGGGTGAAATATTTTCCTAGCAACATCATGACATAACTCTTACTTGCAATTGAATTTAAGTGGTATCCACTGACCTATACAGATGGATTCTCTATAGAGATGGAGTTTCTATACAGACTGAGAACACAGTTGTCTGGTGCAGAACTCAGACTCCAGCTCCACATGATGGGATCAAAAGACTCTGAGCTTCAAAGGATGTTGACCCAAAAGATTCTGATCCCTGATTCATTTTTTTTCCACTTGCAGAAATCAAAGACGACGCATGTAACTCTTCATGCCATACCAGTGCTAAGTATGTATGAAATCCACTTATTTAAAGGAGAGGGGAGAAAAAGGGGATCTCTTGCAATGCAAAAAGCATAGTCCATCTTGCTCATGACTTCCCAGCAGTGTAGGTAACACTCATATTTTCCATCACAGAGATAAGGAGCAATGCAAATGTAATGTACACAATGAGAAGGCCAAGAAGTTCAAAGTGTTCATGTTAAAATGGGGGAAAAATAGGATTTTTGGGGTGAGGAAAAAAAAAAAAGAAAAACGAGAGAGGAAAAAATAGCAAGACATTCTACCATGCAGTATATAAAGAAATGGGGCCTGCAGCACTAAAGAGAACAGCAAGTCAGTTCAAGACTAATGACAAAGGTGGGTTTCTGAAGAGACCTTTAGGAGTATCAGCTCCTCCTATTTGCCCCATCCACCACCACACATATCACTGAGAAATGCCATTGGCATTAGGGACTTCCCCAAAGAAAACTACATTGGACAAGAAACAGCTCTCCTCTTCACATCAAAATATACAAACAACAAAAAAAATGCCCTCACCAGTCCAGCACACCAATACTGGGAACTAACTAGTTTTCAAAGGAGGAAGTGACCCCCACTGGCCCCTCATCACTGACCAGACAGCAAGACCTACACTAGCCAAGACACTTAAAAAAATGAGAAAAGATGGCTGAAAAGACTCCTCACTTTCAGCCACAGCTCTTCTGTAGGAGTTGAGAAATCAGAGGGGCAAAACCTTTTTTTCCTGATGCAGGTGATTCTCTCCCCTTTGTGTTAGTGAACAGCAGTTCACAGCAGTGATATTTGAACAGGCTTTTTTTGGAAAACTCCACTCTCAAATTTGCTCATGGGAACCCCACACATTCTGTCATCAAGACTGTTTCTGACAGAAGCAGACTGCTCTTCTCTTGAGTATTTTTCATCCACTGATGTACACCTGTATGTACAAGGATAGGTGCAGGCATGGCAGAACTGTGCTGACTGCATTGTGACGTTATCCCTGAGCGACGCCAGGGAGCAATCCCTGTATTGCACAGAGCTCACGGGGCAATAAGCTCACACTTGCATTCAGAAGGCCAAACTGCCCACAAAAAAAAAAAAAAAAAAACAAACTTGAACCCAGAGAATTCAGATGTCTGGCCCCTGAACATCAGGGCTGCAGCATCCCTCCAAAAAATTTATGCACAGTTTTTGAGGGGGTAGACATGCGAACTCTGGAGTTCTGCATGAGAAAATAGGTCACTTAATGACCAAAGTGTAGAATTTTAATACGTAAAATAAAACATTCAAAATACATTTGAAAAGCTTAATCCAGCTAGGTTCGTTTTTATGGGTATAGTTAAATGCCTTGTTATTTCTATGCAATGTTACCTTCAGAAGAACTCACAGCAGTACAAAAGACTTGACTGCCTTTTTTTCTTTCCTTTTTTTCTCTTTTTTTAAATGTCATCTCCCTCTTTTTACTTCATTAGCTGCCTTCTCCTATCAAATGGCACTGCCTATTGCAAGTGTGCAGCTGGGTTTGAGGGGAACGGGACGTTCTGCACAGGCAAGTGGACTTTGTTTATTCCCTTTTGAAAAAGAAAAGAAACAAGGTTGAAGCATTCGCTGGTCACGGTAGAGTTGGTGAGAGATGAGCACTTCCCCATGCACCAGTTAAAAAACAGGAATTGCTGCCAGTTCACTCAAAACAAGTAACAGCCCAACAGGTGTGGATTCATAGCAGACAAAGGGCTCAAAATCTCGAAGTTGCAAGGCATTGTGCTAAGGGAGACCAGAGAAAAGGGAACATGCCGTGCACAAGCCCAGCCCCATTGTTTGCAGAGTAATGAAACCTGGTTTATGACTTTTACTCCCTTTCCCAACAAAGACCAGCAAAGAGAGGGCAATTCAGGGTACAGTAACATTTCCAGCTATTGGAAGCTGTATAGGCCTACCACTTCCTCAGCTTTCTGAACTTGCTCAGATTTCTGGTATGGTAAAATCCGTTTCTTTAGACCAGAGAGATTCTGAGAGACCCTCAGAAAGGGGCAATAGCAGCTTATCCTAGGTATTCCTCCAAGAGTCTGGGATATCCAGACTTACAAAGTAGACAGCTTCCAGCTACACTAATTGTAATTAATTTTACAGTTGTGTTTCTTAATCCTTAACTCATTAAAATACTAATGCTTTTGAGAACAGAATATATTTTTCTACTTACTCACTGTGGCTGACAGGGTACTAATCCTTTTCTCTTCTGGCACAAAACAGCCAAATCCACTTTAATCTAGTGGTGGGCAATTCCCCATGTGCAGGAAGATCTGAGTGACACAGGTCATCCATAGTGACTCTGCCCTCACCCTTGTTCCCCTATACAGGATTCCTGAGCAAAATTAGTTACGGGAAAAGTCAGCTCCCTAGTGTGGCTGTTAAGGCTGCTGAAACAGCAATTCAGGATAATTTGAGGCAAAAACTATAGCAATGTTTGAGCTGATTTTATTCACACTTCAGAGAAGGTTCCCTCCCTGCTCTCAGGGTAATCCACACAAATTCACTCTCTGACTCACCCAGAGTCAGAGAAACAGTAGCAGTTACCATCTGAATAACAACCAGGACATTCTGTCACAGGAGGGGCTAAGTGGTATTATACTCTAGACCTCCTGCAAGAGAGAAGGAGTATGATCTGTGTGCAGAAAAAGTCAAACTCAGGGAAAGCTTAAAAATGGCCATTTAAACTAGAGAAGAATGCAAAGGTCTCTTGTTTTGTTGCTTCATTAAAATGGGTGGAATTGGAAGATGGGAAGTTACTGAAAGTCAGTCCTGGATGAATTCTTACCTTCCATACTAGAAACATCTTCTCAGCTTTCCCTCTTTAAACAATAAAATGTGTTAAATATCTGGCACTAGTGAAGTCTGTGGCCTCCTAAATCAGGAGGACTCTGTGTTCTGAAAATGTTAGTTAATCCCTTTAAAACACAGAGACAGATTAACCTGAAAAGCCAGTTAAGCACATTGGTTTAATCTGTGTCATTGTCACTGTTCAGCTATCAATGCCTGTGAGACCAGCAACGGTGGCTGTTCTGCCAAGGCAGAGTGCAGGAGAACAACGCCAGGCAACAGAGTCTGCGTCTGCAACGCTGGGTACACCGGGGATGGAATAGTCTGCATCGGTAAGCGTGGGTGTGTCTCACATATTACACAGAGGAACACCACAGGAGTGAGTTTTCCTGCAGGTGGATGATCCTCCTTCCACTGTGATCCAGAAGTGCAGTTTCCCGACACTCTATAGGCTGATGCCAAAGGCACCTCTACCTGCCATGTGGCTGATACTACTTGGCAAACCACACAACTGCAGCAGTGTGGTGTGACATCAAACGTTAAACGAGAGCTACCTCTCAGCAAGGCTAACCTCATCTTCACCAGCTTGATACACTCACACTCCTCTGACCATCACAAACCTTAAGACTTTCAGACATTGTTGTACCACACATCCCCAGGTTTTAGAAATGCTGATGGCAGAGTTTTAGCCTTCACCCAGACAACTAAAGGCCTAGACTGAGGTACTAAGCAGCTAAAGGAATGAATTTTACTGATTCACAGTTGTCCTAAACCTGCATTCCTGCTATGCTTTACTTAAAAATTCTCCCTTCTTGGGTTTTCAGAAGTCAATCTTTCTTTATTACACTGTCTATGTTTTATAAAGAAATCAACCCTTGTCTGGAGAACAACGGTGGATGTGATAGAAATGCAGAATGCACACAGATTGGACCCAATCAAGTAAGTACTTTGTGAAGAAAAATAAGATTGGCCAAGTCTTACAATTGTGTAAGGAAAGATTTGCCCATCTTTGTTTTTAAATAGAGAAGTGGATTTCAAACCAAAAATTCTCAAAAGTATATTTTTCTTTAAAAAGGTATTTGAGAGGGAGGGTGGGAAAACATGAAGAAATTCATTTCAGTAAAAGAAATCAAAACCTGCAGAGGAAAGCAGTGTTTTGCTATCTCAAGTAGTTGTTTTTCTCTTTTGGGAGGTTTTGATATGAAAACCTGTCAGTTTGAAAGTATTGCCAGATAATGTTTCTTTTATTGTTATAGAAACTCTCCATGGAGAAATTCCATTTTAGACTAGCCCTTCTCCCAGCATAGATCAAACACATTCACAAGGAAACAACATGGCCTGACTCATAGTTCTTGCATAGGGGTTGCAGCATTCCTGCATCTGCTCACTCCTCTGCTGTTCTCATTCGCTCCTCTGTTTTGTCCCTTTTGTTTGCCAAAGTGCCACATGCTCTCCAAAGAGAAAGTAGCATAAAAGAACAAGGGGACAAAGGAGAAGCAAATTGGTCAGGGCAAGCAGGTGACATAGATTAGTGATTTTATTTCTCTAACAGTTTCAGAAGAAGCTGAACTCCCTGGTTCTAGCACTTCTTGTCATCTTCCTACAGTTTCATATTGGCTATTGGCAGGACTGTAATCCTCCAGCGAGTACTGCACAAGAGTATTTCTTCAGGAGCAAAGCAGGAAACAGAGACTGGGAGCCAGAGGCCACCTCCTGACTTCCAGTTGTTCAGGGACAGAAGGGGTAACAACCCCATTAGCCCTTTTTGCCAGTCCAAACAAATAACTCTGTGCCTTGACTGTCATTTGTAAGCCAGTACATTTTCGGTGAAAGCACAGAGCCATCTTCCCCACCCCTCTGGACAAGGCAGGTGATGGTTACTTTCCTCCATACACCTTCGCTGGGGATAGAAGTAGTAGCTACAACATGTCTGTTTATCCCTCCTTACCCGTGAGGATGTAATTAATATCAGAGAAATAACCACAAAATCCCAGCACTGCAAAGGTAAACTTGTAGGACAGAAACGTGTTTGCTTTCTCCAGGGCTGTCAGTCACCCGGAAGATACATAAAACACTGTTATTGCACCACCTCACAGGTTTACTTCTGCTGCATATTAAACGTAAATCCTAAATTGAGAACCATTAAGTAGTGAATTGGAGAAGATAATTAATTTCTTTGCAACTATGCTAATTTCTCTTTTTTTTTGATAATTGCAAGTGCAAAATAGAGTAATCAGGACATAAGTGTCAGATGCATGCCCACTGGGAAGCTGCTAGTAACATCAGGACATAATTCCAGGTGTGTTTTGAAGATACATTTCATCACAGCAGGGGAAGGAAAGAGACAAGTGGGGAACACCAACCTATGCAAATAAAATGAGGGAAACAAATTAAGGGTTTAGTCTGTTTTGCCAGCAAGACAATTATGTGCAGATGTCAAAGGGGTCATGTCAAATGACCAGGGCAGCAGAGAGGAAACCAGAAATGGATAGGCAAGGAAAGGACAGATGGAGCCTCTTGAAAACTGTTACTCCCCAGTCTCAGTCTCCGGTTGCTCATGCTGGCCAAAAAACTGCTGCAGGAGAGATGATGTACTTTCAGCTTAACAAATTGTACAGCATATCACTATTAAATGATTGAGGGAAAAAAAGCAAATTAAATATATGTGTGCTGAAAAGAAATAATAATCAAGCATTTTTCCATGTATGCATGTTTTCTGGTTTTGTTTTGTAGGCAGTATGTAACTGCCTAAAGGGATATTCTGGAGATGGTAAAAGATGCACATACATCAGTCTGTGTTCACAAGTAAGTATCCATTTAAGGTCTCATTATAATCCTTACACTTTTGGGGTTTGTATGCATTATAACTAAGTCAGGTATGCTAAGAACCAACTTACATTAACTTTGCCAATCTATAAATATTTTTAGTTCGGTACATGCTTTAGTGCTGTTGCTATGATAGAAACTAAATATGCAGAAAGGGCTTTTCTTGGACCACAGCCCGGACGTAATACAAGTGAGGTCCTGGACTCATCATTAAGTCTTAGAAAAACTACTTAAAATCCAATCCAGAGAAACAGTACCTAGTTTGTAGTGGTAAAACTTAAGTCATATCTTTTTTTGTCATTGCTAGAGTTCATACAAAAAGCCAACACAAACTGTTTCCATCAACAACACGCAACCCAGGACATCCCATGGCATTCTTCATTCTGTCCCTCACTTGTCATTGCAGGCTGAGAATTAGCCAGATTCATTTTGCACAAGCTACCTCACACACTGCAAACCACATATTTGCAAGCAACATGGTTCTCTGCACCAGCTGCATTACTCTGCTTCTTGGCAAGCTGTTGCAGGGACATATCCACTCTCCTGTGTACATTAATCCTCTGTGCTTTAAGCACAGCAACAATAATTCTTGCCCTCCCAGCCTGGCCTGTCAGCAGGCTTGATCTAACCTTGAAAGGTTGCAGAGATGAAAGAGCAAGGGCAAAACCAGAAGCTGGAGGAAGGGGAAATTAAAGTTATGAGCCACTGCTCCCTATGATTTTGTATTCTTTTGCTTTTTCCTATGCCTTGTTCCAGCAACTCTGCTTCCACTTGACTAATTAAGCCAGGCTAATTATGTATTTTAAAAAAAAGATAGTGTTGAGAAGCACCAATGTCAGACCAGAGGCTTACCTGGTTTCATGGTGACCAAACTTCTGTGCAGCAAAGCTTCACAGGTAGCTAAGACACCCAGCAGTCTGCCTAAACCTAGACAAATACATAGCAAGCCCACCCAAACCCACTGTTAACAGCCAGGCAGCTCTGTGACCTGTAAAGTCAGGCCCCACTGGTCCCCCTTATGCCCCAATGGAAAGGATCCCTGAGATGACCAGCAACAGAAAAGGTACCATGAAACAAGCACAAAAAAGAAAATAAGAGACCTTCTCAATTTTTCCCAATTTGCTCTCAAGTGGAGGACAGAAGCTTATTTGCAAGCTGAGGTGCTAACTGGGGAGAATCTGCCTGTGACTGAGCAGAGATCTGAGCCCCAGCATGCTGCTCCTGAATGAGGAACATCTCGCTTTAGCACGGGGAACTTTCTGGAAGCAGGCAGTTGGGTGAGATGCATCTGCTGCACCAAGCCCAAGGTTACACTGGCAGTGGACCCAAGGGACAGATCGGGGATGTTTTAGAGTCAAAGACCTATAGCAGTTCCCTGTTCTAGTTGATCTGGGCCATCAGACAGACAGGGAACAATAGACAGTCCTGTGCTAATGCTCCTCCATAAATTCAGGCTCCTGGCACTGTTTAAGTGATTTACAGCTGTAAGTAGTTCCCTTTAGTGTAAGTCAATTCTGCTTTGGCAGAGCAGCTAAGACTCATCCCTAAGATCCAGAACGAGACTTGCATGTAAAAATTTTGCATCCTTATAGCATCATGAACTAAAGATATAAGGATTGAACCAAAACTATGTCCTCTGCATAAAATGAGAGTTATTTGTTATAAACTTTAAATGCTCTATAGTGTTTGCAAGAAAGTACATGTCATCAAGTACCAGTAAGATGTGATTTCAAAAAGCTGTTGTGATTAAGTCTTTCTAAACTACAAAGTATGTAAATGGGGGGGAGGAAAGTGCTGAATTAGAACTGTTTTTTGCACCTGGCAACAAAGGAATTCTATATTTTAAAATTTGATCTTACAAGAATAATGGAGGCTGCAGTGAATTTGCCATCTGTAATGACACTGAGCTGACGGAAAGGACCTGCACCTGCAAACCTAACTACATTGGGGATGGATTTCTGTGCCGAGGCAATATCTTCCAGGTAAAGTGCTGCACTTTGCTCTTAGTTTCCTTCAGATAGTTACTTAATACAGTAGTTGAAACATGCCATTTTTTCTTGGACAAATTTGTACCCCAGAATTTGAAATTACCCCAATCCAAGAAACAAGGAATAGGAACAGGATACTGCAAGATAACTGCCTAAAACAAACAAACAAACAAAAACCCCGAAACAAATGAACAAAACAAAACAAACAAAAAAAAAAACAGAAAACCTAACAACAACACAAAAAACCCAAACCCACACAAACAACAAACGAACAACCAAAAAAATCCCTGATGATCAATCATTATGACTGCAGTACCAGAGCAGTATTAGGGAGTTTTAGGTTTCAAAGCCTGCTATTTGACAGAGCAAGGTAAGAAAAGAACAGGAACAATATTTATTCCAAACCAGAAGTTCCCCTTCTTGTCTGAGTGGTGCATTTGTTTTGCACTCCACAGATGTTACCTCACATATTCATCACTGTTACAGAGTCTTGTTCTCAATTGCAGGAACTTCTCAGGAACTCCAACACATCTAAGTTTTATTTCCACTTAGAGGTAAGAAAAGGTTGAGTGTTTCTTTCTTTTTTCTTCTTGCCTCAATGGTGTAGATGGAAGGGGAGCAGGCAAGAACCTGGCATGTACCAACATCCTTCAGCATAATTGGGACTGGATTTGGATCTCCAGTCACTGATACTTGAGATGCTCTAATTTAAACTATTAGCTGTCACTAAAATCTAGAGTATTAATGATCAAGACCAAGATCCCAGGGAAATGTAGGACCTCCAGACCAGACATAAAACAGAAGCTTTTAACCATTCATAGTTTGAAGCAATAAAATACCACTCATTTACTAACTCTGCATTTCCAAACAGCAGTGTTTTCAGTTGCCTCTCCGAAACATCTCAGGATGCTGTGTGTGTTGTGAGAGGGCCAGTGTGCACAACCAGCTCTCACTGCTTTCTGGAGACTGGCAGTAGCCATTCTGTGTTTACCCCAAGCCTCAGGGCGGCACAGACCTCTATACTGGCCTGCTAGCCTAAAGACTCATATTCCAGCTTCAATTCTGTTATCATGGTAGACAGATGGCTTCCCCTCACTTTAGCAGAGATCTCTTCTTCCTTCAGCTTGTCAGTGGACATTGCAAAGTGGCTGCAATACCCCAGATCAATTTGTACCCCTAAGAGTAATTAATCCACTCCTAGGTACGAGCAACCATGTATCAGCTAAATGCATATACACACAAATGCATGTTATCCTCTCTCACCTTTCCCAAGATGAAAGGTTTTTTTCATCTTTCCCTTGCACAGGAGGGAATAGCCCCCTCTGCCCACCCTGCATTACTGTCTGTTGGGAGCTTTCCCTCTTCTGTTTGCTATTGCTAAGGAGACAGAGAACTTGGCTTTAAGCTGGAAGAGCAAAATCTTCCATTCCTGTGAGTGGAGGTGACAAATGGGGATAGGAATGAAAGTCCACATGAGAGTGTTTCTCTCACCCTTGTGTTGCAGGGAAGGGAACCCAACACATGGCAGCATTGGGGCTGCAGGCATCACCTCCCCATGACTGCATGGCATTAGGTGTATTAACTCATTACTGCTTTGTCCTCTTAAATTTGGCAGGCCTTGTCAATCAAAGATATCGCAGGCCCTGGCCCTTTCACTCTGTTTGTACCTCGCACAGACATACTGAACACCGACCCACGAGTAAGTAAAAGGGCCAGATGTTTCTGGTGAGGTGGACATGAGCTTTTGGGGTTCAGAAGCCTTGTTCAACTACTTCTCAACTCCTCCACTTTGCACTGTAGGTCAAGGACTGGATTGCCAAAGGAGTGATGGCTCAAGTCCTTCGGTACCACATGGTGGGTTGTGCCAATCTGTTGTACAATGACCTGACAAGAATCACAAACATCACCTCTCTACAAGGTGACCTGATACACATCAGCTACTCTCAGGTAATGGAACAGGAAGAGGCAGGGAACAGAAGAGTTAAACAGCATACTCTCATTCAGCTATTTTAAAAAACTTGAATGGTTCCCTTTCCTTCTCTGATGCACAAAAATCAATGGCATTCAAATAAGATTGCTTATTCAGTTGAAGTGTTCAGCACTTACCCAGCATGCCCAGAGTGGAGTTATATAACCCTTGCTTTTAAACATTATTTTATCCTCAGACTGGCTTTATGAGCATGATGAGAGTTTGAAAAAGCAAAGGGACATTTATTAAAGCTGAAACTGCTATTTGCTGCAAAGAAAAGATGGTCTGGAATCCCTGTGTCAAAGCAATTCAGCATCAACCTTACTGTCCCAAAGAAAACATGTTTTTGTTGCCTTTCCAGAACTCACTGGTTTTGAATGACAAAGCTGAAATCATAGTCAGTGACGCTGTTGGCACAAATGGTGTGATCCATGTCATAAATCAAATCCTGGTCCCATCACATATGCAGGATTTTCCCCTCAAGAAGGTATGTACAGCCCATTGCCATTGTCAACCCAGGAGCTTTTCCACAGTTACTGTTAGATATACAAATCATATAAGTCAGGAAAAAAGCAGTGATACTAAAAAGACCTTGTGCAAACACTAACACTGCTGCATAAATTAAATGTTTGTTACATTTAAAATTCACCAGAATTACAGACAAACTAAGAATAGCATAAGAGGAACTTTTGCACAGGACTTTTACAGTGGCTTTGGTTATATAGCAAAATGTGACTTACAGGGAAAAGTAAGCTCATATCTTGCTTTCTAAATATCCATATGGTGTAATTTCTAGATAAATTGCTCATATTTCTTTCTTTGTAGGAAAGCCTTAAAATGGTTGCAGCCAAACATGGATACATCCTGTTCAGCAGTTTGCTAGAGGTAAGAACACCAGAAATGGGAGCTATTGGACAAAGGTTGCAAACTATATTTTTTAAAGACAAAAGCACACACATAGCACATGGCATCACTAGCAGGATGCTGTTCAGAGGAGCCAAAGGTCTCACAACACGGTACACAGCAATCCTGGTCACCATGCAGTTCCTCTCCCACAGAGGTGAGAGGATATCTCACAGACTCACAGCCACCTTTCCCCCCTTCACTCAGCTCTGCCCTACTGTATATCGAATTACATGATCAAGGTTTGACCCAAGTATGACCTTCTGAACCCAAAGCTGGGCCATCAAACTGGTTTTCAGTGGGCAGTCCTCAGTGATGAAGCACTCCTGAGAATTCTGTCATATAACTCAACTTGGGCAGCTCAGTTTAGACACCTGTATTCTAAAGTCATGGTGTTTGCAAGCTGGTGATCAGGCACCCCACTGGCCATTGCATCCCAGTGATACTAGACATTCACCCCATAGGGTCAGTGCCATTTTAGATAGGGCATTAATCCTCCACCCCAATTTCTGGTATGTTGCAGAAAAACAACCTGCTTGGGCTGATCTACGACCCTATTCACAAACCCGTCACACTCTTCTGGCCCACAGACACAGCTATCCGTGGGCTCCCACAGGAGCAGCAGGACTTCCTCTTCAAGAAGTCCAACACTGACAAACTGGTGCAGTACCTCAAATTCCACATTGTCCGTGATGCTGCGGTAAGCCCTTGCTTTTTAGGAGCACTGCCAAGGCCAAGATGCGCAAGCCCAGACACCTGCATCTCCCCTGCTTCCTTCCCAGGTGTTGGCCTACCAGCTCCCCAGCTCTACCTCACTGAAGACCCTGCAAGGCTCCAACCTCAGTGTGAGCTGTGGGGATAACGGGGACATTGTAAGTGTTTGCTCTGCCAGCACGTTTATCCCTCGCCCTTGATGCAGGATCCACTCATGCAGAGAGCACTGTGCCTTTCCACAGCCCCCAGAGAGGGTCAGAGGCACCAAAACTTCATTGGTCATCTCCAGTATGTGTCAATGGCCACACCAACAGATTCAGCAAACGAGGTGGTTTGCAGGGCTCTCTGGAGCTGTCATTTGCTCTGATTCTATGTGTTCAAAACAGCTCTCAGCTACCTTGAAACTGAAATACCAGCACATTTTAACTTCTACAATGAAATACCAATGGAAACCCATTAAGATTAACCTGGCTTTGAATTCCATGAATGCAGCATCTGCATGCAAACCTACAAATTAAGATTGCAGGCATGCACATAGCCTGTTAAATCAGAACAATGTCACATTTTAATTTGCAAATGTAACAGATCATATCTGACAAGCATCTAAGCCTAAATATGCATAAGGTAAACCTGTGGACGTAGGGCTGGCATACTCTGTCCTCTTCAGCAAAGAAAAAACATCAGAGAATCATAGGATGGTTTGGGTTGGAAGAGACCTTAGAGATCATCTACTTCCAACACTCCTACCATGGGTAGGGGGACCTTCCACTAGACCAGGTTGCTCAGAACTCCATCCAACCTAGCCTTGAACACTTACAAAAATGGGACATCCACAGCATCTCTGATCAACCTGTTCTATTGCCTCATCAACCTCACAGTTAAGAATTTTTCCTCAATAGCTAATCTAAACCCACCTTCTTTCAGTTTGAAGCCATCATCCCTTTTCCTATTACTACATACCCTTCTAAAAAGCCCCTTTCCAACTCTCTTATAACCACCCTTTAGGGACTGGAAGGTCTAGTGTCTCCCTGGAGCCTCCTCTTCTTCAGGCTGAAGAGCCTCAAGTCTTAGCCTCTCTTCATAAGAAAGATACTCCAGCCCTCTAATCATCTTTGTGGCCCTCCTCTGGATTTTCTCCAACAGGTCCATATCCTCCCTCTGTTTGGGGGCCCCAGAGCTGGACACAGTACTCTAGACACACATCTCTCATCTATGAGGTTATAGCATCCAGCTATAAGAAGAGAGGTTGCAAAATTAGTTTCAAACCCCTACAGCCTCCAATGCTACCTACAGTATAGTTTGACACACCAGCTTGCACCAAGAACTTTCCTGTAGGGGAAAGTTCAACTCCATTCAGGCTCTGGATTCAGCCTGGCCCCAAGGAAGAACAGTTCATGGCCTCTCATACCCCTCTCTCCCTATCCTGTCTCTCAGGGTGCCCTTTTCCTGAATGACAGACAGTGCAAAATAGTGCAGCGGCAGCTGGAGTTTGACGGGGGCATCGCCTACGGCATCAACTGCCTGCTGATGGAACCCAGCCTGGGGGGACGCTGCGACAGCTTCTTCACTGTGGATTTCATGGTCAGCCCCCTTTTCAGTCCCCCACCCTGATAAAGACATAGCCCAAGGGCCAAATTTCTTCACAGAGACTGGGGTAACACTTGCTGCAGTTCTGGTACTACTGAGAGCACGTCCCACCACTTCAGACTGGCCTCATGTGGTTAGAGCTCAGATTATGAAGTGCAGCACTGCACCTGAGAGATAAACAACAGAAATTCTGCATCCACATTAAGCAACATACAGGACAAGCAGTTTCAGTTAAGACCACCTTAGCAAGCCCTGCCCTGTTTTCAATAAGAACAGAATCTTACATATGCAAGCAAAAATTTGAGCAAGGACAAATCTTTTGATCGTGCTTTTAAATTAGTAGAAGTTCACACTCTGGATTTGTCCATAGCATTTGCATTTACAAAGTTCCCTATTACAAAGGAACAATATTGCTGTCCCAACAGCACAGGGTATGAATGGCACAAGATAAAGAACTACTTAGCCTGTGTCAGTCTCTGACATTTCTTGCTTTCACAGAAATATTCTTTAACCCACCTGAACAGGCACCATTAGAGCGGAGGAAGTTTCCTCTGTGAACTCTGATGAGTCCCACAAATGGAACATTTTAAAAGCCATTTTGAAACAATTTCAAGACCAAATGTTCTTCAGTTTAATTTGAATGTCTGAGAAAATTACCTAGAAATAAAAAAATTTTCCCCTAGTCAGTCTTAAAAAAAGCTTATTGGAATATATGTTTCAATTATAATACCAACAGTTGTGTGTATACTATCTGCTCAAGTCGGCTTTTGTTTCACAATTTTGTTAAATGAAACTAAATTTTTTCTTGTAGAAGTTATATTCTGGTATCAAAACTACTTTCTTGTATTTTGTGGCACTAAATTATTGCATCTATTTTGTTGTCATTCTCGTCTCTTGTTTCTCCAGAGCTTTTTATGATCTTTTTCAAGTGTAATAAGTCTTACCTCTTCTCCACTCATATTTGTTTGCTGCTCTCAGAAAAATGGATTTTTTTGTCTATGTCAAATAGCCTTCTGTAGCCATTATTTTAATATGCTTTTTTCTCCTTTTCCATTTTATACAACAGGGGCACTGTGTTAGCTGTTTCAGTAACTCCAAATGCCCTCCAGGGACAAAACCAAAGGTAACACATTCAAATCTTGCATGTAAGCTGTCTAATTTTTCTTCTCTGTACTTCGTATAAGCAAACTAGAAAAATTTTCTTATCATAAATAAATTAAAAGGAAACCCTTGACAGTGCTACCACACTACTAAGTGATGCCATAAACCCTCAAGGACAAAGCTGTCCCTGGGCAAATAGCCAGGTGCTGGTGATGGGGGATGCTTGTTGGTCTCACACAGCATCCACTGTAGCAAGTGCTTTGGTTGACATCAGAGCAGCACCACCACTCTCATTAATGGTGCTTAACATGTCGGGAATCAAAGAGAAGGTGAGGGTGTCACACCTGCACCCTTCACACATCACATTTTGATTCGATGTACATCAGAAAATGTGATTTAAAGAGGAAAAAAACAACCCCCACACAGCATTCATTTTCCTGTGTTTCCCCCTTCCTCTCTCTGTGCTGGCACACGTGGTGCCCAGGAAGGAATCAGCTGGTGCACATATGAGTCCTATGGGCTGCGGAGGGATGGTTGCCGTCGGAACTGCTCCATGGTCATCCACACAGCCAAGTGCTGCAAGGGCTACTTTGGACCAGACTGCCAAGGTAGGATTCCCACCTACACTGCTGGCCTGTGGCCTGCCCCAGTACAACTGCATAGGGCCCAGCTGGCTGAACTGAGACAGTTGGGATAAGGGGCATGAGAGGAGACCAGCTGCAAGATGGGGGAAGTTGGTTGCAAGAGCCAAAGAACACAGAGATTGTTATTGCTCCAAATAATCTGATTTCACATTTACAGCTAGTTTTGAAGTCCACGGTAGTAGCAAAGTGAACACTATAGAGAGTAAAGGCTGTCCTGCTATAACCAAGCCTGGAGAGACCTAATAAGTCACCAGCTGAAACCCATTTATACACAGACAGACATGAGATTCACACATTTACACCAGCACACACCTGAGGCACAGTGCTTGATTGCTCAGCCACATGCAGGTGCACACACCAGCAGAATGAGCTCAGAAATTGTAGTTTTGAAGACGTGTGAGACAATTTGAGAGGCTTTATCTCAGCTGTTAGTTAGCAGACACTAACAAACTGCTCCTTCAACCCCCAGCCCTGTAGGGGAACAGTACAGAGGCTCCCACCAGGACGCACAGGATCAGGGTGCAAGTAAGAATCTCTGTTGGCAGACAGGTCCAGTGACATATAGTCCCGCCAGCTTACTCTGTCCCAGTTTCACAGACAGACACATACAGATCCCATGTAATTTTGGCCAGGCCAGCCTGACCTGTGCTTTGGGCTCACCCATACAGCATGTAGGCACATAGATATGCACAAACAAGGCTCAAAATTGGCAGGATCTGGGGAGTGCCATTCACAGATGGGTCTGACTGAGCAAGCAGCCAGATAACAGCATCCACAACCCAGGGCCAGAAGGGTCCTCGGCACCTTACTAATAGGAGTTGTAAAAGTGTGTCAAGGAATTCAGAGCAAAAGGCTTGCAGTAGTCAGAAGTGTCACAGCTGCTTTTACATGCCTCACCAGAGGTGCATTCAGAGGCATTTCCCTGCTCAATTATTTTTACAGAACAGTAAATAACCAACAGTGACAATGAATAAACACTTGAGCTAAAGAGCTGCTTTTTCTTTTTCTTTTTTTTTTTTAAACCTTTCAGCTTGCCCTGGTGGCTCAGAGACCCCATGCAACAACCATGGCCTCTGCAATGACGGGTACACAGGGACAGGAAAGTGCCACTGCAACAGGGGCTTCAACGGGACTTCGTGTGAGCTGTGTTTGCCAGGCAGATACGGCTTCAACTGCAGACGTACGTTTAAGTTTCCTTTCCACATCGATGCCCACATCAAGCCTAAACTATTTCGTCAGCAATGAGTTTCTAAGCAAGTCAAAGAATGCTTCCCACTTAACACCAACATTTTTCCTGGGTGCCTCCTCACATGGAGAGATGGCACAAAGTCTCGGAAGGGAGGAGAAGGCAGGGGGTGCAGAGGCTGTGTAACTGTCTCCGCACAGCCCCTCCTACTCTTACATGGTACATAAGGAACAGGGAATAGAGGCAGAGCCTCCAGCAAAAAATGTTTTTAACTACAGCGCAGCCTTCTCCCCCATCCACATAAAGCTTAAGACTTTTTAAGCATTTTAGTAATGTGGTTCCTCAAGGACTGCAGGAGGCCAAGGCCATGCACTACTTCTGCAGAGAAGAAAAAGGACACCAAGATGAAGGCAATTTGTGAAGAGAGACAGTCAAGCAACTGCTCATATAATCCCCTTCTCTGTGGTTTTAAATGTAAAGTAGGTGAAATCAGGATCAATATCACCCTTTAGACTTCAAGGTTTTCCTGACATAAAGCCTTCAGATAAGACGCTGTAACACTAAACCTTCCACCCTAACCATGTACACCTGTACTTCTCCTGAGGCCCATAGGATGGGGAGGTTACAGGCTAGATATTCTTGGGGTGTATGCAAGAAAACAGCCTTGGACACCAATGTTCAAGATTATGCTCACCTACAATTTATCCAATTTATAGCACACCATAACAGAAACTGTATGAGCTGTTAGTCTGAAACCCAAATTTTCTAAGAAAAAAAAGTTTTCTAACCCCTTATTTTTGATGTGTATTTATGTCAGCCAGAAATTAAGTAACCAGGTGAAAAGAAATGAAGCCAGCAAGAGAAGCTCCCTTTCAGCAGGACAGGTTTTCAAAAAATCAGTTCCACCAACCCCACATCATTTTCTTCTTTAAACAACAATATTTTAGGAAGAAAGATAAGGCAAGAAAGGATGCTACAGCATTACCTTATAAAGCAGAGAGCCATCAATAATTCCTTAAGAATGACTCAGCATAGAAGTTATTGCAGGACCCAAAGAGTAGGGCAAAAAACATCACCTATAGATTAAATCACCCCCTCGTGCCTCAGTTTGCAGGGCACAAGGAGTAACATCCCATGTGTAAAAGGAATTCAAAAGCTTTTAGTCACAAAAATATCTAAAACCTTAAAAAAAATACAGGTAACTTGTCCATGTTTTACAGCAAAGCTCACTAACCTCATCGCCGGCTTCCTTCCTCAGCTAGACCTTCTCCCACACTGCAATCAAACCCTCTCCCTCTACACACCTTGGTTTTCTCTGGCTTCCTCACAATTACCAGCTGCTGCTCATTAGGACTGATTCACCTGGGTCTTCAGCTCAGCCATTAACTCCTTCCTGCCACAGTCCTTTGTGGAGTTTGCTACTCCACCACAATGCAGATCAATACTCATTTTCAGAGGCACATTGAATTAATGCCAGCTCTAAAATCATTGGACCACAGGATAAATCAAGTTTGAAGGGGTTTCAGAAGGTCTCTAGTGCAACCCTCTTCTCTAAACAGGGTCAGTCCTGAGCTCATGTTTTTCAGGATTTATCCTCTCAGGACTTGCAAACCTCCAAGGATGGAGATTGCTCAGCCGCTCTGGAAAGTCTGGTCCTCTGCTGATTGGCCTCATGGTGAAAAACCATGAGGTTAGACTCATCCAAATTCTTGCTGGATAATACTGGATCTAAACTGACAGTCTAGGTGATGTTTCTGTGGAGAAAGATCTTCCCCTTTCCCAATGGCAGCTCTGCACGTGATCTCTCTGTGTTTCTTTTCCAGCCTGCGAGTGCAAGAACAACGGGCAGTGTGATGAAGGATACTCAGGAACAGGACGATGTTTCTGTGAAACAGGATGGACTGGCCGGCTGTGTGAAACCAAGCTAGGTCTCTGCCTCCTCTCATCAGACCCTGTCACATGGAGCTATGGGTTGAAAGCCCTTGCAATTCAACAGAAGGTTTCCATAGATAAGGGAGAGAAAGAGTTAATTAATGTCAGGAGCCATCAAAGAATACTAAGGGACTCTGGACTGTGAACAAGTCCCTTCACCCCACTGTCTCCTCCTTTGTGATAGGGGAATAGGAGTTCTTACCTCCCCTGTGGAGGTGCATGAGAGAAGGTATCACCCCAGGGCCAAGCAGTCAAGAAAAAAAATATTCTTACAGGTTTTCCAGTTAGCAAGACTGGTATGAGGGAGTTCTCCCTCTGCATGAAAACAAGGGCATTGTGATACAAAGAGCTCTTTCATTCCAGCTGTTCTGCCTTCCCCACAGCTCTGCCACCAGTGTGTTCCCCCAGCTGCTCCCCCAACGCTGTCTGCACAGAGAATAAGACGTGCCAGTGCAAGCCACTGTATGACGGGGATGGGATCACATGCACAGGTGAGCTCCCCCTCCCACTCACAACAGGAAGGCAGGTTGTTCCCTCTGCCACATACACATGCACACAGCTAATGTCCAGTATGAAATGCCTGTTGAACCTAAAAAATTCCACATAGCAGCAAGTGAAACAAATTTAGAATATATAGAGATCAGGGTTTTCTAAAGCATAAGGCTGATTTTGCCACACTTTACCAACCAGGAGCATGAGCAACAAGTGCACCTCAGTCAGGTTTGGAAGACAACAGGGTTTTAAGCAGGGTTTCCCAGACAGCATTTAGAGTTGGACTCGATGATCTTAGAAGTCTTTTCTAGACTAAATGATTCTATGATTTTCTTTGATGACCTTTATCAAGGTAGTACCCTGGTAACACTGTTGCAGAAACAGTTGTTCTTTCTCAGCCAGGTATTTTGCATCTTCCAAAGTCAGCCTGGCCAGAAGTCTGTAGGGTGATGCTGTGTCTCTTAAATCAAGAACATTCTGACAAGGGCTACAGAGACCTAAAGGATAGCCTTCACAGAAATTCAGTAATGCCTCAGGAAAAGGAAACAGTCCTTTTTTCCCCAGCAAAATTATTCTAGTACTTTAGTGTACCTTGAAAGAACCGGTGAAGGTTTGTCTTTACGAAGAATATGATCTTTAAAAGTAAACTTTACTCACTTGCTTTTTTTTCCCACACAGCTGCAGAACTTTGCAAACAAAACAATGGTGGGTGTCACAAGGCAGCTGACTGCACACAAATTGGGGTGAAAGTCTTCTGCAACTGCCAGAAAGGATACAAGGGAGATGGGTTTACGTGCCTTCCAATAAATCCTTGCGCTGATGGGTTCAATGGAGGCTGCCATGAGCATGCCATTTGCACTGTCATAGGACCTGTAAGTTGAATGATTTCAGTCCCCAGCAGGGAAATCTGGGGCATTTCTCCCTGGTGCCAGGAGAAGCCTTTCCTCTGGTTGGATCATGCTCTGTACCCCTTTAAGTCCCTGTTTTCCAAAACAACCTTTACTGAGCTCTAACCTACTTTCCACATCAGTTTGGTATCCTTTCAGCTGAAGGGTGAGAATAGTTTGACATCTTTGCTCTGGGGAATGAGGTACCACAGAGGATGGGATATTTTGCACGCACAGTTTTTCTGTCCCACTCTTGCCTCACCCTAACTGATACTTTTATTTGCAATAGGAGTTTGTTGGATTGAAACTAAATACAATTTGGAAGCTAAATAAAGGGACAGTCAAGGGAATAATGTCACTTGCTGGACTCAAATAAAAAGCTCTGCAGCCACATGATAAGAATTTCACAGCCCACATGGTCAATGTGATTTAGGAAACTTGTGCTGGTGACTTGACCCAGCATTTGTCTTGGTGCTTTCAGGATCACCTGTCTGTTCCATTTCGGTGTCTTGCCTGAGCTGCCTTCCAGGAGTGATCTAGAAAAGTCTTGCCACTAATCCATTCCAGCTGTCAACCATCACAACCCCTGGATGTCACCAATTCCTGCTTGGTTTCATTTATTACTGTCAGTGGGCTGTTAAATTTTTATCTTGCTTCCATGACCAGTCATTTAAATATAATTTTTATGTATTTGCCATCCATTTTTGTAAATTATGTGTCATATAACTCTGCTATGCATGTTACTAATTTTGTGGGTGAAATTATGCTTTGGTGTTAATTCAGCAAAGCACCAAAGTACATCTGTAAACATTTTGGTTAGTTGTTAGTAGCAACTCTCCTGTTTGTCTATTCCTGCTTATATCAAGTAAATTCTTCCAACAGTTCAGAATGTTGCTTGAAATAGCGGTTTTATGTCAGCTAAGTACTTGACTTGGCCTTTTTCATTCTCTCTCTGACCAGGACAAACGTAAGTGTGAATGTAAAAATAACTACATTGGTGATGGGCTGAACTGCACCGTGATGCAGCTTCCTCTTGACCGCTGCTTGCAAGACAACGGGCAGTGCCACCCCGATGCTGACTGTGCCGACCTCCATTTCCAAGGTGAGGATGGCACTCCGTGCACACCATCATTCCTGAGCCGCTGCACTGAGGCCAGTGGCCAGGATCTGTGAGCTCACTCAGCCCTTCACCTATGTCCCCTTGAAACCATGAGAAGATTGCAGTCAGAACGTGTGCTTACATGCCGTGCAATACCAGATTTATGAAGCAAGATGTGAGGGCATTCCAGGTGGGAATGTTACCCCTAAGGAACCAATCTGTCCTAACTACATTTCACAAAATTCATGAGTATTTGCGTGGGACAGCTGACTCTGCATCCAGACATGGAAACCCCTTCAGGAAGAGCTGGTTCTTCTCTCTCTTTGCAGATACCACGGTTGGAGTTTTCCATTTGCGATCCCCACAAGGGCAGTACAAAATGACTTATGAGAAGGCAAAGGAGGCCTGTGCCAACGAGTCAGCCACCATTGCTACATATACCCAGCTGCTGTACGCGCAGAAGGTGAGGCAGCCTCTCTGTGGGAGGAGATCCCCAGAGTGGATTTAGCCCCACACAGATGGAGAGGGAGGAGCAAGGGGGCTGCTCTGTGCTAATAAGCTTCATTTTCCTTCCTTTTCTTCCCTCATGCCATGTTTGGCCAGGAGCAGTTTTCAGGCTGTTTGTTGGTTTTGTGCCTGCTCACGCAGCACTGAAACCACTTGCCAAGTTCTTGTTTCCAGTGATACTGGGGTGAGAGGTAGAGTCAGACTTTCAGAGTATTTTCATGTGGGTTTTAATGCTTCTTAGAGAAATGTGCACCTCAGAATTATGCTTAATTTATTTCTTTCAAGTAAGTCTCCAGGAATCTTTTCCCCAAATGCTGTTAAGTTAGCAGACCCATTTCTGTATTATTTTCCTTGAGTGTGTTATAGACAACACATGGCTGATGTCAGTGGGATGAGCATCACAACTTGGATTTGCAAAACTTGTTTTAGAAGGTGGGTCAGACTGACTGCCTCTTTCTGATCCATTCACACCTACTGAAGGAAGAAAGACACCATTTAGAGACACCTTTAGCAAAATGTGAGGCTGTACCTCGGTCAGGACATACACCTCCTTCTGCTGCTCAAGGAGACTCAGATTGCAGCCAGAGCTGCAGGTTCCCTGTGCTCCATAGTCTAAATACTTCCCTTGAAGCAGCAAAGTTGGCAATGGGGCTGGCTCCAGAACTTCTGGTGACTTACTTTCTGTGTTGAGCTACTTTGTCAGTCCTTCCCACACTGGCAAAAGGTGGGCTGGCACACAATAGAATTGCACATCACCTTTGGCTTTCACATCCACCTCTGATACTGCACTCAGGGAAGCTTTTCCAGGAAAGGATCTATTGGTCTGTATCAGGAGACACCAACTTTCAGAGGTGCTCCAGTCTCTGCAGCCCCTTAGCTCTGCACAGGGCAGGCTGCAGGACAGATGGATGGACAGAGACTACTCAGATGCACAGAAAGGCAAGGCAGGTGCTGCTGGCAAGGCAGGTGCTGCCTGAGCACCCCGGGGGGATTGCTCATTTCATCCAAAATTCTCCAGCCCCACCACCCAGCAACTCCCTGTGTTTTTTCCCCTTATGGCTGTGCCAACCACAGGCAAGGTACCACCTGTGCTCTGCTGGCTGGCTAGATGGGGAAAGAGTGGGCTACCCGACCGGCTTCTCCTCTCCAAACTGTGGCTCTGGCTACGTCGGCATCGTGGACTATGGGAAAAGAGTCAATCTGAGTGAAACCTGGGATGTTTTCTGCTACAGGGAGAAAGGTAAGAGGGTCCTTTGCCACATCCCTCTGGGCTAAATGGGAGCAGCAGCCCAGGTATTGGTTCCTTTCATCAACCACAGGCTGCTAGATAACACTGCAAGAGAATCTGGTGCTTTTTAACTTTAAAAAAAAAAAAATATGTTGCCTGCAAGTTGTTCCTCAGGCACAGGGCAGCCTAAAGCCTTCTCGGGAAGGGAGTCTGCCCAAACTGTTGTCCGTGTTCATATCTTTCAGAGGTGAACTGCACCTGCAAGCCAGGCTACGTGGGGGACGGCTTCTCCTGCAGTGGGAATTTGCTGCAAGTGCTGATGTCCTTCCCAACGCTGACAAACTTCCTGTCGGTACGGCCCGTGGCTGACACGCTGCTTAGGGGGGGAGGGAAGCGAAGAGGAATTTGTGGGTTGCATCTCAGTGTTTGCTTTACTAACACAGCAAACACACATAACCACAACACACAAGTAAAGCAAGGGGGTATGATCTAAACCTGCACCATCAACATCAGAACTTAGTTACTGTTTTTGTAATTGCTGGCTCCAAACAGTTTTCTGGTTTCTAAAATGTATTTGGAGTTAAAATGCTGGTGCAGCTTTAGCATAAAGGAGATTCTCTACACAAATGCTCCTGGCTTTTTAAACATCACAAGGAGCACTGTGCTTTGGAACTTTATTATATTGCTACCGGGAAAAGAAAAAATGTTAAAAGAATCCTTTCCTTGCCAGTACTCAGAAAGGCATTATATGTACAACTACAACTCAGTTTAAGATGTGCTCATCCAATCAGCAGCTAAAGCTGGATTTTGAATACAAACTTCCTTTGTAATGTCACTCCACATCTGCTTCATGGCTAATAAGAGAAAGTTCCTTTGTTATTTATATGGTCTCATCTTTTCCACTCTCCACACAGGAGTGCACAATTGCCTTTAGTAAAGCTGGATTTTGTTTCTGCCTAGGACATCATGGCTTACTCCAACAGCTCTAGAAAGGGGAGAGAGTTCCTTCAGTTCCTCACGGACCTGTCAGTGCATGCCACTCTCTTTGCTCCAAATGATAGTGGGTTAAAGGAAAATGAGGTCAGTGGTTTTTTTCTTTTTTTTTCCTTCCTCATTTTAATAACACATTTTAAACAGCCATTAGGGGTTTCTGTATCCCAGTGAAATTTAAGCTTAAAAAAAAAATCTTAGTATGATGTGACTTCTATGTAACCCCATATAATTTAAACTGTGCTCCTGAAAGAGGTGAATTCATTGTTTCCATTTCCCTTCCACGGATAGAAGTGCAAGGTTATCAAGCATTTGAGTAACTACAGAGACTTTTCCATCAGGGATTTTAGTTACCCAGTTATGAAGGAGTCTGCCTGAGATGAAGTCTGTTCTGGTTTATTAATATTGAGAAGTTATTTGAAGAAAGCAGCACACAGCTTTGGTATTTCCCACAAACACATTAAAAGCATCTGTTCCTAGCTTCCTTTCTATGCTTATCCCTTCTATTCTTTCTTTCCTTCCTTCAATTAAACATTGTCTCAAGCTATTCACATGGGTTTATGCACTGGCTTACATCGTTAAGCTGTTTGGGATATCTCTGAGGCTCATCACTTCAGCTCATCATACAGAAAAGTAAAATCCTTTCTCCTGCAGGAATTCAGGTACTGCCTGCTGCAGGCAGCTGTCAGAGGCCAGCAGGGACCAAGGTCCCACTGTTCACATGCAGATTTCCCCATAGCCCCTATTGCTTCTGCACTGGCTGCAGCATTAACAGCAGAGAGGGGAAAAAGGTCACAGGCACTTAGCCTACTAGTAAATCCAGAGGATTAATGAGATCCATTAACGCTCCTTGTATTTTGCCCTCATTTGCAGACACTTTCAGGGAGAGACATCGAGTATCATTTATCTAATGCCAGGATAGTGTTTTACGAGGACTTGACCAATGGAACCACTCTTCTAACTCATCTAGGGAAAAAACTCCTCATTACAAACACCAGGGGCCAGGAACATCAAGCCCCCACTGCTGAACAGGTACCATTGTAATAAATTTCCTGTCCTCCTGCTTTTCCCCCTGCTCATGCTATACCCTGTAATCGGTTAGCACACTGCTCTGGAGAGCAATTCCATAAGGTTAGAGTGGGCAGCAATGAGGGACTGAATTCAGAAGGCTCCTTCCTACCCAGAGACTGTGGGATAACAACTGGCAAACTGCAAATCTACAAGTTTGCAAACAAGCAAGCTCTGACCTGCAAAACTCAAAGGAAGCTGTTCAAGTGACCTGCAGGAATGGCAGGATGGGGATACAGGCTTGATTCAACCCTTCCTTCAGCCTGGCAGGATTGTGGGAAATGGCTGTGATAGGTGAGGAGATGAGAGCAGCAGTGTATCATTAAAGGTAGGTGTTGGCATTTGTAAAGTTTCGTAGTAACTTTCTGGGAGAGGCAGGAGACTCCAACACAGCCTTGCTCAGAGCAAAAGCAGACAAAAGAGTGGTTTGCCTTTTTATTACTATTTTGGTGGGGTTTAAATATGAAAATGTGTATTCTTTTTGCAAATGGAAAGTATTTTTTGACACATTAGAGGAATGCATCCTTTGAAAACACACCCAGCTTCTCATTTGTTATTAAGAAAACACTCACTGCTCAAGTGTTTCAAATGACCTCTGTGGCAGCAACCCCTTCAAACCAGGTCTGGGACTCTGATGGGGGTAATGCTGTGTAGATCAATACAAAAATAAGAAGCTTTGCAGCTGTGGGCTTGCAATTAAAACGTGCTCTAGAGAATGGTGCCTAACGTACCAACTGGGGCCCAGGGCGGATTTTCATGGACACCAACCATGAAGAAATAGGTGCTGCAGGAAGAGGTGCACAAATGATTCATCTGTTGCCTTTGCTGCCTTCCTCCTCCCCCTTTCAGAGGAAACTCCTTTGGCACAAGAATCACCACTTATATTTTTAAAACCACCTTATACTGCAAACCCAGTAACTGCATTAACAAAGTATATCCTTCAGAGAGATCAGGTGCACCAGCACAAGGCTTACCTGTATCACTCAGTAGCACACCAGGAGCATTTTTGGGTGACTTTGATCTGATATATGAGCTAGAAGACATTCTCCATTTAAAGAAAAAAAAAAAAAAGGCAAAAAAACCCAAAACCACAAACAAACAAAAAGAAACCCCGCAATCTCCTCTCTTCAAAAGCTGCCAAGGGAAGACTTTGAGGCCATTAACACACATCTTGTTCCGGGTTAGACCTGGTTAGAAATCTGTTGATTTTCCTCCTTTGTGGAGGACCTGAGCAAGTTCTCGGTTCACCTACCTGCAGTAAAGCTCAGCTGGGTGCCAGGGTGGGAAGGAGAAGTGGCAGCCAAGCACCCACCTGTCCCAGCACGTGTGGTTGGAGCCCACAAATCTTTCACCAGGACCCTGGCAGGGCAGCACAGGGGTGAGGGAGAGGAAGGACACAAGGTGACTCCCACAGTGCTCTGCATTGACACCACACTGAGCCCTTCCTCCCTGGGCACAGAAAGGTGCTGTATGCTTCAGCAGCAGTGTACTGCCTCGTGCCAGGGGCAAGAGCAGGCAGCAGCTCCTGGTTCTGCCCACTGAGGAGAAACCACTTTGCCAGGATGCAACTGAAAGCACAGCTTGTAATAGTGCAGATGCCCATGAACCTACCCTCCCAAAGCACAAATGCAGGCTGGAGAGACTCAGGACCAGCCTGAAGCAGTCAAAGACTCCCATTATCAGCAGAGTTTAGAGAAGTGTTGGCTTGGCAGCGACTGATCCCATTCTGATAACCTGCCAAATGGGGGCACCAAATAAAACATGTGCAGTGATTCCCCATCAGGGCTGACCCAGCTCTCTTAAACCTGCAAACAAGTGACAGCCTCAGCCCAGAAAGCAGCTGCCTGGTACCTGGGAGTAACAGCGATGCCAAGAGCTTGGCACTTGCACAAGCATCACAAAACACTTTACTTAGAAAAGAGAAAAGGCCAAGGGGGGAAAAAAAAGGAGAGATGAATGCCTGAAGGCAATATGCAGTTCATGATGATGGCTACTTCATGCACAGGAGAACCATGACCAGCCCAGGGCCATCCCAGGTTGATGTCCATGGAGGCAGCAGTGTAAGCTCTCATGTGTTTTTTTCTCTCTGGGTGCCAGTAACTGAGCTGGGGAAGTAGGCAATGTTTATTTCAGTCCCAAAGGGAGAAGCAAAGCTCAGCTCTCATTCCTCTTTTTCCTGTCAGAGCGAGATCCGATATGTGGACAGAAGCGCTATCGTTGAGTGGGATATAATTGCCTCCAATGGAATAATCCACATCATTTCAGAACCTCTAAAGGCTCCACCAGAACCTGTAAGTACATACTGATTTAGGTTCTTGATGTGATGGGAGGTGGCTGTGGCTTATATGATCCTAAACTCATTGCCGAACTTCATATATTCCCAGTTTCCCTGTCATATATGCAGTTCTCAACTGAAAAGGCTACTTTCAAAGAGAACTGGAAGTTGAAAACAAGGTGCCATTGAAGCTTAATCAAAATGTTGCCATCTGAACAATTTCTTCCCACATTTATAAATTTATTTTCTTTATATAAAATAATGGAGCTCATGTATGTAATGGAGATTTCATAAAGCTCCATTTTAGTTCTTCCAAAAAGATCTTTCAAGCTTCTAAGGAACATTGTTTACTCTTGCCCTGGTGTTCTTTCCTATCCAAAACAACACGGTGTTTTGAAAACGGATATTTTTTTTTGCCTGCATGAATTTCTGCAAAGGTTCTAGTTATCCAGCCATCGCCTTGGTCCACAAGGTTAATCCTATTGACACCCTATTTCTCACCTTCATTTTGTTCTGAGCAACCCTTTTTCCTTTACAAACCAGCTTTTTATGTGCAGGCATATTGCAAGAAGCTCGGTAACATGCCTGCACAATCTCAGTTCACAAAAACCTCTTGCAGCCTACAATTCTCAGAAGTAGGAAACGACACACTTGGGTAATAGTATAAATTAATGCCTGCAAATGATTCAAAATAATAGGCAATTTCTGTCAGTCTACAGCATCATGATATTACACTCATTATAATACCTTTCACATGCTATAGGGCAACTAAACCTTTTCTAATATTTAGCTGTCCAGCTGCACCATATAAATTGTTTTCTAAAAAAAAAAAAGACAAACAAACAAACACAAAGACAGCATATCTATTAAGACAACAATATGATTATTTTTGTCAGGGTAAGTTTAATAATTTTTTTCCTAAGTACAAGGCCACAGAGTTAAGGCATTGTATGAAAAGCAATACAAACCTCTTAACTGTTTCCAGACCCTCCTCATCTCCCAGAATGTCAGCAAAGAGCACAATGCTTTGGGGAGACTGCAGCCTGAGTGGCTGCGTGCCCTGGGGCCCCTAAAGCTTACCATGACCCCTAAACTATCAGTCACCTTCACGATACCTGTCTGTCAGGCCACAGAACTGCAGAAGGCAAATCAAGTCAGAGTCTAGAAGCATTTCTTCCCTATAGATTAAATCCAAATCATGTGAGAATGTTTTCAGTCCTTCACCTACATATTTATTAAAATATTTATAAAAATTATACACAGTTATATGGATTGGCACTTTACTAGCTTGACTGAAGAATGATTTCAGGATAAAGGCTTTGCATGTGTTGAGGCAAAAGGACCTAGAGAAAGCAGGTGCTGGGCTACTGGCAGAGCCAAGACCAGTCCTACAACCCCTCTGCACAGGCTACAGTCCCTCTGACCAGTGATGAGATGGGCCTAGGTCTCAGATTCGGTTTGCTTTGAGCCCTGGTAAGCAGGGCTTAGAGGATACTATGGCTACTGATAGTTGGCAATAACCATCGCTTCCCCAGTGCACAAAGCAGTGGGGAGTGAGCCTGAACCCATGCAAAGCCCTCTAGAGTTTGTAGGACAGGTTTACAAAACTACTCAGGCAAATCTGGTACCTGTTTCTCTTCCTCAAGCCAGGAAGGTTTAAGTCTCATTGTAGCCCCTGTTGCTCCTTTGAAAAACTTGACCGGAAAAGATGCCTCAGGCATTCTTCAAAACTTTCAACTTTAAAACCATAAAGAAGATGAAGGTGTACTGGAGGCAATGTCCAGTACCCCCACAAAAGTCTACCTGAAAGGAGGTTGTACCAAGGTGGAGGCCTGTCTCTCTTCCCGAGTAACAGGACAAGAGGAAATGACCTAAAGTTGCATCAGGGGAGGTTTAGACCGAATATCACGAAAAATTTCTTCATGAAAAGGGTTGTCAAACATTGGAACAGACTGCCAGAAAATGGTGGTAGAGTCACCATTCCTGGAAGGCTTTAAGATGTGTAGATGTGGCACTTCAGGACATGGTTTAGTGGTGGACTTGGCAGTGCTGGGTGAATGGTTGGACTCGATGACCTGTTTCAACCTAAACAATTTATGATTCTATCAAAAGGCCACTTCAGCTGTCTCTAGGGAACATGTACCAGGAATTCAAGCATGAGAGCAGCTCAGGATCAGAGCATACCTCCAAGGAACACTACATGTGCTTGGCTGTTGGAAGGTGACCAGTGCCCACCCAGAGCTCATTCACCCTCCTGCTTGCTTCCAGGTTCCTCTCCACGCCAGTACTGGGACGGGAATATTCTTTGGCATCTGTCTAGTGACTGGAGTTGTGGCTCTTATTGGATATTCTTACCTCAGGTTTAAGAAGAGAAACACGAGCTTCCAGAACTTCAAGGTAGGTGGCAGACAGGAACACAAAGCAGGGGGGGCTTCTCCAGACCCATTGCACCTCCCAAATTCACAACCTCCAGTTTCTCTGCGTATTTTGTTAAGACAGAAATACTCCCCATCGCTTCCCACTTGAACTGTTCAGACTGAGACGGAGAAAGTGGGGAAGGCTCCCACACTGGTCTTGGGCACAAGCTTACATTTGCCCCCAGACATCTCCACCCAGGGTGCCCAATGGGCTCCTGCATGCATGGAAGCTTCCAGCAGGTAATTGCAACCGCTGAAAGTTCTCCTCCCCCTCCTCTGTGGCATAGCTAATCATTCTGTTGCTCTGGAGGTTGAAATGTTTGATAGGAAAAAGGCCAGATTCAAAAGACAAGCAAATTTAAATGGGTGCAGGTTTTTATATTGAGGTGCTCTCATGTTTGATTTCTCTTAACTAACTTTGCTATCTCACGTCACATGACGATGTGAAAACAGCCAGCAACAGCCAAGCTTCTGAGATAAGGGATGACAAAAAAAGTTAAGACTACACAAGAACCAATCCAAAAGAAAGTCCACCTTTAAGTAAACAGAAATTCCTTCCTGTTCTAGTCCCTGCATATAATATGAATCATCTTCTAGAAACAAAACACAGGACCCAAGAGCCAGGGGAAATGCCTGTATTTTTATACAGTTGCAATGAGAGCACTCGGGACCAATCAGGTACTTTTTACCCCAGGCACAAGGTCAGGGCCACACTTCCTCTCCCATTCTTTGCTAAGGCTTAAAAATAAGAAGGGAGAGGAAAATCAGTGTTAGGTGACCTGAGTAATACAATAACAATCCAAAACATAGTTTATGCTCAGAGATAGTGAGTTAGATGACACAGCCAGTTCAGTCACAACACTGCACTGGCTGGCAGTGAAGCATAAGTGCTCCACTTAATGCACTGGAAGGAGGATGAATTTTAAGCAGGCTTATGTGCTTTTGTGTAGTCAAAAGATGACACTGACACATCATCACTGGACAAGTCACAGCCTTCAAATATCACCAACCCCTCATATGAAAGTTCTTCTGTGCTGACTCCACCAGAACCTACTTATGATCTTTTCTCAGTAAGTGTTCATTTTGGTTTGAGAAACTACGAATATAAGGTTAAGAGGGAATGACTTCATGAAAGGAAAATGTCTAGTTGGAAAAAAAGAGAAATTAATTCAAGAAAACAACATAAAAGTTCCTGGTTCTCCTGTCTCACCAGTGTGTGGAATTGGGTTGTTTCTTGTAGCAAAACTGAGGCTGTGGTCTACAGTGGTATCTCAAGTCCACCTTCAAAGAGAGCTGAATTAAACTGGACTTCAAATGCCTCTGGATGACAGTGATATGTGTATACAAACTGTAAAAGCCTTCTAATTTTGTCTTCGTGTCTCCTTGCTGCAAACATAGCCGAGTGCCATGCCAGCACTCCAAAGAATCTGAAACACAAAGGGGGAGGGGGCCGGGGATCAAGAGAAGAAAGGACTGAGTAAAGCCAGAGTATCTGAATAGCTTCAGTGCTCTAAGTTAGCAATACCCTCATGTACATGCAGAGTCTAAAATCAAAATATACCTTTTTGCATCCAGTAAAAAGTCACTTGATGCAAAAATGTTGGGTGCCAACTCTGCCACCTGTATGGACAAATGTGCCAAAAAGTTACTTTCATTTCTTAACGTAATGTGCAAGCCTGATTTTCTTTTTGTTCTATTTTATAGGATTCGGATGACCAACAGCTTGTGATGAGTGGTCCTCATGATCAGAACTAAAGACTGAATTTGGCATTAGTCAGTTATTAAACACATTTCTATTTACAGTTACTGTGAAGAAAACCAGCACCTACACATTACAGGGAATAAAATCTTGTTCAAAATTAAAAACCAAAAAAGCTTGGCTTTAAGATGCAGTCTATATAACTCACAGAGTTACCAACCTCAGACGTGTTGGCTGTATCTGAGCAGTACCAACTATGAGCACTAAATGCAAGATTGAGTCTCAACAAACCTAACCAGAAGAAAAAACAGACTCCTCTGAAAAAGTAGATAACTTTCACTAGCCTGCTTTTTAACTGCTTTTATTCTTCTTCACAGACTTTAAAATGGCCACAAACACACAGGGCTGCTAACTTGGCAAATATCCTACATTTCTTAGTTCTCTAGGTCTGTGCTTTCATTTGGCTCAGCTACAAGCATGAAACGCAATATGTGTTAAACATCTATTTTTAAACTGAGGGGATTTTTTTGCTAGTGTACTTCCAGGTAAGATATTCAGCAGCAGGAAACACAACCACCCCGTCTGCCCCACTTGCCTCTGTCTTTCCTTGAACTTGGCTGGTTTGTTTACATCTCATCTCATTGTACAAAGGGAAGTAGTCATTGAGGCATCTTTAGCAAGACATGCAGGCTATGTGAGAGCATTTAAATGCCAATCAATCTTTACCCGACCCACTTTTGTGACAGACAATGAATATGAACATCCCCTTACCATGCAATGCCCACATTCAGGTTTTCGGGTCCGGGAGGAGCAGAAGCTGCTTCTTCACAAACTGTATTTTTACAAAGCACAGCAGTAACAGCTGTGACTGGCACCACACTGTTAGAAGTGAATCAAATAAGTTTCTTTCAACCAAAATATTCATATCATAGCAATACAGCGAGAACACAAAGGAAACCACAAAACAGCAAGCAAAGGAAGATCTTTTTGCTGGCAGCAGTAACACCCCCCTAATGCCTGGGGGGCATTAGGTGGTGTCACCCCAGGATGTCTACTGTCAAGACAAGATAAGCAGGCAAACCCAGGGTTGTTGATGCAGCTTTCGAGCACAACAAAGGGAATCTAATGTGTAAAAACACCTGGATTTAACAGACAGACCGAAGTAATTCCCCAAACCTCTTCCCCTGCACCCCTACATATGCCTGCTTTTTTTTTTTTTTTACCTATATTAAAAAGTTTAGAACACAAACAGAGTTAAAACACACACTTATGTATCTAGGAGTTTTCCCCAGAGAATTTTGCAATTAATACAGATCATGTTCTTTCCTTCTCCCCAGTCACCCAAAATATTAAGGCTCAGAGAGACCAGAAGATAAAGTCCAAACATTTATTTTTGTAATAATCATTAAATATTTTTATCACAAAAAAAGCCCCACAGTTCATAAAACTCTTTCTTTTACTGACAGACTATTCACTTCTGTGTTTTTGATAGAACAGAACAAAAATTTCTTCTTGCTTTGGTGTTCAAATGAACTGTACTCTCAAAATTAATATAAAGAAACACTGCCTTTTAAACATGCTCAAAAATCTCTTTGAAGTCAATAGCATAACAAGGTTAAAATAAGTAACACAGAGAGTGCCAAGGTGAAATCATTAAAAAAATGCAAGATATTTTTAAAAGTTAAAGAGCTGCATTCTAGCACTGAAAAATAAATAATACACTTCAATATTCTCACTTAAACTCATATTACATATAGTTGGATTGTTTTAAGGAAACACAACCCTCTCATATTTAATTCTTTTCATGCAACGTTGTTTATTTCAAGAACTCATGCAATATAAACAATATTTTACTTGAGCTCGCTGTTGTAACATAACTTGGTACAGAAGTTTGATTTTTAAGTTAAGAGAACGGAAGGGTAAAAGAAGAAAATCTTGAAACAAAATGCGTATTATGTGGATAACACCATCCAAGCCAATTAAACTGTTCCTGCTTAACACAGGAAAATTAAGCAAACAAACTGGCTCCTAGCCAGCTTTGAAAGAATAAACATCACAGAGCTATAATCAACAAAACATGATGAAGTTCAATAATACAGAACTGAATAATACAATCTTCTTATTTGCTGGTAGTAAGATGGAGAATGTAGAGTGGTTTTGGTGGTTTTTTTTTCTTTTCTTAAAGAGTGAACTAAAATCTCTGGAGCACGAGTGGTGCTACACACCTGTAACACCAAGTTCAGTTGTAGCTGAGCATTAGAATAAAGAACTGAAGGCAAATCGGGATATTTCCATCCCCACATTTCATTAACAAGTTATGCTAAATATTTCTTGCACAGCCTCACCAACAAGTCTCCTGATAAAGTCAGACTAACTTCCTGCAAAACTTTATCTTTCCATCCAGCAAAACAGCAGGACAGTCAGATGAACTTCCTCATTTCAAGTGTATTGTATTCATCTGTTTAAATACACACACACACTTCAGGCATGTTGCACGTCAAGTTTGAAATAGGAGCACAAGAAAACAAAATCCACAATCACCTCTGAGGACATCATACTGATTTCAAGCATACAGGAAAACTACTTATAAAACTGTGCAGACTAGATTAAAATACATTCTTTACTTTGCAAACATGCTTTTAAAAACATGAAAGATACTGTATATGAAATTCAATCTAGGTAATTGCACATAATACAGACAGGTTAAAAAAGAAAAAGCCAAAACGAGAAAACTTTTGGTCACCAAAAGTTTGTTTACCTGACAATCATGAGAAAGCAAGTGAAATTAAGAACACCAGTGCTATATGTTTTGTTAATTGTATGCTTTTTAAAACCAAGGCTTTAATAACTAAAATTTGGAAGTTATTAATCATATTCTACCTGCTAAAATGGCTGGACTGGGAAGCACCAGTTAAAAAAAACAAACAAACAAACAAAAAAAAACCCAACCCATTTCCTTTGGATCCAGAGAAAGAAAATAATTCTTACTTAAAAACAACTATATAGCAGTTCTATAAAGTGCCTGTTAGAGGAAACACATCAACAGATGTTTTCCTTGTGCAAAGTAGACATTTTTCAGCTCAAATCTTTGGAACAAATGCTACCCAGAGTTTGTGTTTATGCATTACCTTCATGTTCAGTAATTCAATAAAACTTTTAATCTGCACCACCAAAACTATTTTTCTTTATGCAAAATCTGCACCATCCCTAATTCAGCTTTCAGGGCTTGAGCTAAAAACATGTCAACAGAAATACTCTGGGTTTCATTTTCTCATTTCTTAATTTTTCTTTTAACTCCTCTGCCCATTGTGCGTATTTACTTCTGACTGTAAAAGGCTATATGAAATACATTCTCTCCTAGCAAACAGCAAAACCACATTGCATACCACTGTAATAAGACACTGTTAAAAATTTTAAAAGCAGCATTTAGGATCAAACTAAAGCTTGATGGAAAGATCTCTCTCCACTTCGAAATGCAAAATGCAAGACCTCTTGAAATTACTTTATTACTAGAGAGTGGATATTTGAAGTGTTTTGGAACTTAAAAAGAAAGGTGCCTAAAAGTTAACAAGAGGAAGCCGAAGCAGCCCAAGCTACTGGCAGTTTCAGGTTTAGGCTCAGGTCCACCTGCAGCCAAGCACAAACATTACAAGAACAGAAACTGCACAGACAGTAGAAAGAGCCCGTCATCCTGAGCCCGTCAGTGCAGCACAGCCACGCCGACACTACAGCCATCAGCTCAGTCAAGTCAGGCTCTAGCCACAGCAGCAAGGAAAGGTACAATATGTACACTATCCCTCTGAGTCTCACCCTGACCTGGTTATTAGCTGTTTATCTCTTTCTGCTGTGCCTTTTGCAACCGGACGTGTCTATCTCGTATTGGCCTTTTCAGCCACCAACGCGCTTGTAACAAACGTGGGTAGAGCCCTCCCCAAATCTTCGTTCGCGAAGCCCAGCCATGACAATGACAATTGATTAACACTGGATTTAAGCTTTTCAGTGCCAAGATCCATCAGAGGCTCCAGCTGGAGTGCTGAAAAGGGCCAGAAATGAGAGTACAGGTATTTCTCTGTAAACCGCAAGGCTGCAGATCAAAGTTTCCAATAAACAAAAACAACCACCTCAGAACACCACCAGTCCTTCCCCTCAGATGTGCTGCCCTCCCTCCTGGCCTACTACTGTTTTGGCAGTCCATCATGTCTTCTGTGTGTAAGAGGAGTTTTCACATGTCTGAGCAGAAGAGGAGAAAACAGTTACAATGAGATTAAGTATGAGATACATCTAAACCAAGGTAACAGATTTAAGTGACTTAAATAAAAATACACATAACGTTCAAAAAAACCAAGATATATTTGTCCATTTTAGACAGAAGTCACCAAGTTTTCATTTGATCTGAACTGTTTCTTGTAGGAAAGGTATTCTGAATGTACCAGTGCACAGCTGATCTGACCAGCCTGGAAGTTCATGCTGCAAAGGAGTCCTTCTTGGATAAAACGTGTAATCAGGCTCATAGTTCAAGAGACAACTCAGTGATGCCATGTAGATATCCGCAAATCTAGAGAGACGTCTTAAGAAATAAGTTGGATTCTCATCAGTTCTGAATATGCTTCCAAAATGTGCGTTGAAGAAATTCCTGTTCATCTCCCTGTCCCCCGAAGAAAGAAAACAAAGACAATGAAGTGAACACACCTGCACACATCTCTTCGCTAGCCAGCATCCAGAACCTGAAGCAAGCAGTTCCTGTAAGATGGTCTATGCATTGTTCTCTTGCCATTTTACTTCTAAACACTTAAATGTACCATGTAAGAAATTTTCTCACCCCTCGCACACACGTAGCCCAGATCTAGAAATCACAGCTGTGAACAGAAGAGCTTCAAACTTCTGACATTCTGACAAGTTGATTCTGACATTAGAAACGTGACATCTCAAGCCTTCTTTCTAGAGACTGTGAAAGAAGACTTTTACCTTGATCTATATCCTAATGACATCCACTTGTTCCAAAGATAACAGACTTTTTAAAAAAAGTCAAATATTTGGCCTAATGCACACAAAAAGCTTAAACGCTTTTGACAGAATTAATTTCTGTCATTAGTTGCTGCCAAGCATCACTCCTATTTCGTTCACTTCCATGTTTCTAGGGAAGGCTGCTGCTGGTACAGCTGCTGGCCTTGCCAATTGTGCCCTTCACACCCCCTGCATTTAGGGATTACTCCTCTCCTTCGCGATAAGAGATTATTAGACTTTTAGTCCCATTACCTATCTTCGTGATAAATCCACTGCTAAATCCAGTCTAGTGCAGAGCCCAGTTTCTATGTATTCTAAAACATATTACATGTCATCTGAAGAAATCATCTAAAAAACCAAAAAAGTAACCTAAGCCTTGACAAAGAAATACATTAATTGTGCAGAAGCTGTGTAATCAGCAGCTGAACACAGAGGGAGAGGAAAACCAAAATGAGAAAAGTATTTGATTTGATGTTACCTTTTCATGCAGAGAAATAACATCTGTTCTAAAGAAGGGGAACAGGGAAAAGGGGTTCATATGCACAAAGTGTCAGAGGAGAGAAGAGCTACACAAGAGACAGGTAGAATACTGCTATAGAAAAACATTTTATAAGGTCTGTAACTACCAGGGAATATAAATTGGGGGGGAGAGAAATTTTGAAAAAAACTGTGGAAGACATTACATAGAACCCTTGGCTATCACTAAGCATATTGCAAATCTTCACCTCCTGTGTCTTACCTCATTTCCTTCCTTTCCTTCTTCCATTCTTCTAAAATCATCTGAGAATCAGGATCACGGTGAACCTGGAATGCAAAGTATGGATAACCTGTAACTAAGGATACCCTCATAGATAAGCCTTTCCATTAATAAACCCTTATCAGCCAACGGGACATGAGCAATACTTCAGAGATCAGTATACAGAAGTTATCCACATGCATTCTAAACAAACAAAAGCAGGAATTGATCCAGGCTAACCAGTGGAGAAAGGGGATGAGATTTTAAGAAAACTCGTATTAACTAGCCACACAAATAACTGCATTTATTTATCTACAGTCAAACACTTCAATGAGACTCAAAACACTTGCAACATCGATGTCCAGCATGTAGAAACTTGGCTGGATCCCTTCTGCTACACAGAGCCGATTACAAACACACAGAACAAACCTGCATGTGTTCCAATAATCCTGTCAAGGTTTGCAGCCAGGTCATGGTTTGAATGTACTTCTCTGTGTTCATGATTTTAATCTCTGACCGTAACTCTGGAATAATTGCACCAGTGCGCCAGCCATGCTTCAGGGTCAAGTCCTATTTACCAAGAATTACAAAATACAGGTATTAGTCTTAAGAAGAACTGCTTAAAAAGAACTGAAGAATTTGACTATTGTGTATCCCAGAGGCACTAATTGCTTCTTACGTATAAGCAGGAATATGAAACCGTGGGACTTAACTGTGCCAATAAGCAATAAAACTTAATTTCAAATTAAGCTTCAAATCCTGTATTTTTGAAGAGAGATAAAGAACACACGAGCACTTGCAAATAAACACTAATTCATTAGGTTTAAAAGAAACAGCAGGACATTTCTCTTGTAGATGAGACCACTGTTGCTGTCGGAAGTACCTGGAAGAACCATGTGTTGGGTTTGTGATATTTACCCTAACATTCAGCTGACAGAAGGCTCCTATCAGGAGCCCCAGCTATTCAAACTCCTCCTGACAGGTACAACACAAGGCAGATGCCACCTCTGCTTTCTTATCCATTGTGCCAGACTAGAACACAGCTGCATCCTCCTTTTTTTGATCCTCAGTCTTCTCAAGCACCCAAACTTACTCTTCTTTTCAAAAGCACATTGGGGAAAAAAATGTTAACATCATCTGCTGCTGAAACATCCGTAGCTTGGCAGTGGAAAAGTCCTATCCAGGCATTTGTATGATATCAATTACAAAAGACTTAAGTGGTGTTCACTTACCCTAAATTAAACAGCTAAAATACATTTTCTCATAAGGTGGTAAGAAAATGCTCAGAGAGTTGGGATACAAATCAGAGCAAAGTCTTAAGAAGGAAGTTTACCATTAGTGACAGGAAGATTTCCTCTTGCATTCAAAACAGAAATTCATTCAGCTCATATTACACTTGGCAGTAAATGTCATCCAAATCACGTGTATACTGTATATTTGGATATCTCTGTTTACTCTGCTACATCTGACACAATCAGTATCTGGATCAGGTATACAAACTCACACATTCCCGACCACAGTTAGTAAACAAGTTAAATGCTACAAGTCAGGTGGAAAACATGGTTGGCCTTTAAAGAAACCAATGTTCTTCACTGCAGAAAAAAGCAATATGGCTTAACCACAAACCAAATTTTGTTGTATTTCAAAATCTCAAATGAAAATGTCTTATACTGAATAACTGGGGAGGGAGACAGGAAAACTAACAAAAAGCCTCTTCTTTTATCTTATTTTGTGAAAGCAAACTACTTACTGCCAAGTCACTGTATATGTGGTCACCAAAGTAGAGCACCTTAGAGCCCCTCCAGCCAGTAAGCTTCAGAAATTCATACAAGTTACCCTGCAGAAAAAATGACATGTACATTGCAGAAGCATAAAACTTGCATGAAAAAGGTACTTAGTACACTCCTAAAAACACTTTCATATCATTAATCTTGTTCTCAGTTTACATATTATGAAGCCCAAATTTTGCAAGTGGTTTTCAGTAATACTATCATTTCAAGAGGCAAGGACATACAATACCAACAATGAATTTCTACAATTTCAGACATGAAAATAACTTTAAGAACATATTACATTTTAGAAGCTTTTATGTCTAAAGAAGTTTGGGATTCTAGGAAATAGGTGTTAAAGTTGAACCAAAAAAGTTTATTGAAAGCATACCTGTTTGTAAATCTGACCTTTCTGCAGCTTGTGAATCTTGTCCCAAAGCAACACCCCCCTTTCATTCACCTTCCGGAATGGTCTAGAATAGATATACAATTGTTACGTTGCTGTAGAAATTCTGTCACTTCTTAGGAGATTAATATCTTAACATTAACAATACTCATCTCTCAAAAGGAAAACATGCTGTCTAGCACCTGAACATTGTGTAACAGAAGAAGCAAGATTCCAAAACTTCCATTTTAACCAGTGAAAAGCAATGTATCTCTCCAGTATACCTATGACGTTTATTAGTTTGAGAACAGCTGTTGAGATGTAAGGCAGGGACCCCAGGCAGAGGGGAAGACACAGTATGAATTGTCTGCCAAGAAGGAGAGAACACAAAAAAACTGAAGATGTGTAAAAATCTTGCCCAATACCTCATTTTCTACACATGGACAACTGAAGAAAAGAGTAGAGGACTGGGGGCAAGATGTACAGCAAAGTTCTTTTTAAAATAAAATGAAGAAAAGTAAAGGGGAAAAAATCCCACCTTCCTCTATCTCACTTTCAAATCATAATTACACATAAAGGAACAGGTCTTTTTCTAATGTAAGAATAGTGTATGCACATTACAAATGTGTTTACCTAATTGAACAACTAGTCCAAATATTCCAGTCTGTCAGCCAGAGAGGCACCCTTTAAATATAATTTGTAACTAAAAAAAAACCTGAAGCAACGGAAGACATTTCCAGATAAAGGGATGATTCTGAAAGGCATCAAAATGTCTCATGTTTCTTAGGAAAGAAGTGCACTTCACCAACTTACAAGCAAGATGTTAAAAATAGCTTCTGTGACCCTGACTCCAGTAGCTGTGATAGCTCCTGAAACTGTCTTAGGTAAGACATGGTAAATATTTAGACTTCAGAATTGCATGTTGCTGCATTTTGTAGTGACCTCATACAGGATTTCACCAAGTATGATTTCATTTTACGTTGCAGCCAAATTAAAATATTTCGTAACACCCTCTACAGCCTTATATAGAATAAGCTGCTTGAGTCATTCTTTACTGACTAAACACCCACCTTCGCTTATCATTGAAGAAGTTTGGTTTATCAGCCTGGACAATGACCACATCAAAGAGATCCCTCCAGTCCTTGCCAACTATGAACTTCATGCCTTTGTCCCTAGAAAGGACAGAGGGATATTAACAGTGAAGCATAACAGATGTGCAGTTATCAGAGCAACATAACTACACTGGAGAAGCTCATTCTCCCCATGCTTTAAAAATGTATAGTTAAACAGAAAAAACAACTGCTCACTTACACAAAGCTGCTGGGACTGTTTGTGATGAGAAACATCTTCTTGCCATGATCAGCCAGCTTAGCTAACACTGCACGAGTCTGCTCAGCGTAGCAGATGTATTTCTCTGTCAGGATTGGGGAAAACACAGTATTAATTGAGAAAGTTTTTCAAAAGAATTTTCTCTGCATTCAACCAAGGGGTTCAGAACACAAAGCACTTAACAAAGGCACCTTTGACAAGCTTTCAAGCTTTAAAAATTTAGAATTTGTATTCTTAAATATGGAAGCCAGAAAGATCAGTATACTATCACTGAAAAAAGCTTTGATAGATTGTATTGTTAGTACTTACCAATATCTGCTTCAATTGCTCTGTACATTATTCCTTTGATATGGACATCCCTGATTGAGTCCTGTAAGGAAAGCAACAGAGCACTAGAGAACTTTAAAATCTTTTCAAGTATAAAATCCATGCTCACTGCATAGCAGTAGCAATTTGTTTTTAAAACAATTCCTTTCTCAGAATTGCACTTTACAGAAATCCCATGTAATGTTCATCAAATATATATGTCACTACTAAAAGAGTAAGCCTGTCCTCCAAGACACTAACTTTATAATTTTGGGAAGTACAAAAACTGTATAGCAGAGGGGCTGTTTTACATAACTACTGTGAAAGGTTGCTGAGAAGGGTGAAGTGGGGTGAAAGCCCTCTGCAGCAGCAGAGTCACCACAGATTTCTAGTGACCTTTGGAGCAGAACACATTCCTCTCCTCTTGCAGGGAAAAAAAAAAAAAAAACTAACCAAAAGTTTTACATCTGACAGATTTTAGATTACAATCACTTACAAATGCCCTGGTTATTTAAATAAGGAATTTATGAACAGATGAAAGAAGCTAAATGCTTGAGCAAAGCACTCGTAAGGAGCTCTGGAGGCATTTAGCAGCTCTCATGAGCCAGCTCTGCACCAGATCACTTTGTTTAGATCAGTGGCACTGCCATTTTAGTACTTACATGGACTACGTCCTCAAAATCCTCAAAAAATACCAGTAAAGGGCTTCCAAAATGCTGGTAATGCTGAACAGTACAGAAATTCCTACACATACTTCAGCAGGAATTACATGAACTAGCCTTCTGACTCTATGCAACCACAGGCAGAAGCGAAAATTACTCTAGAGGTAAAAAATTTCTTAAAATCCATATGATCTACTTGGAAAAGTGAGAAATTCAACATATGAGTGCATCACATGTGTTGAACAACTACACAAGTTGAATACAAGTCAACAAGGAACCAGGAAAAGGTTTTGGATGGAATGCCTGTGCAGACAAATACTATCACCTTGGGCATTATCTCTTGTGTTCTTACACAACCATGACATAAAATGATCTCCTCTGCAGGATAGATCCTGAGGAATCAAGAGGGTCAAATTACTAGATTAGTACTAGAGTTTTTCTGGAAGAGGAAGAGAGATAAACAGGCAGAACAGATAGCCCAGAAGCATAAGATAGCAAGTGATTGTATACTAGCCAAGATGTAGAGGCATTACAACTGAAAGCTCCAAACTGGAATACCCTATAGCTTCTCACATTCCTGATAGTGAGAAAAAGGCTTTGTTTAATAACAAGCAAAAGAAGTCTTATCAACTTGAAAGAACTTCTCCACTTTCCCTCTATCCACTCCTCAAACCTACAAAAAGAGCAACAGCCCTAGAGGATGTCAGATTTCAAAAAAATTTCAAATTCTGTGTTTCTTTTCCAAGCTCTACTTTAATTTTACTTACGTTTTTAAGGTTATATAGCAATAATTACTCCATACAAAACCTAAGGTGAGGTATTTCACTGAGGCTGACACAATAGGTGTAAGCTTCCTGAAGTGCTCACAGAGAAGACACACAAATATAGAGGTTTACCTAAATCTTCAAAGCTACTACCTTGACATCTTTGTACAGATGAATAGGTTCGTAGTCTATGTTGTTTTTCAGAAAATATTCATTCACACAAGAAAGGAGTCTCATTTCTGGCAAGGAAAATATATCCATGAATTGCTTCATTGTGTTTCCTTGTGAGCTCTACAGTGGTGGGAAAAAAAAAAAAAAAGGTCAGGCATTTGTCAGATTAAAACACTTTCATTCATTCCGTATAAACATTTCAGCTTAGTTGCAGATATTCAGGTTTTGCCATCCCTTTCACATGGCTTCAGATTCTTCTTGAACTAAAACCTTCGATAAAGTATCTCCAACAAAAGCATTGTGATTAATTCTTCAAATAAATCCAACTCATTACTCTTAAAAGCAGTATTTTAATTCATCAAAACAAGACAGCACTCAGCTTAAAGTCAAGAAAAGCCCTTAAAGGTCTTCACTGGAAATCTCCACTTCTGCAAATAAGGAGCACTGGCTATTGTGATGGGGAATGGAGGTTTTCTTATTTGTTTGGGGGTTTTTTAGTAAGTGGAATACTGATTGGGATTGCAAAACAATTCACCTCCTTAAAATAAGATAATAAAAAGCTTTAAGAATCTACAACAGCTAATGCAGTAACAAGGGAAGAGATTTCTAGTCTGTAAAAGCTATAATGATAGTCATATCACCCTCACAGTAAAGAAAAGTCATCTTCCTGATGAGGAAGCACCCTGTGTTTCAGTTTGTGTCTCTTGCCTCTTGTCCTGTCACTCTCCTTTCCAAGATTTAAGAAAGTATAGGCCTAAAGAGGGAGGCCTACAGGGAATGCCAGGATGATATTCACAACTGCTGCGGAGAACAGACTCGGGAATCCTAAATTCAGCTCCTTAAAAAAAGAACAAGTGCAAGAACAATAAACTGCTCCACAGCACAAAGAAGGTCCTTTCATGCCAAAATGGAATTAACACCCCTAAGTAAAAGGTGTAAAATAAACTTGACTTTTCAGTAAAAAGACAGCACCATTCTTCATTTGGAAAAGAGGAAGGAACCTACTAGCAAAAGATCAATCTTCCTGAGAAAGTCAGATCTTAAACCTAAATGTTTCATCTCTTATCATTCCTCTTTTTTCAGATCCTCTTACTATCACTCTGCCAGTTTGCACACAGGAGATGTCTCCACACATTGACTTGCTGCTACATCAGTCAAGCCATCAGACCACCAGGAAGAAGTACACAGCCTGGGTAAAGCACTAGATATGGTTCATTTCTCAGCCTTTATCAGATTTGCTGTGCAACACTAAGCAAGTCACTTGATTTTCCATGTTCCACTACTCTGTCTGAATGACTGGGCAAAGGAGCAGTCAAAGAAGAAACTACAAGAAGCAGGAAAAAAAAAAACTTTAGAGGGCAAACTTCACAGCTAGTACTATAAGTCAATCACATGTTGAGAAAATATAACTGCTAGTTATAATGAGAACAAAATTTAGACACCACTACCCTCGCACCAAAAAAAAAAAAAATCAAAAACCCCAAAACCAAAAACAAACAAACAAACAAACAAAACAAAACAAAAAAACACACGTGACGACAACAACAACAAAAAAATCCCCCCACAACCATTTATAAAGATCAATTTGTGGTTTTACCTTTCCATAAAAGTCACTCATTTGTTCTAAAGGGATATGGGAACCATCATACATTGCAATAACTTCTTCATCTGGGACAACACTGAGGCCTCTGGAAAACAACATCAGCTTTAGTTCAAAAGTCACATTAAAATTTTCAAGTAATCACCAAAGTCCAACGGATTAACACTTAGACCTGGACCTTATTAAAATACTAATAATGTCACAGGAACACTTTTGTCTATAAGCTAAACCAGCATCTTTTCTTACCGAACAAGCAACATTTTAACAGACTGATACACACAGAACACATTCCAATTTTAACTTTAAAATTTAACTTTACTTTCTTACAGAAAAAGAGCTAATTAGTCCATTGAAATTATGCCTCAAGGGTTTGTAAGTAGCTAGAGCTTACAGTTTCTTATCACAAAGTAATTTCTCACTGCCTTCCCTTCATGGAGTATCAATGATGTGATAGCGTTTAAACCAGACTATTCTGCATCATGACCTTGAAGATTCAAGAGAAAGAAAAACATACACAGCCTTTAACTAAATAAGAATTTGTTTTAAACTGCACCAACATTTCAGTTTCACAGAACTTAAGATTACTTGAAGGATGGTTGACAAGTAATTAAAACATAAAAAATACAACAACAAACAGGGAACGAGGGGATATGATCTCTCCCCAAAGTTTCTTTATGAACTATTAAGAGAGTAAAGGCTTTGGTTTGGTTTTAGATGTTTGCATCATCGAGCATCTTTTACTAAAGCATCTAAAAGACTGCAGGCATGCAAATATCCTCACCAAAGGACACAGAAGTGTTGAGATTTTGCTTAGGAATAAAAACCACAAATGAAAACCAGATCAGCCAGTCTCTTTTTTTCTATGCCTACTTATGGTGTTTTGCAGCTTTTTAAAACAGGCTGTTATTTCAGTGCCTCCCTTTCCTGGTCTCACCAAGAAGTGTTTTCAGGCATTAAAAAATAAATAAATAAATTGATTAGCCTAGTACTTTCAGTGCTTATCATCCACACCGGCTTTGCAGTGAAAAGGCATGCTACATCAACTTCCTCAGGGCTTCTGTGGTAGCAGAGTCCCACATTAACCAGCTCCTTTACTGCTCTTGTCAATGCTACACTGACTAGTACATAACTCTGAGCTATTCTTGGCAGGACTCCACCATTCAAGTCAGTATTGCACACAAACAGGGCAGATAATACTTCGGTTTTGTAACATAAAGAGTTCAACATCACCCATTCCACAGCAGAAAACACAAATGTTAAATGCAACTAAACGTTAAAAGGATACCAAGTAATACCATCAGAATTGAGAAGGTACCTTCTGGTCTGCAGACAGCTATGCCAAGTGGTATTTGAACACTGCTAAAGAAAACACTTGTGGATCTGTAACTACTTAAGAACAAATCAAGAGAGGACAACTGTAAAAGCCAAAGTGGAGAGATGATTGTCTAGGTAAAGCTGCAGATTAGTTTCACCAGAAGACTCACAGTCTTGACACAGTTCACAGCTCAGCTGTAAAACTAAAAAGTTTGTTTTATTTCACTGACAGCATGGACAAAACTAACAACTACTGATATGCAGCACCTGACAGCAAAGCTCAGTGTTGGTACAGAAGAGAAAAGGTAATATCGTTTTAAACAAAATTAAGAGAAAGTACTAAGTGAAGTGGTAGCTTTCACTCTCACGCTCACACAGGTTCATAAATAACAAGATGTGCTGCCTAGCAGTCCATCCAGAATTACTTTGGGTGACAAGGAGAACAAGGGCCACCAGCACTTCATTAATCTCAACATCCTTCTAGAGTTTTCTTGCATGGTCCTCATGTTTTGGTTTTGGATGTGCTTTTTGTACTAGGAGTTGACAACAACCTGATTTTCTGCATCTTTATTCTGTCTCACTCTGAGCCATAACACAACACTGCTGATGGACTCACCACCCATTCATCTTCTCATCTAGGACACCTATACGGTTCCAGTCCTACCACTGCTCTTCCTGACATCATTTCTCACATCCTCCAGCCTCTTTTTTCCTCCCCTCATGACTGTACAGGTGAATAGGGAAACAGCATGCAAATGTGATGAAATTCTGATGACCAACTCATGCAGGCACCACCAACACATGCCATCCTTTTGTCCCCTCAATCAACATTTCTTCTGGTGCTCTCATATATACATGTTTCCATCCACACCAATCTTTACATTTCTACTACATACTGCTACAGATAAACATAGCTTTGGTTACCCCACCTGGCCTTTAATCTAACAAACCAGCATTTTTCACAGCAAATCCTACCACCAGTAACCTTTACACCGAGTTCTCTGATTCCCTCCTAGCCCTGCATAAATGATTTCTTTGAAAACCACAACAGGCTTTGTCAGTTGAAACATACAATAATTATTCTACATCAGCACACACAAATAACTGGTATAAAGTTCCCCTCAGACTCTGATGATACATACAGAACACATTGTTTTGGTAGATTTAGATAGCTACTGTGTTGATGGTAGGAGCCTAATGCTGGTCCGTGCCATCTCATGTCCTTTTTCATTTTCCTTGCCTTCCTCTACCCTCTCCCAAAAGGCATCTCAGCCAAATTAGTACAATAACAGATGAATGACTATGGCTGAATCATCTTGCCTATCCGCACAACTGGCAAACAAAAATAAGTAATGAGCATATTATCATCATTTCATACTACCATATACAATCCCCCACAGTAAATCACTTCAAGGTCACATCATCTTTTGGTCCCAGATGAAAACTTTTTGTCCAATGACTTTAAGAAAGGTGGTCTGGCTTCTTGCTTGATTTAAAATCTGGTACTGTGTGTGGTGTTCAAGTCAGTCAAATGTGTACTGCTTCATTACAGCAAACTGAGCCATACCAAAAACTTTCCTGTCAAAGTTCACATATAGTAGGTCTATATGATGCAACAAAGAACAGCACAGAGATTACCCATGTTACATCAATTCAGTAAATTCAAAAGGTGTCAGGCTGTATCAAGCTTTCTTCTGCAAGTATGATGTGGTTGATGTGTCCAAACTTAAAAGCTCTGTGCAAACACAGCAAGACCTCTCAAATGTCTCCACAACCACACCAAAGTCACACTAACAGGCACTCTGTGACTATTTACATAGAAAGCAACAGCAGAAGAGTCATCAGTGTATTTTTAGATGTCTTTCAGCACAATTTAACAGCCGGAAACAAAGTGAGTCAGCACTATGTGACCAACCAGCCTGCCAACTTCCCCAGCTGGACCAGGGAATCAGCTGTACTGTATCAGTCAGTAAACGTGTACACATGTCTGTGTGTACACACAGAGGTGCAAAGAAACCCCCTTTCAGTAAGCCTGCAATGTTCATTCAGGTCTGTGCTTGTCAGGGCACAGTTCCTGATACGAAACCAAGATGTACAGTAATAAATGCAGTTAAAAGATTCAAAAAATAAGAGTAAACATTCTTATTATAAATAGAAAATAATTTTACCCACCTGTAAACTGTTCCCAGCTGAATATAATGAAAAGCATCGATCTTCATTAACAATGCCTTGCAGGAAAAAAAAGAAAGTAACAGTTTTTATCACATCAACTATTTCACATGAAATTATAAAAGTCAAACCGATTTTACCTTTAACCTGTCTCAAGAACACCTGAGCACCCTCACTTCAACTTCCTTCACAGCTTCCAAAAAACTTTTATCAATTGTTTTTACCTGGGTTTATTCTGTTGCACTCTTAAGTTGCCTTCCCCTGCCCACCATGAGGACAAAAGACCCAAAACGTTTTCTAGTTAGGAGCTATTCAAATACAACTACTAATAATAATGATGCTTACTATGAAAGAGGAAAATATGAAACAAAATCCTTACAAATCAACATAGAGTGGAAAGCTGGAAGACTTAAAAGCTCTATTTAGTTTCTTTGGTTGGGTTCTTAGCACCAAGTAACACATCACAAAGTTATTTATACATACCCGGTGCACATCATAATGAAGTCCTCTGATGGCAAAATTTGGATCATAATCATATTTTCTTATTTCTGCAGGATACTAAGAAAAGAGAGCAGTTAATTTAAATCCATAGTAGAAACAAATAAAAATTGTTTCCGCAGAACTTTAAAAGTCTAAGTTTTCTATGCTTTTCATTTTCTCTAATTGTTAAGAGGCTTTTGATAGGCTGGTGAAGATTTGCAGGAACATATGTACACAGTGCAAGACAAGTCAACAATTTTTCCAAAAATCCAAGGTCATTGTTTTAAATCTAAGTCAATCATGGTACTTGAAGCTGGACATCCAGGTATACTCTGTAGTGATTAACTTTGAACATCAGCCTCTCATTCAGAAAAGTTAATTTAATATATTCTTAATATATTTTAAAAGCTCATTGTTTAGAGTTGCATGTGAATTGAATGACTTTGTCATGTACCCTTTCCTCATGTTCTTTATATGTAACATAGGGAGCTCACACCACTATTATACAGTTTTCTAGCATTTTTCAGTACAAGCTCATTTTCAGTCCATTGTAATTTTGTCCTGCTTTAACCATAGGTTGCCATGAAAAAAAAAAAGTTAGATGTGTGCCTGGGGCTAAGGGTTTTGTTTTTAAAAGGTAAAATGCTTCAGTCGTTTCAACAAGGCCTGAGAAAACTATCAATTCTTTGATTAACCCTCTGAAAGGCAACCTTTCATTTCCCTCCCACAGGCTACAGTAGTCCTAGATCTTGACAAATCCATCTCAGGCACATTTTTCACCCTGTCTACAACAGTCTCCATGCATGTATGGCTAATTTACAAGCCTTGGTGGGGGGGGTACATCATGCAGCTTCAGTGGAGGCTCTAGCCACTCTTACAATAAATAAATTAATTGCAATTTTGCCCAAAGTTTTTATCTTGCTGAAGAGGACTTACCCTGCAACTTGCCCTGCAGACCCTGCCTGCATTGAGCACGGGCATATACAATTAAAGAAAACAGTCCTTTCTCCTAACTATCATCCCTACTACCACTTCAAGAAAACATGTGGTAGGCTACTGATCTGAATGAAAAACAGCATCAAAAGCCTAAAGAGGTTAGAAGACAAAGATTTGGCCAGAGGACATGAAGCAGAGGCACAAGGGACATCAATGAAGGATACAGAAACATGATCAATTAAAAGTTACCATGTGCAGAACATGACCGAAAGCAACCACATCAAGCATGTACAATGAAATTTATTTCTGACTTTTATCAAATTTCTGCATACTTGACTTGCCTACTTTATTCTACCAGAAGGCTGAGTTTTCACATACATGGCAGTACACAAGAAATAAAGATTGAGCCTACCCCAGCACACAAATCAAAGCTTCCTTACAAACCAAACCAAACAAAAATTATAAAAATTGTACTGTTTGCTTACTCTGCTTTTGGTAGGGATAAACATAACTGGACTGAAAGAGCAGTCCCAATAGGATGGCACAAGGCCTGTATGCTAGGAAAGAAATAAACCCAAGAACAAGAGCTTACACTGAGCACCTGCTGCCACCTCCGTGATTAGCACTAAACTGATGTTTATTCTCTTGGACATACTTCAAAATTCCTTGCTTCCTACACTGCATTTTGCAATTTCTGATGAATTACCTCAGACTGCAATGACCAAAATTGGTCATCTTTTAGACTGACTGTAACAGTCATAACAGACAATAATATCTAGATTTTTTTTTTCTAATGTTAAAGGCAAAAAAAAATTAGCAGCATAAGCAGTTACATAGATAGCACCAATAAAAACTGTTGTCCCTCAGTAAATTCCAAGAGGAGACAATGTATTTTGGTAAGCTGTCTCAAAAAGTAATTACAGCTTTGTTTACTAAAGCTCGAGACTTTAATCAAGAATCATTTTTTAATCATTTTAACCATTTCAATTTTTGTCTATAAAAAAAAATCTTGACTCCTACAGTAACACTGTTTTTCACAAGAACCACACAGCTTTAATAAAATGTATTTACACATCCTACAGAAATCACTACCAAGGCACTATCATGCCAAAATTGTAGGGGGATCAAGCTGTGTATGCTTGTAGCACCCACGAAGTTTTGTTTGTTCTTGCAGCGATATTTATAGATGTTTATATATAGCTCCTAACCTTTAGATTCAAATACGAAAGTAGAATAACACCACCCATTCAGATTTAGGTTGTATAAAAATACACAAGCAGTTTTATTAAGTTCTCCCATGGACTTTGTCTTTTATTTTCCTGCAAGTCCTACAGTTCAATAACCTTTGTCTCTTTTAGTCCACCTTTTTTTTCCCAGTCTTTATGCCAGCAACACCTTCAGTTTCCTTCGTCACCCATCTCCCCCCTGCCCTGCTTCCCAACACACGGGAACTTTTTCCATCCCCAAACTACACAACAACCAGCTCCAAAATGCTTGGATGTCAACTGGTCACCCCTGCAAACACAGTGGCGAGGGGTCAGGGGACTCCTGAGCTGAACATTGACTCATATCCAGGCTCTGATTACAGTGTCACTGAACACGCTGCCCCTTCAGCAAACACAGCTGAGACGCCCGGTGCACACAGAGCACCTTGCAAGCACACAGTGCAATCAAAGACCTTCCTCAGAAGTCAATCTAAAAATACTCCATATGGAAAATAATCACTGCACTCACAGCAGTAGATAAAACAGAGTAATGGTAAGTTTTAAGCTTCTTATTCATTAATGTGACTCAAATAAATGACAGTCGGGAACAAACAACACACCACACCACCACATTAAAAAATAAGACAAAAATAACTGTACTCATTAACAGACTGTGCTCTGCTCAAAACTGCAGCTGAGAATAAACCAGCACTTCTGTTGTTCATATGTAGCTGTTGTACAAAATGTGCTACAAGGGAGACAAGCTAGGAATGAGGTATGAAAAGATGAGTTATGCCTCTCAGTCAGAAATTATTTATTATACTCTTTATTCATAAATTTTTTGTTATTCCATTAATTTTACTCACCCGATGTTCATTGATAAGAAGATCTCGAGCAGCATTGAATATCAGCGTGTGCAAATGTTTAGAATAAAAGACCAACGTGTAGTCATAATCAAAACCATAAATTTCAATGTCCGACAGGCTCATTTCATTGTTTGAAAAAATAGCATCTGGATTCAGCATGTTACTCATAATTGAAGGAACCAACTCTGTGAAGAGAAAAAAAAAAAGTTATATCAGCCTTGCAGTTTTATTTAAATAAAGACATAGAAATCAATGAGCAACTGTTAAATATAGATAAATGATGATGGAAACTACCAAACTAATTCACACTAAGCAGCTATTCCTTAACAATATGATGCTATTGAACATGCTGTCCCAAACTTGTCTGGATGACCCATAGTTTTTATTTGAAGCACACTTTTCTCTGCCCAGCCCAAGTTGGAGAGAAAATGCATTTTGCCATCTTGCTTATCAGAGAACGGCAGACATAATTTCTTGCTAACTCTGTTAATACATTTATTAAGGCTTTTGAAAATTAATTTGGAGTTGGAGAATGATATTATTATTATTATTACTACTCCTCTAGGAACCTTGTCTTCTCCTCCCATTACTTGGTCCAGCTCCTGCCACAGAAGCAGAACTGACATTGCTTTATTTTTTTTGCTTCACCATTTCAAGGTTACCACATTACTTATTTGAGTTCAGTAAACTTTATATGACTGCCATAGTTTCCAAACAACTGTTGCAAACACACTGCTATGCTTACTAACCTTCTAGCAAATCAGGAAACCAAAAATATTCTGCTTATTCTCTACTTAACGTGCCTAGAGTGTGTAAACCACTTCCATTTTTAAGGCTGTTTCTCTTGATATTTGATGGAAAAGTATACAGAGAAGTTAAGTCCATAATATATCAAGTAACTTCAGACCAACACCAATGTCAGAACTAAACATTAAGAATGTTTATATTTCTTGTTTAGAAAACTTGAAACAGCAACATTAGGAGGCTAAATACTACTCTCCTGTCAGCATAAAACACGAGTATGTTTTCCTTCCTTCCTTTATCATAGACTATCTTTATATATTCCAGACTTCCCTACTGCTGGGGAAAAAAAAAAAAAAAGGGGAACTATCATCTTAAATCTGTGCTTGGAAAGGTAAGTCTAAAGGGAATATGGTCTGTTTGGTTACTTTCTATATAGGTTTAAAAGGAATTGTTCAAGTTTATCTCAACACCTTCAGCTCTGAGTACAGATCACTACATGTTCCACCACCAGAGGAACATCTCAACAAGGTGGGGGTAGGTGTGGAGACTCCAGGTCTGTTAAATAGCACTCCATTTTGAAAACGGGCCAACTCATGGAATGAGAAATTACACTTCTTTTGTAAAAGCAATGCCTTTAACTGCTGCACAGTTGACAGGCAGATATAGTAAGAAACATAGAGATGCCCAATTACAGTCAGTAATCTGAAACCATTCAACTTTATCAGATGCAGATACCTGAGTTTTTTAATTTTTAAGAGAGGAAGAAAGGCAAATTCACTGAGTTTAATTTCAAATTTCAAAAAAAGCCCAGGAATCATATCAAATGCAATTTGACATGCTACAATTAAGGCAAATACTCTTCCTCTATAAAAAGGGCCATGAATCATTCAATTAACTTCAAGACGTAAGCATAGTTTTTTGTGAACTTCTAAAATCACGTTACAATACCCATTTCTGCATTATAGTTAAAGTATTTTTTCAAATGTCAATTGTTCAGCCTGGTGACTCAACACTTGTTTTAAAAACAAAGACATTTATATAGCTACACATAGATAAAAAGATATTTCAGCTAAAAAAGAGCTTGAGTACTGCCTGTCTGAAAACAGACAGCATAAACGCTTGGTAGCTATTAGACATTCTGGCTAGCAGAAAGCATCCAAAATGCTATAAACCTTATTTCAAAAATCAGGGGAGATGTTGAAACATCATCTCAACATCATAACTGAATGAAACATCACGTATTTGAAGCCATTGGGCGACTTAGGCTGTAATATGAGTCTGAAATATTCTAGAAGCACTTGCCTCATCTTTTGCCAACTCACACCCACTGACCGACTTATTTTTTCATAACATTACCCTGAAGTATTATTTGGGTGTGGCTTAGAATAAGAGAAAGTTAATTCCCAAAACAAGAAAAGGAAAAAAGGTTCAAAATAAAAGGCTCTTCTCTTTTTCCTATCCCTTATCTGACCCTCCAAAATCCCACAGCACTCTCTTGAGATCTCTAACACAGTTTTTAACTTCACTTCTGAAATGCTGATGCTGTTTTATGTTCACAAATGCTTTATTTGTACCCAGCATTGTGAAGCCCACATTCAGAACTCTTAGGTACAGAATAACAAAGTAATTTCTTTTTGTAAGGCCAAAACATGCTATCTAAAGGTTATCCATTGCCACTACGGGACAATCTTTTTCACTTGATATTGTAGAACACACTGCCTCTTTCACTTTCAGCTCCCAAAAAAGATCACATGTTCAAGCTTGCACTAGATCAAGTATTACCTTAGTAATACTAGTCCCATCAGAGCAAAAGCAGAAGCAAGGAAGCAAGCAAGCATCTGTCCCCTAGCTTTTTGCCTAGCTGGGCCAAAGAAGAGGGCTCCCCAGAGTCGGACGTATCACGAGCATCTTACAACGCTTTATAGTGTTATAATGGAACCACAGGAAAAATGAAAAACATCATCCAAAACTTCACAGGATTTTAACTTTTCGGAAGAGCAGCTTACTGCAGAAACTGCCTCAAACAGACGACCAACTTCTCGATTTCCTTTTTACACCTGCTTTTCCCCACACAACGCATCTCCAGCACCTGCCACCTTGCCCACGCTGCACAAAAGGCTCCTTCCTCGAGGCACCTGCAGCCCCGGCGGGTGCTCTGACGGGCTCAGCCCTGCGGACCTGCCGAGGGGACGGTGCGCCGACACCCTCTCCCAGCCCGGGCACCGAGGCAGACCACGGGGAGGGGAGAGCGGCTTCTCCAGGCACTGTCGGAAGCGGGACCCGCGCCGCGCTCGCCCCCCGGCCTTCACCTGCCCCACAGCCCTTCGTCCTTCCCCCTGCTCCCAGCCCTCCAGCCCGCATAGCATTCGCTCCGGGAGCGGCGGCGCCCGACCCCCCGGGGCAGGTTTTGCCGGGCACGGGGGGGGCGAGGGCGCCGTGCCCGCCGCGCGGGGCGCCGCTCACCCTTGGTGGACCCGGACCTCTTGCCTTTGTAGCGCGGACCAACAGGTAGCGGTCTTCATGTCGGCGACGGCTGCTTGGCTGCTTGGACTTGCGGGCCACTGGTGCTACAAGGGAGCGGCCCCGCGCGCGGGCAGGGGCAGGGGGCCAGGACCCGGCATCCGTCGCCCAGGCCGTGCCCGCCCCGCCCGCCGCCAAGCAAGCGACCGGCGCGCCGCTGCTTCCCCGCTGCTCCCGCTGCCGCTGCCATGCCCTCGCAACACCGCTCCGCGCCGCTCAGCCCGGCCGAGCACCACACGCCGCCGCAGCCGGCCGCCGGCGGAAGTCACTTCGCTCGGGGCCCCAACCGCCCCGGGCGCGCACCGAGGCGGGCAGGCGGGTCCGGCTGCGGCGCAGGTAACGGCCGGGGGGAAGGAGGCGGGGCGGTCGCGCTGCGGGGTGAGGCAGCGGGATCCGGCAGGAGCGAGCCCTCGGGGCTCACCCGGGGCCGCCGGGCCGGGACTCTGGGATCTGCCGAGCCGAGGAGGGAAAGCAGCGTCCCCCCATCCGTCACCGCCTCCAGCACCTGCTGGTCAAGGTCAGGGTCAAGGTCAAGTGGAGCCTCTCGGAGTGTCCCCCAATTTCATGCCTCTGCTGCTCTTCTGGTCTTTGCTGTGCTCGGAGCTGCCTGGGGTCCTTTTACCACAAACGCCACATCAGATGTTTACCTTTTCAGCCAGCGTGCGTTTCGGAAGTGCTCTATACACCTGCTTAAATCCGTGAGAAAAACAAGCTCAAAACACAAGCTGAATAAAATACAGTGAAACCCACAGAAGTTCTACTGCTGCCTTGAGGCCCCCCATGTGCTTGTGAAACACTTGCCACTGATAGCTGTAGATTCTGGCAGTCTGAGAACTTGAGCCATATCTATAAACACTTGTAAAAAAATATATATATTAGATGATGCATGGATGAAAAAGAACAAAGACCAGACCACTGTCAAAACAGAATTCCTGATGTGCTCAGAAACTCTTTACAACAAAAGGAACATATTCTTTTTCCAGTACAGTAAACATCAAATACAACTTGTTCTTATACCAAGGAGATCCACATAACCCATTGTCACTTATGGCTGGAAGTTACTCAGCCATTCCTCCCCAAACATCTCTAAATAAAGCAATCCTATACAAAACTGAAGGATTTCAGGCTAAATACTACCCTGAGCGTTCTCTTTTTTTACAAAGAATGATGCTCACCTTATTTTTACAGGCAAGACCACAACAAACTGAAAGAAAAACAATCAATTTGGATTTTGAAGTGTCTGTCACTGGGGAGATATGTGCTCTATCCTTCCTAGCAAGGCTGAGTCCTTGATTGACATTACAATCGTGATCGTCAAAAGTCTAATACTCTACAGACTTCCAACACTGGGTTATTGGTGGAGACAAGATACAGCTTTCATCGAAGTTCCAACATTATCATTTATGTTACACTGTCATTTTGTTATTTCAGTAAGTGATTCTGGTATACATCACTACAAATACATCATGATAAATTCTGGGAACAAGGAGAGAACAAGATGGTCAATATTTAGAAAACAGACAAGGTGAGAGGAAAGACAGCTTCACAGAGAATGCCTGAGCTGGTACTTGCTTTCTTTGATCTTTCTAGTCAGAGAAGATTTTTACAGAACGCTTTCATTGCAACACCCTACGGCAGAGAAAATGAAAACTCCCATTTAAGTTTTGGCATCAGATTTTTCATGTACAACTAGAAAATAAAATTAAGTCATCTATGAAATTACAAATTCTGAATTCATGGCATAGTTCTAGAGTATTGTAGGTTTTCTTGTCACTCCAACTCCTAATCAATCACCTTCAACAAAGCAAAAATGCATTACAACTGGACAGCTTTTTCACTCCAGCCAATGGGTTAATTAATCCCACATGCAATTCAGTTGAAATTAATAGAAAAAGTCACATTGTTCTTCTCCTGAACACGGCCTAGCCTGGTCTCCCAGTCCCAAGACTATAAATATTGTGAACAATAACCACTTTGCTAGGTGAGGCATTCTCAAGGAAAAGTTACAAGGACTGCTCTGAGTAATACAAGGAGGAGCAGTAATGAAGAAGCCATTTCCAGCAGTTCAGTGGAGGTGTTGCTTGTTCTGGCATAAGCAATAAGAGAGTATTGCAGACATAGATTTATGTTCCCTCACTGTTACACCAGGATTAAGGTTAGAAAACTTGTCTCTAATAGAAATCTGGAAAAAGACAGTAGCAATATCACTCACTCCTTGAAACCTGAAGGCTTTGAAGTTTCACATTCATTTCTTTTTTTATACTAATAGACTAGAATGACAATACTTCTATTTCTTCTGCAGGCATGTGCAAGACAGAGGCTTGAATGTGAAAACTACTATTGTTGGTAGAAACCTATACTTTTGCTGCAGAAAGTTTGGCTCCCCAGATAGCCAGGACTAACCTATAAAAAGAGATGTGTGCTTAAGTATCTAGTCCCAGTGCTTTTAAAGATCATTGTCCCTGCATATCAGACAACATGCCTTTTTAATGCTTGATGTATGCAGTACAAATTAAAAGAAAAGTTGTTTCTTTGATGTGATTCTGTTAGCTAAGACAACTTCAGTGGGGTGTTTAGTGAGCAGGTTATTCTCACAAATCAATGTAATCCCTAAGTGTTAGCAGCAAGACTGGAGACAGAGCTAAAACATGAAGTAATGGTGTTTAAAAATAAGTTTTTAAGCAACTCAACTTCAGTAGGAAAGGACAGAGGTGTCTGAAGTTGAATTGCTTAAAGTTGAGTCTGCTCATCTCCAACTCAAATGCTGGAAAATATGTGGTAATGTAAACTGGTATGAAGGAGCATGCGTGGAAATTAATTAGCCTTTATTTGCATACACATCCCATCTTCCAATACTTGTATCAGTTTTTATTTAAGCAGAATACAACATGCAGAAGTAGAGGATGTCAATTTTTTTCTAAAATGGCACTTAACATGAAATATAATCCTACAGGCTAGTCTTACTTTAAATGTCCCTTCTAATCAGATCAGTCCAAGTGATCCTAGAGATGAATAAAAGAGAAATTTCCAATACTTTACACAATGCACAAAAGAACCCAGACTTTCCCTCATGTTATTTTCAGAATTTACCACACCTATGATACTTACTTGGTACAAATTGAAAGGTGTTTAGGTAAGGCTGACAATGAAAAAATAAAAACAAAAAAAGAAAATGAAAACCCCTACCCGACATAAAGAGTTTCACAGAAGACTTATCCTTTCAAGGAAGAGTCTCAGAGGGCTGTCTTACTGCATGGATAGAACAAGAGAAAGCATGGGCCTAAAAGCAAAACAGCATAAGCTGTGTTATGTACATATCACAGAGCCTGATTTATAACTGGCATCCCACTACTATTCAAGGCCTGTGGAATTAACTAGGGTCTGGTTGGGGATAATACACACGATGCTTATTAACAGTTTTATTTTTGACTGAATTTTATGGCTGGGAGTAATTTGGAGAGAGGCTACATAGAATCCTCAGTTCACAAACACCAGCTCTGTTAACAATGTTGAAGGTTCAAGACACAGATGCCATGTGATCTCCACGTGTGCATATTTGAAACACCTTTGAGAACTTGTCAAGTGTTTCACATATATTATGTATGACGAGCTAGACCTATGATTACACCACCTCTAATTTCTTGCTTTTGAAAGTTTTGTTCACAAAGGGGAAACATGCAAATTTCCCCACAGCCTGCTCAGCCCTGCCAGCTCCTTCTCATGTCTGAGATCACCGAGAGCACTCAACACTTTGGAAACCACTTGGCTAATAAAGACACTCCTGCACTTAAGTCACTGAGGGATGGATTTCTAATCAGCTAGTACAGCCTTCAAATAAAGCCTCAGATTGGGCTAACAGATACTACAATTCATTAAAGTGCCATTGAATGAAATTAAAATGCAAGGCTAGGAAAGCTGACAATATCTTACTGCAGCTTCTGTGGTGCAACATTCCAAATGGAACAGCTTGGTAAGCAATAAAAGCTTTTGACAGATTCTATCAGACAGTTGTTTATTACAGAGCTGAATGACCCTGGACTGACAGAGAATGGGCAAAGGCAGCACAGAAACAACATCCTGTGAAAGAATAAAGAAAGAACAGTCTTTCTTACTGCCTTAAAAGATTCTGAGGTATGTTAGTTTCCTCATCTTTAACATATTTCCTGCTTACACAAATTTTCGTAAATGTGTTTGTGAAAATTATTTCGCTTTAATGGCCACAGAATGCCATCAGATGCTATTGATTCTAGTCTTCTTGGAAACCACACCCTGTTACAGTCCCTTTAACCAGCCAGTACTTCTCCCACTAACAAATACTTCCATATGGAAAGTTTTTGCATATGTTAAATTTTTACATGCTTTTCATTTTCGTATTGGTATTTAAAAATAAGTGGAATTGTGTTCATGTGCAGCTATTTCGTAAAAGCATCTAACTCTTTGGAGAAGAAAAAAAACTTTTTTTCCTGAGCTACATATTTGCTTCCTTTGCTTCTGTTTCAATAATACTATCACTAAGTAAAATTAATTTGCCACTTCCAAAGTGGAAAAATGAGAATATAAGCCCACACTACCTGTGCATATTAATACATGGTTAAAATGAGAGCAGAAAAATAAAGCAATCGACAGAAACATTAGTGCGTGCGCTGTTCCACACAAACTTCGCTATAAACCACAGCTGAATACTTCCAGTGTTACACTTCCATAATGCAACTATTTAGTTCTGCCTGGTGAAAATTTATCAGCCACCCCTCCCCCGAGAAGAAATACATAATCCAAACAAGTTAGGGGATTTTCTGGTAACTCAAAGTGGGACAATTTTGCTATCCAGAAAACTTGGAATGTGAATTCTGGTACGTTATTCCATCCACTACAGACATCGCCAAAACTCTCAAGGTTTTTTAATATAATTTGAAGTAGCACATTAAGTTTGTACAGACTTAGGAAAAACAAAAATAGGGACATGAGTTTTATAACTGCTTTTGGCCAACTTTCTAGCTTTTCAGCCTTATACTGAGAAGATTAAATGGCAATTAAAAAAAACCACCTTTTTTTTCACATGAAATACATTTTGAACTATATATCACTTAGGAGCAAACTTACCAGAGGAGTTAGATGCCTGTCATTATTTTTTGTTAATACCATCCAGTACAGCACACGCTACCTGTTATGTGACAGGTGAGCACTTAACCAGTATCTGGTCCAAAGGATATTCTGAGTCCACAAGGTAAAAAATAAGCAATGTTTAACTATTTTATACCAAACCTCAAAATAATAATGCTGGCAAAGGAGGCACAGCCAAGAGTGTCTTTACTTAAGTTCACAGTGGACAGGAAATGTAAAGAAACACACTCCAGAGACAGTCAAACTGTCTGGAAGATGGGTCGCATCCCAGACACCTCTGCCTGCCACCACCCTCAACCATTTCCATTAGCTCTTGCACAAGTTTGTTTAACACTCATAAAAAAATATCCTGAATTAAGAAAAGCCCACCAAGTGTTGTTAACTACAACTAATTCAGTTTTGCATTGCAGACACATCAGTATTCTGATCCTAGCTAATAATTCAAAATATTTGCCTCTGAGAGGAACAAATTAGCCTATACAGAAGCTGGTGCTATCACACCAAACTGCTTCTGGTCTTGTAGCTCAGGCATCTCTATGCTACACCAATCTGAGTTAGAATAGCTCAAAGAGCAAAGAATATTTTTGAATTGCACAGACATGCTAACATGGGCCAGAGTATCCTCCGAGTTACTCCAGCTGATGCTGCCCTTTCCCTCTCAAAAAGTGACAGCCAAGGTGTTCCAAGTGCAGGATCTAGGAATTAGTTTCCAAAGGCCTGCCTCACCTTAGAGTTGCAGAAAGAGAAGATGTCATAGCGTTTGCTATCTTGGCTCTCTATCACTAGAAGACCACTTTTTACATAACTGACCCAATTATCAGCATAACACAGGACATCACATTATGTGACTAAGTAGGTCTGGGGGGGGTTTCCCCCCACTATACTTAGCCAGAGCTCAGTAAAAAGTCTTGCTTTCAATGAGTTTATGAGCAGGTAAAAGCCAAGAGTCTGTAATCCATCAGCTGTCAGGGTTCCCCCACACCTGGGGAATTGGGTTGTTGTCACTCACCCAGCTAAGCAGAGATAACACTGACAATAAGTTTGAAGATCTTGGGGAAAACTGAGCAGTTTTCCATCTTTAAAGATACTAATGAAACTTGAATAAGGGTTCAAATATATCGAAAACATTATTTCCTTTACTGACAAATTTAGGTGAGGTGATCATATAATATGTCACTTATTACTCAACACTTTATATATAGCCCTGACTTTTCTTGAGATCACTTGAAAACTCTACCAGCTGTCCTTGACCTCCAACTAAAGGATTAATCCTGTCATGCACAATGTAACGTAGAAGCAAAACAGGAAATATCCTTCACCCCAAAAAGTCTGAAGATGAAAAAAGAAGTAATAAAAAAACCAAACACCACAGCAAGAAGTGAATGAAAACTTCTTTTATTCCTGAAGAGAAGCAAGCAAAAACAAATGTTGGCTCAAAACCAAAGGATTAATTTTGAGGGACAGTTTGTTTGCCTGAATAGACTTAACTGATCAAATAAAGTTATATTGAAACCTGATACAAACTTTGTGGGAACATCACACTGCAGCCCACTGGGATCGCTGGGACTGCACACAGTAGCACTGTCAGGGTGGTTTAGCCAAGTCCCTGTTGAGCTCATACAAACTGCAATTCTGCAAACACTTGCAACCTAGACAGTTAAGCAGATTTTCAGAGGGTCATTTGTAGCATATGGAACACAGCCTCCCATTTCCATCCCCTGTTCTAAACCAGAGTCGTTTAATTAACAATGTATACTTTTTCCTAGGCAATCTCTACTTGAAATTTCAAAACAAAGGAGAAAAGCCTGTTGTAAACCCTATAGTCCACATAGCAAAACTTTGCCAAAGTCAAAACCAACTGAAAACAGCCTTACTAAGATTTTGTGATGTTTCCTGTTACTAGAGGCAGTGCCTATAATTTAAAAAATCCTGTAAAAAAAAGGTGGGTTTACCTTCTTTTAAATATCAACATCTCAAAGCCGAGAGACAATGTAAGGGTGTACAGTATTACTTCAAACTGAATATATCACACATATACTGTAAAAATGCAACCTCTCTTCTTAGAAGCTTCCTTGAAAACAGATATTTATTCAGAGAAGATAAAAGTAAAATTTACTCTAATGCCAGACATATTGGATTTGCCTCCAACCATGCAGTCCTATTACTTTATCTGGTCTTGTGTATTTGAATTTGTTTTTGAATTATATCAGAAAAGACTGGTCAAAGTTTCTATCTCCATTGCCCTTTCAAGAAGGAAGAAAGGAAAACACATTTAAACACATTTTATCACGAATTAAATTGGAAACCTCAAAACTGACGTCTGACTAAATGTTGAATTCTTCTCTTCTCACAAAGTGTCACTAACATGAGTTGTGCTTTATGCTGGTAAAGGAGTCTGTTTGCTGAGCACAAGGCTGTGGCAGACCCAGACATCCACATCAGCATTTAACTGTTGAGTTTGTAGCAGAAATAATACTCCTGACATGTATCCATCTCTGGGTTAATACATACTCCTTAGAACATTTTACATTTCTAAGACTTGGCAAAACCGGGATGCCAGTATTCACTGGTTGGAAGACAATTTGTTTCCTCTTTTGGGCCTAGATTTGAGAGTATGTGCATGGAATCAAACTTTAAAGCTAATTGCTATTATAATTTTCTATTGGTTAATGTTGCCACCTATAACCATAATAATATGCAAGGATAAACATTAAGTGAGGTGAAGGTGAAGATAGATACACCATATTGTTAATGTTCCTTCAATGTGACGTTGTATGGCTCTCCCTTCTATGGGGCAAGCCTGTGCATCCTTTCTACAAAATCCATTACATTACATTGCATCCCAGTTGTAACTAAGTTTAGCATAACTACACCGTGTCTGGAGCTTGCAAAGATTTATGGATACACTTGGCTTAGGAGTCTCCTTGAAGCTTTAACTCCTCCTTGCACAAAGGTATTCCCTAAGATAAGTCTTCACCGGCACAAGCTCCAGGAACACAGGACTGTGTCTTGCCAGGGCATAATGTTTAAACAGTGGTATGCAAGTAGTGAATGACATTCCAACAGAAAAGTCAGTGGAAGTATGTATATGTTAAAAAGTATGACTCCTTCCTCATAACTTTGTCCATAATGTTACTAAGCAACACAAATTTGCAGGCACTTTACTGCTGCAATTACAGTGATCTGTCAGATAAAATTGGTACAGCTTCAATCTGCAATCTGAGTAATTTCTGAACCCTATAATTAGTTTTATTGGAAGAAAGGCTCAGACTATTTCATTTCACAAAGAGTAAATAGACAGTTAATTTATAGTGGGTTTCATATTCTCTACATTTTCTGATATGAAATTAAATACGTTTGCTTTTGTCTTTACGTTTTTGATATATTAAGCAGCAGATGCCCAGCCAAGAAATCTCAATATCCTAAAGAAATGAACCACGTGTTGTAGAATTTATGGCACAACTGCTGGATTAATGATACCAGTCTTACAGAAGCAGAGCAGAAATACCATCAGTGATGGCAATCACTGGCAGGCCATTCTGTAGTCAAGGAGGACATGGACTTGGAAAACAGGATGATGTCCAATTACGTCTGCTGACCAAACATGGCAAAGTGAGTTATATGCTATAATCAGGATAGATCAAGAGCACCATAAATCAAATCAGCCTGTTTATGCTGGGAACTTCTTACTGGTAAGGACTGTAGACAGAAGAAACATAACATTACAGCCATCCAGTGCATCACTGTGCCATCTGGAAAAATCATGGTGTGTATCTTGCATGAATTAAACACTATGAACATTTTTTAACAAGCCAGTCAGGAAACATCAACACCCTTTAAATCAATAATAATTCACCCAAAATGAAGTACCCTACTTTCTAATCTACCCTTAATTTCTAGTGTGAACAATTCAAGTTGTTCTCATGGAAATCCATTTTTGGCAAATAACTGAAGCTATCTTTGTGTCTTCTTTAGAGCAACCTTAAAAAAAGAGATACAAAACTTCTCATGCATTTGAGAGTTCAGGAAAATTCAGTGCCAACACGGTAACACAGAATACTCCATTAAACTATAACAGAACCCTGTCATTGCAAGGTAACATATATCTTTAAGTGGCTGAATTACAAAATAAGACCATAGAGGTTTAATCATGCACGTATGAAATTGATAGGAATTTTGGCTGTATTTCCTTAGGAGTGTTCCAAGAGTTAATTACTATAGGGAACATTTCCAGAACTGGTAAATGCTAAGTAGCTCTCACTTAATAACAACCATAATAAGGAATTGCTGGGTACAGCCTGAGTTTGAAGTCTGGGTTAAGATTTGACTCTCATGTTCTATTGAGCAATTATATCTTTTAAGATCTGGATGCCTATTGATAGATCTAAATTCAGATAATGGGGGCCTTTGAAATGCTACTCCAGTATGTACAGCAAAATGTATTACAGCCGTAGTAATACATCATAATACACCATTCTTAAAATGCAAGTTACTCAGAAGGATCTAAAGCCATAGACAGACACATCTGCTCTTAAAAATCTACTGCAAATCCTTTTAAAGAGTTCTTAATTTTTTAAGATTGATAATTTCAGCACATCATCTACTGCATTCTACTGCTTCTTTAATAGAGCAGTATATTTAGCATTGCTATTAATAAAAACTCACACCAAAAAGCATTTATTTCTTTAAAAGTGTCTAGGCCTTGTAGCCGGAGAACTTGAGAATCACTTGGTACAAAACTATTAACACAGATTTCAATCTGTCTCTTTTGACAGTTTCTGTCTTTCAGAAGAATGCAGAAGATTCACTCCTGCCCTTTTCCCCCATAGCTTTAATGGGCAGGCATGACAGCATTTTGTCTTACACAGCACCTTGTCATATCCAAAGTCTATTTCTCTATCCTAAATGTTATTACTGTCTGCTTTCATTACCTAATCATTCCTACAGGCATTTTCACAACTTGTCAGCTGTTGGATACAAACAGAATGAATTCTCAAAAAATTTTCAAAACTAATTCTTTATATTCAACCCTCCAAACCCATATCATAGTTCAGGATACAGAGGTATAGTGACTTTATTGTAACATCCATCAGTATCAGATTGCTTACAATTACCTGTGACTCAAAGAAAATCTGTCAGAGTAGTTCCCATGCAATCTAAAAATCATTTTGCTTTCAGAAGTACTTGAGAATTACTACCACATACTGGCTTGCCACCGTTCAGATAAAGCTGAATAAAATGCAGCTTACAAACATAAAGCCCTCATAAAGCTTTTTAATGCTTTAAACGTGCTAGAGTCTAACAGTGTTGTATCCTATAGCTGGGTTTGTGCAGCCAACTCATCACCTAGCTAGGATACTCTCCTCTTACGAATACCATTTATCTTAGGAAACACACTCTTTCTCCTATTAAATACCCCACCATATTTCACACAGAATATTCAAGTGATAGACTGGATTAAATCTGCAGAAGGACTCACATGCTGTCAAGGAAATAATTTACATCAGCCTTATCACCACATTAAGCACACACTTTTCACAAGTGCTGAAAAAAGCTCTTAATACATAAGGATAGCAAGGCAGCTATGGATGAAACACTTGTACACCAAGAGACAGAACAGAGACTCAAGTGAGTTAGTATGTACAATGACTGAGAAATGCCAGGCTAAAAGCACATGGGAAAAGTAGCTAGACATGTAATTCTGAGTATTCAAACAATAGATATTCTCAATCACCCCTGTTAAAGCTGTTTCACTTCACATACAATAATTAAATCATTTGGCCCCAGAACAGAAAGGATGGTCCAACATCATAGAGAAGACCTGAAAAGGAGTTTTGTGACTAGTGTGCTCCAGAACCAAGAAACCAAGTCCAGTGTAGAAGACTAACACACCCTAGAGGAAAAAAAGAGCATTGTCCTGATCAATAAATACTTCAGTTCTTTTCTACTGTATTATCCAGTAGCTCACTTACCAAGCTGCTCATGTTCTCTGGGGCTTTTACAGTGATGGAAGTACAAGGGGTCACTGGAGTTTCCTGAATTAAGTAAGGAGAGAGAGATTTCATACTTGTGTACGCAGCTAGAACACCTGGGCTAGGGTATGTCACTACCTCCTAACTCAAAACAGGAAATATTTCAGAATCAAAACCCAAGGCAAACAAGGAGGCTCTAACTACCTTGAGAAGCCTGTAACCTTTCTTCCCTACAAAACTTTTGTTGTTATCATCATCATGATATATCTGTCCATCCAGGCTCTGGCTGCCAGTGTTCAAGCTATGCTCTGATGTGGCACAGCTTTGTAACCTGGAACAGGCTCCTGTGGAACAGCTGTCAGAAGCCTTATCTGTGCCTCCACCTACACACCTCCCACCCTTTGCCTCACCAGTTGCCTTTAAGTTCAAGCCTGTGCTTTAGTCCCCATATAGGCTGTGCTCTAGGTATAGGCAAAGTGACTTCCTGGCTGGGCTCAACTCCACCTGGGCTACCATCATTCAAAGTCTAGTAAGGAAAAAATTGTGGTGTCATCCTTAAAATTCATTTCACTGTCATGGTATAAGGCTTTTCCTTATTTCTAGGTATATTTGGACATGCAATCAGTAAATGGGTTTTACAGTGATATAAATTCGGATTTCACAAAATTACTTTGAAAAGAAAATATCTTGCCATACCTTGGGAAAGCTTAATGATTTTTTTTTTCTAGTCAATAGTCCTATACTATCTATTTTCCAGGCAAATTACATTTGACCTAACATATAAGAAACAAAAAACAGAGATAGCTAAACTATACCTCCAGCTATTCAGAGAGATCCTGGCACTCCTTTCTGTACAGTCAACAGGCCTGGAGTTTTCAGGCTACTGTATTTACTTATGATGTTTCTGAATGAAGGAATAAGGACTTCTGACACAAATTAAGGTTCCTGAAAGGTTGTCTATTAACCTTCTCTGGCAGTACTGCAAAGAGCCTCTTTCTGGGACACAAGAGAGAAGTCATGACACATTTTCAAGGAGGTGGCAATTTCTATAATGACAAAAAATGTATTTTCCCTATTAAAAAGTTAGAGAAATACTTACTTCACACAAAAACATACATGCAAAGAACAACTGAAATTTTTGAGAAATGTCTCTTTCTAGTCTTAATGTCTCTACACTGGGATAAATATATAAAAGCAGCGGGAAAAGGAGAATACCATGGTAAAGTAAGAGGAACAACAAATGTAACACAGCCGTGTGCTCGTAAGGACCTGGCAGCGGTGAACTCTTGCAAGGACAAGCTGCCAACAGGCCACCAGGGCGAGCTCTCGCCCAGCAAATCCAGCCCCAGCCCTGCAGCTCCACCACTTTGGGTCCTTCCCTCTTCCCGTGCTTCCACGCATGGGAAGGGAAAAAAAGAAAGCACGTTATTTAAAGCTTAATATCGTCTCTTCGAAACCTTTTATACCTTCGTGCCTCTGTTCTTGAGCAAAAGAAGAGTGCCAGCGCGCAGAAATTGTATTTCCCGCGGATGCGTTCAGATGTAGTCGCTGTGGACATGGGCTCTACACTGAAAAAATTTAACATTCTCTTGAGCGATAAGAAAGCTGGCCCAGCTCGCAGGAACAGGCCGGAAGCTATCCCGACACATCTGGGTGATGCCATGCAAATAGTCTCTGCTGCCGCAGCTGCTCCCCCAGCCCAGCTGAGCCCTGGGGACCTGCCCCAGCCGAAGGGCGACACCTCCTCACCAGCAGCTCTTCTGTTCTGCTGCCGAGACTCCCCGGTTGCCATCCCCGGGGGGAAGCAGAAATGATACTCTTTACACCACGGGTTTGCTGGGCCCATTCCGCTGCAGGTGTCAATAAGCTCGTCCTCTGTTAACAGAAATGTGCCCTCTTCCACAAATAGAATATTTGACCATTTTGGCTTTTCTCTCTTTCTCTGTACTAACACTTCAGACCAGCACAGTATGGGAGCATTAACTTCAAAGATGTCAATAATTTCCTTGGGTTTTAGTTAAAATATGTGCTTTGATGGAGTTGACCCCCTAAATCCAATCATGCACCACAAGGCAGAAGCTGCTGTGAAACCAAAGGGAACTCATAGCTGATGTCACCACTTGAGCACTCACTGTGGCCAGCCATTTCAAGCTAGACTTTCTTCAGCCATGGAGAATAGTACTTACAGATCAGAATAAGGCATAGCTATTTTGAGAAGAGTGATATTCACTGTGATGTATTTTTTATTCTTAGCCACAGAAATATGTTGCTGCAGGTGCAGATTTCTAGTGATACTGAAACTTACAGAGGTTTCAGTATTTGAAGAGTCAGGGAGGCTTTTATAATGATCAAAACATGGTTATTTTATTTGTACAAAGGTTTTTTTAGTTATGATTCCTCACCTTAACTAATTTTGCCCTTAATGCTAGGTTCCTTGAAATCCATTCTCTTCTATGAATTCCTCTACAGAGCACTAAACTTCAAGGAACACCCTGCAAATTTCAAAAATACTTGATGAAGGGCAGGGGGAAGCCCCACAGATTACTGACTTTTCACTAACAGTGCCAGTTGCAGTGCAGTCATCAGTCTCAGGAGGAATGGGATAAAGACAACTAAAAGCCAAATAATACCTGAAGAACAAACACTTTCTTCCAAACTTAGAGCAGAGCAGAAATAAAAGTTAGAACTACTGTAAATATGACATTGATGTCTAAGTCAGTGTTTAACATTTTTTAGGACATTATTACAAATATAAAATGACAAAAGATACAGATGAAGGGTTTTTCCTAATGTGAATTGGATAGTGCTGTGAATAGCAGTTGTAATATTGAAAGAAACATTTATACCAAAAGTGCTTGCTGAAGGAACAACTTAGACCCCAGTCCTTTAGATGTCTAAACACCAGCTCTGACCACATGTATAGTGTGTCTAACATCAATGAATCTTTCATCAGTCTCCTGGGACTTGTATATCAATACAAGTACTATGTCTCCTGTAAATGTCGCATCTGAAATGTTAGGTATTTCAGACCCAGTTTCTACTAGATCCTTTTGACCTTCTGGACATTACTGAACTTTAAATTCATGGACAGTGATAACTCACCTTTAGTTCCCTCTTCAGACATATGGGTGTCTCTTTGGAGACCAGCTGTCTCCAAAATCCTTCTCCAGCCCGGGAACAACCCTGTATTGCTCTGTCAGCATCTCAGTTTTCACTCTGAAGCTTTCCAAGCACAGAAACTCTCTTTTCTGGTACTGCAAATGTTTATTGTGTCAAGTAGTGAAGAACCTAGCTCATTCCTGACCTTCACAAAACAAACTTCCCTCCATCTTTCACGCCAGAGTGATTTTAGTCCAGAAAGGAAGCCCAGAGCATACTTTCTAGATCAAGTTTCAAAAACAGGTGGAGACTGCTTCCTTCCTTCAAAAACTAGCTGCTATTCACAGCATTTCTATCCAGTGACTCAGTGATTAAAATATTAACCCAAGCTGAGTGAAACTTCAGTTCAATTAGTTCTCTACCTTAGGGTATTCACCCTCATATCTCTCATTACTCTGAATGGTGATATGAAAATGGTGGGGAAAGGAAGAAAAGGTTGAAAACATGCAGCAACACATTTCATTACAGTTGTTCCATTTTTTGTGCTGAATAATGAAGGATTGATTTGACAATATTGTAGTGCCCAAGGCTCCCTGTGGATCTGGCTCTGACTGTATTCCACACTCACAGAATCACAGAATCATTTAGGTTGGAAAAGATGTCCAAGATCATCGAGTCCAACCTTTGACATATCACCACCTCGTCAACTAGACCATGGCACTACATGTCACGTTCAGTCATTTCTTGAACACTTCCAGGGATGGTGACTCCACTACCTCCCTGGGCAGTCTGTTTCAATGCTTAACAACCCTTCCATGAAGAAATTCTTCCTGATGTCCAACTTGAACTTCCCCTGGCACAGCTTGAGGATATGTACTCTTGTCCTGTCGCTGGTTGCCTGGGAGAAGAGACCAACCCCCACCTGGCTACAGTCTCCTTTCAGGCAGTTGTAGAGAGTGATAAGATCTCCCCAGAGCCTCCTTTTCTCCTGGCTAAAGACACCCAGCTGCCTCACCTGCTTGTCATAGGACCTGTCCTCCAGACCCTTCACCAGCTTCATTGCCCTTCTCTGGACTCACTCCAGCACCTCAATGTCTTTCCTGAATTGAGGGGCCCAAAAGTGGACACAGGATTCAGGCTGCAGCCTCACCAATACCAAGTACAGAGGGAAAATCAATTCCCTGGTGCTGCTGGCCCAACTGGCCACACTATTCCTGACACAAGCTAGGATGCCATTGGCCTTCTTGGCCACCCAGGCACCCTGCTGGCTCATGTTCAGCCGCTGTCGACCAGCACCCCCAGGACATTTTCCACCGGGCTGCTTTCCAACCACTCTGCCCCAAGCCTGTAGCACTGCATGGGGTTGTTGTGCCCAAAGTGCAGGACTCAGCAGCTCAGCTCATTGAACCTCATACAATTGGCCTCGGCCCATCAATCCAACCTGTCCAGATCCCTCTGCAGAACCTTCCTGCCCTCCAGCAGATCAATACTCCCACCCAACTTAGTGTCATCTGCCAACTTACTGAGGGTGCACTCAATCCCCTCTTCCTTTTAATAATAAAAATATTAAGCAGAACTGACCCAACACTGAGCCCTGGGAAGCACTACTTCCAGGGTAGTATATCCAGCTGCCAGTTGGATATAACTCCATTCACCAACACTCACTGGGCCCAGCCATCAGCCAGTTTTCTACCCAGCAAAGAGTGCACCCATCCAAGCCATGGACTGCCAGTTTCTCCAGGAGTATGTTGTAAGAGACAGTATCAAAGGCTTTACTTAAGTCTAGGTAGACAACAACCACAGTCTTTCTCTCATCCTCTAGGCAGTCACCTGATCGTAGAAGGAGATCAGGTTGGTCAAGTAGGACCTGCCTTTCACAAACCCATGATCCCCTGGTTGTCCTGTATGTGCTGTGTGATCACACTCAATCTGCTCCAGAACCTTCCCAGGCACCAAGGTCAGACTGACTGGCCTGTAGTTTCCTGGATAAATTCATTGCATTCAGGTCCCTAGGCATTCCAGTTATTATAAGAGCTGAAGAGGTTCCTAGATAGTTCCTAAGAATGGCCATCTCAGATCTTGTCTCCAGCAGCAGCCAGTTGTGGATGCCATGGCAAGAACAGAGGACAAGAAGAGAACAAATCAATAAAAGCCTAATTTTTCATAAAACAAACCATATTACAGTTCCTTTGCAAAGAACAAAAGATTCAAAGAAATGAAGCTGCAGAACATTTGGCTGCACAGCCATTCACAGTATAGGAATGAAAGAGCTCACTTTTTCATTAGCCTTCTCAGCTCTGAAAACTGGAGTACTACTGGATTCCCAGTTTGGTGGAGATTACTAATTCTGAGACTGACTTTGTGGGCAGTGGATACAGGATGTATTTCTCCTAACTGGAAAAAAAAGTTGAAATCAAAGCATGGTATTTTGGTCAAGTTCTTGATAAAAAGAGAGCAGGTAGGAATGCTACATAGCAGGGGCATTTAGTAAAGCTGTCAGTGTTTACAAACAGTAGTATTTTAATCCTTCTTGTATGTAGTTACTGTTAAAATCTCCTAATATTTGGATAATCAGCTTGAAAAGCTATCCAATGGCAGCATTTTGTTTGTTTCATATTCTCAGTCCCAAATATTGTAGAGCATCTTGTGTAAGTGTTAAGCCTTCAGTCTGTGCTGTACATACAATATTTAGTCTCTGATGCAGACATTGCAGAAGAAGGGAATATAAACTCTCAGTGTATTGTTTTAAAAGACACAAATGAAGTTCAAATTACAGAGAATACAGATAAGTAGTTCTTCATATTTCCAATGCATTATATTGTAAGAAGGACAGGACTCAATTTGATGGTACAAACTTCAGACTGCATTAATTATTCTTAAATAAAATCACGTGTCTTTTTCAAATACACTATGACAGTAAATGGCTAGTTAGCAGTGACACAAATTAAACCACTTTAATTATCCATGAACAAAAATGTAACTTGCATTAGTTACAGATTTCAATTTAACTGTGTATTAAAAGAGGTGATATTCTGACAATGCAAACACAGTGTTTGGTTTTATGGCTTCCTTATGTTTGCACCTATGTACAAAATCTTTGTCCTGTGTAATTTACATCCCAGGTTCAGCCCACCACCATGGAAACGAGGACATCACCTTCCCTCACCCATAAAGTCCTCCTCTTTACCATGCTCTAGTCTGGTGCAGCCTGGACCTGATTTAAACTGATTTAACTACGGAGTATTTTGCTGGGCTAGAGAGTTAAATCAGCTCAGGAAAGAGTCTCACATACACCAAAACAGGACAGTGAAAGGAGGACTGGCTCTCTATTATGGATGGAGCCTGGGCAGAGTAGCTGGCTAATTTAGCTGTTAAAGTCAAATATCCACAGTCAGGTCTTATGAACTCCTCTCAGTTTATCTTTACAGTTATTTCTGTCAAGGTTATACTTCTTGCTGGTTGCAGCTTAGAGCTGGAATCACATGGCTTGCTTCAGTGAGCTGAATTCCACACAGACATGTGGATGACCTGATAAAGTTGCATTCAGAGGACTGGAGAGGGTCTTGCTCTTCTGTTGGCATGAAAGGAGACACTGCCTCTATTCTATTCATCTTATCACCACATGACCCTGAATTTTTAGTTAACAGAACAACAGAGTACTAAAATAGACTATTTCAATCATTATGCACACCATTATCAAAGTATATCTAACTGCTCTGTAATGTAGCTAAGTTGCTGAGGAACTATCACCACTTGACTGTTACACCTTTCTTTTTGTATTAAATCCTGAAAGGTGATACTCAGACTTCTTCTGAATGGCAGCTGTAGTCAGCGCAACTAAGATCTTAAAAACCCCCCTAAGTTTTTTAAGCAGAAATTAAGCTGAAATGAATAAATTTTCAGTGAAAACTCTACTCAGATTTGCTTATAACATTGACAATGGTATTTGATAGTATATGTATGGTTTTAAAATAGACTAAAGAAAGTATTTTTAGAAGTTTAATATTCAAAGAAGATATTTTCTTCAATTTACAACCTCCTTGTAAAGAGAACAAACTCTCTGAGAGCATAAGTACTCAGCTGCCTCATTCTTGCCTATCAGTTTGTCCTGGGTAATCCAACTGGGCATTCTTGAAAGTAAACAGTATAATTTACATAAAGCAATGAATGTCACTAAACTCATTACAGTTCTTACTAGTCTGGCTTCAATTCAACAGACAAACACAGATTTATCAGGTTTTGTATTTCCTTCAAAAGCAACATATAATATACTTTGTATAATCATAGGAGCAAAGCAGCCAATTAAATTCAAATTCCACAAAACTTAATCTAAAATCTCTATTGGTTTAGCACAGTTGATAACAGAATTGGTTTGCATTCTTACTATTCCAGTTACCAAAGTTCAAAAAGATTGCCACGAAGCATTATATTTTCCTGCTGCCAGCAAAATGACTGCAAAACCAGAAATGCCATAAAAACCTGGTAATGCAAGGATTCTACAAGACAGGGATAATTACTCTGTGAATCCCTATGGCCCTCAAATTCACAGTCATAAAGCAACATATCTCACTCTGGGAATCATACAGGTACAATTAGAAAATCAAATCCTGAACTGCTTGTAAGTGAGTTTTGGAAAAAGGCAAACTTTCTCTGCTTAGACTTCTGAATAACAAATTGTATTTTCAAATAAGTAAAACTACTTTTTGGAAAATAATTCTCCTGGTTCACACAGGTCTCCAGAAAAACCTGACAGATAATTTTTCACTTGCAACCCCGACACCGACCTCTCATACTTAGTTTTCACAGTCATTCATATACATTTTGGGAGAGTAGCTTTCCTTTGTATTTCTCTGATAATTTGTGATCAGCAAAAAACAACTACTAAAACCACAAATCACAGAGAAGGGCTACATGATTATTTTTAAACAGGTCAAGATTGAGTTTTGGTTTAATGTCCTGGTTTTGGCAGAGGTAGAGTTAATGTTCTTAGCTGGTATGGGTTTGGATTTGTGCTAAAAACAAAGTTGATAACTCAGGGGTGTTTTCATAATTTCTGAGCAGAGCTTACACAGAGTCAAGGCCTTTTCTGCCCCTCACCCCACCATCCCTGAGGAGGCTGGAGGGGCACAAGAAGTTGGGAGGGGACACAGCCACAACAGCTGACCCCTACTGACCCAAGGAATGTTCCAGACCATATGGCGTTATGCTCATCACATAAAGCTGGGGGAACAAGGAACAGAGGGATGTTGGGAGTGATGGCATTTGTCTTCCCAAGTCACTGTTATGTGTGCTGGAGGCCTGCTTTCCTGAGGGTGGCTGAGCACCTGCCTGCCCATGGGAAGTGGTGAATGAATTCCTTGTTTTGCTTTGCTTTTATGCGTGGCTCTTCCTTTACCTACTACACTATCTCTGTTTCAGCCCAGGAGCTTTCTCACTGTTACTCTTCTGATTCTCCCCCTCACCCTGGGGGGAGGAGTGAGCGAGTGGCTGTGTGGGGCTTTGTTGCCAGCTGGGGTTGAACCGTGACACTTCATTAAGAAGAACCCAATGATAACCATTATTTACCACAATACAGAGGCTCCTTTCCAGTTCTATGTACTTTAATTACCAGCAGGACAAAAAGGTACATCACTGAGTTTTGAAGTAAAAAAAAAAAAACAACAACAACAACAACAACAACAAAAAACTACCCGGCCCATTGTAAAACTAAAGGTGCTAAACTTCATTTTGCCAAGACTTTTAGCTACTGATAGACCTAGTTCTGTGTTTGTGAAGTTGTAAACCCAGTGAGGATTTTTATTTTTTGTACTGAACATCACAGATCTGTATCTTTCCAACACATTCCTCTCCAAGTACAAAGTCCATTAAATCAGTGATTGTCACTTTGTTAGTGTTTTTTTCCCCAATCCAGTGTTGTACATGTGTAAACTGAAACGGGTGACTGGCACATGAGAGCCTGGGCAGATTTTTTAAGTATGGCAAGGTGGGTGGGTAGGGGGTCAGAAGTGGTTTCAAGCACTTCGTTAACATAAGTTGTTAACACCGACGCACTGCAGGATTTGCACGCATTGTGGTTTTTTTTCACAAGCTGCAATCCCTGAAAGGGACACTGGAAAAGGATGGGAATGTCCCATCTCTTGAGCAGCGGTACCACAGATCCCAGCTGCTCATCACGCTGTCCCTCCCTGGCAGGGCCGGCACAGGGGAGCTGTCCCCGTGTCCCCGCACACCAGCGGGCCCCTGATGGATAAACAACAGCCCTGAGGGTGGGCTGAGGAGTGCCAACAAGCTCCCGGGAGGATGGTCGCCCTGGTGAGTGCTGGGAATCAGGGAGACCTGCCAAGCACCCA